>NC_133735.1:2003550-2106050 GCF_048934315.1 Petromyzon marinus
GCCCATAGCGAGTCCAGCGTCACGTGCGCACGTCACAGACACGCTACCCACGTGGCACCGTGCGCGCCACGTGGGTAGCGTCTGTGACGAGCGTGTCACGTGTCGCTGCACGTGCCACGCTCGACGTGAAAGCTCGTTAGAAGGTGACATTCGCAACGCCGTTTCCGCCGGCGGAGGCTTTGACCCCTCCCACCCCACCCCCCCTCCCTGAACATTGGCAGCCCAGGGCAGCCGTCTAGCGTCGCCTTGCAGCGTCTTTATCCCTGGTCTTGCAAGCTGCCATCTTTGCTTGGGCACAGACGAAGGTCGCAAGATCGTGGCGCTTGCTAGCCAGGTAAGGCCCCCTCTTGTGAGAAGGCACCTCCAGTCTCACGTGAAATGGATCACCACCACCACCCCCACCACCAAAGGCGGTTGAGTCGCGGACACCACCCCAGGCACCGGTGGGGCCGAGAGCTCTTCCCCGGCACCGCCAAACGCTCGCACGAGAATCCGGCTCGGCCGAATCTCCACCGCAGCGTTTGGCTCCGGTGAGGCGCTTGTACATCATCTGCTGCCACGGGGTGGGGGGAGTGGGGGGTCTCCAGCAGGGGAGAGAGGAGAGTGATCTCTTCATCTTGTGTCCGGTAGGTCTGGCGGGTTCTGAGAACGCGGCACCTTGACGCCGCACGTGTAGAGCCCTTTGTTTGGGGGTGGGGGTGGGGGGTGGTGGTCTCTCTTCAGGGACACGTCCCTGCAGCCTCTGAGCTTCAGTCGCTCCCCAGTGTCAAGAGAGAGTGGGTGGGTGAGAGTGGGAGAGTGGGTGAGTGGAGACAGTGGAGAGAGGGGGAGAGTGGAGACAGAGTGGAGACAGAGTATAGACAGAGTGGAGACAGAGTGGAGACAGAGGGAGACAGAGTGGAGAGTGGAGACAGAGTGGAGAGTGGAGACAGAGTGGAGAGTGGAGACAGAGGGGGAGAGAGGGGGAGAGAGAGTAGAGACAGAGTGGAGAGTGGAGACAGAGGCGGAGACAGAGGGGGAGAGTGGAGACAGAGTGGAGACAGAGGGGGAGACAGAGTGTAGACAGAGTGGAGACAGAGTGGAGAGAGAGTGGAGACAGAGTGGAGACAGAGGGGGAGAGAGAGTGGAGAGTGGAGACAGAGTGGAGACAGAGTGGAGACAGAGTGGAGACAGAGGGGAGACAGAGGGAGACAGAGTGTAGACAGAGGGGGAGAGAGAGAGAAGCTATAAGCTTGGCAGTCAGTGGCGGTGACTGCCTGTGAGTGGGACCCAAGGGAGGTTTTGGTTTGAGATCACGTGGGAGACCCAGCCAAGGAGAGTTCAGTTTTAAGAGTGGGGGGGGGTGGGGGATTAGATAAATAATTAAATGCCACGGACTGCGGCAGGATGAGGAGGGAGGGAGGGGGGCGACTTGGGGCACGTGAGGGTGAACAGCCAATGGCAGGGTCAGAGGAACAGTGGAGATTGACGACACAGAGACGCATAGACTCATCACATAGAGACCCATAGACTCAGCACATAGAGACCCATAGACTCACCACACAGAGACCCATAGACTCACCACATAGAGACCCATAGACTCACCACACAGAGACCCATAGACTCACCACACACAGACCCATAGACTCATCACACAGAGACCCATAGACTCGCCACACACACAAACCCATAGACTCATCACACAGAGACCCATAGACTCACCACACACAGACCCATAGACTCATCACACAGAGACCCATAGACTCACCACACAGAGACCCATAGACTCACCACACAGAGACCCATAGACTCACCACACACAGACCCATAGACTCAACACACAGAGACCCATAGACTCACCACACACAGACCCATAGACTCATCACACAGAGACCCATAGACTCATTACACAGAGACCCATAGACTCAGCACATATAGACCCATAGACTCATCACACAGAGACCCAAAGACTGACCACACAGAGACCCATAGACTCACC
Source organism: Petromyzon marinus (assembly GCF_048934315.1). NCBI lineage: Eukaryota > Metazoa > Chordata > Hyperoartia > Petromyzontiformes > Petromyzontidae > Petromyzon > Petromyzon marinus. The sequence goes on from NC_133735.1 coordinate 2,005,529, forward strand.
ACACAGAGACCCAAAGACTCATCACACAGAGACCCATAGACTCATCACACAGAGACGCATAGACTCATCACACAGAGACCCATAGACTCATCACGCAGAGACCCATAGACTCATCACACAGAGACCCAAAGACTGACCACACAGAGACCCATAGACTCACCACACAGAGACCCATAGACTCACCACACACAGACCCATAGACTCATCACACAGAGACCCAAAGACTGACCACACAGAGACCCATAGACTCACCACACAGAGACCCATAGACTCACCACACACAGACCCATAGACTCGCCACACACACAAACCCATAGACTCATCACACAGAGACCCATAGACTCATTACACAGAGACCCATAGACTCAGCACATATAGACCCATAGACTCATCACACAGAGACCCATAGACTCACCATCCAGAGACCCATAGACTCACCACACAGAGACCCATAGACTCACCACACACAGACCCATAGACTCATCACACAGAGACCCGTAGACTCGCCACACACACAAACCCATAGACTCATCACACAGAGACCCATAGACTCATTACACAGAGACCCATAGACTCAGCACATATAGACCCATAGACTCATCGCACAGAGACGCATAGACTCACCACCCAGAGACGCATAGACTCACCACACAGAGACCCATAGACTCACCACACAGAGACCCATAGACTCACCACACAGAGACCCGTAGACTCACCACACAGACCCATAAACTCATCACACACACACAGACCCATGGACTCATCACACACAGAGACCCATCGACTCATCACACACAGAGACCCATAGACTCACCACCCAGAGACCCGTAGACTCACCACCCAGAGACCCATAGACTCGCCACACACACATACCCATAGACTCATCACACAGAGACCCATAGACTCACCACCCAGAGACCCGTAGACTCACCACCCAGAGACCCATAGACTCGCCACACACACAGACCCATAGACTCACCACAAACAGACCCATAGACTCACACACAGAGACCCATAGACTCACCACACAGAGACCCATAGATTCAACACCCAGAGACCCATAGATTCACCACCCAGAGACCCATAGACTCACCACCCAGAGACCCATAGACTCACTACCCACACAGACCCATAGACTCACCACCCAGAGACCCATAGACTCAGAGAGCAGAGACCCATAGACTCACCACAAACACAGACCCATAGAATCACCACCCAGAGACCCATAGACTCACCACACACACAGACCCATAGACTCACCACACAGAGACCCATAGACTCACCACACAAAGAACCATAGAATCATTCACACACACAGACCCATAGACTCACCACCCAGAGACCCATAGACTCATCACACACACAGACCCATAGACTCACCACCCAGAGACCCATAGGCTCACCACACACACAGACCCATGGCCTCTTCACACAGAGACCCACAGACTCAACACAGAGACCCATAGACTCACCACCCAGAGACCCGTAGGCTCACCACACAGAGACCCATGGCCTCTTCACACACAGACCCATAGACTCACCACCCAGAGACCCATAGACTCATCACACAGTGACCCATAGACTCACCACACACACAGACCCATAGACTCACCACCCAGAGACCCATAAACTCACCACATACACAGACCCATAAACTCACCACACAGAGACCCATAGACTTACCACACAAAGACCCATAGACTCATCACACACACAGACCCATAGACTCACCACCCAGAGACCCATAGACTCACCACACAGAGACCCATAGACTCACCACACAGAGACCCATAGACTCACCACACAGAGACCCATAGACTCACCACACAGAGACCCATAGACTCATCACACACACAGACCCATGAACTCATCACACATAGGGACCCATGGACTCATCACACACAGAGACCCATAGACTAATCACACACAGAGACCCATAGACTCACTACCCAGATACCCGTAGACTCACCACCCAGAGACCCATAGACTCGCCACACACACAGACCCATAGACTCATCACACAGAGACCCATAGACTCACCACGCAGAGACCCGTAGACTCATCACACAAAGACCCATAGACTCATCACACAGAGACCCATAGACTCATCACACAGAGACCCATAGACTCATTACACACACAGACCCATAGACTCATCACTCACACAGACCCATGGACTCATCACACGCAGAGACCCATAGACTCACAGAGCAGTGACCCATAGACTCATCACGCAGAGACCCATAGACTCACCACTCACACAGACCCATAGACTCATCACACACACAGAGCCATAGACTCACCACCCAGAGACCCATAGACTCACCACACACACAGACCCATAGACTCACCACCCAGAGACCCATAGACTCACCACATACACAGACCCATAGACTCACCACATACACAGACCCATAGACTCACCACCCAGAGACCCATAGACTCATCACACACACAGACGCATAGACTCACCACCCAGAGACCCATAGACTCACCACCCAGAGACCCATAGACTCACTACCCACACAGACCCATAGACTCACCACCCAGAGACCCATAGACTCAGAGAGCAGAGACCCATAGACTCACCACAAACACAGACCCATAGAATCACCACCCAGAGACCCATAGACTCACCACACACACAGACCCATAGACTCACCACACAGAGACCCATAGACTCACCACACAAAGAACCATAGAATCATTCACACACACAGACCCATAGACTCACCACCCAGAGACCCATAGACTCATCACACACACAGACCCATAGACTCACCACCCAGAGACCCATAGGCTCACCACACACACAGACCCATGGCCTCTTCACACAGAGACCCACAGACTCAACACAGAGACCCATAGACTCACCACCCAGAGACCCGTAGGCTCACCACACAGAGACCCATGGCCTCTTCACACACAGACCCATAGACTCACCACCCAGAGACCCATAGACTCATCACACAGTGACCCATAGACTCACCACACACACAGACCCATAGACTCACCACCCAGAGACCCATAAACTCACCACATACACAGACCCATAAACTCACCACACAGAGACCCATAGACTTACCACACAAAGACCCATAGACTCATCACACACACAGACCCATAGACTCACCACCCAGAGACCCATAGACTCACCACACAGAGACCCATAGACTCACCACACAGAGACCCATAGACTCACCACACAGAGACCCATAGACTCACCACACAGAGACCCATAGACTCATCACACACACAGACCCATGAACTCATCACACATAGGGACCCATGGACTCATCACACACAGAGACCCATAGACTAATCACACACAGAGACCCATAGACTCACTACCCAGATACCCGTAGACTCACCACCCAGAGACCCATAGACTCGCCACACACACAGACCCATAGACTCATCACACAGAGACCCATAGACTCACCACGCAGAGACCCGTAGACTCATCACACAAAGACCCATAGACTCATCACACAGAGACCCATAGACTCATCACACAGAGACCCATAGACTCATTACACACACAGACCCATAGACTCATCACTCACACAGACCCATGGACTCATCACACGCAGAGACCCATAGACTCACAGAGCAGTGACCCATAGACTCATCACGCAGAGACCCATAGACTCACCACTCACACAGACCCATAGACTCATCACACACACAGAGCCATAGACTCACCACCCAGAGACCCATAGACTCACCACACACACAGACCCATAGACTCACCACCCAGAGACCCATAGACTCACCACATACACAGACCCATAGACTCACCACATACACAGACCCATAGACTCACCACCCAGAGACCCATAGACTCATCACACACACAGACCCATAGACTCACCACCCAGAGACCCATAGACTCACCACCCAGAGACCCATAGACTCACTACCCACACAGACCCATAGACTCATCATACACACAGACCCATAGACTCATCACACACACAGACCCATAGACTCACCACCCAGAGACCCATAGACTCATCACACACACAGACCCATAGACTCACCACCCAGAGACCAATACACTCAGAGAGCAGAGACCCATAGACGCATCACACACACAGAGCCATAGACTCACCACCCAGAGACCCATAGACTCACCACACACACAGAACCATAGACTCACCACCCAGAGACCCATAGACTCACCACATACACAGACCCATAGACTCACCACACAGAGACCCATAGACTCACCGCACAAAGACCCATAGACTCATCACACACACAGACCCATAGACTCACCACCCAGAGACCCATAGACTCACCACCCAGAGACCCATAGACTCACTACCCACACAGACCCATAGACTCATCATACACACAGACCCATAGACTCATCACACACACAGACCCATAGACTCACCACCCAGAGACCCATAGACTCAGAGAGCAGAGACCCATAGACTCATCACACACACAGAGCCATAGACTCACCACCCAGAGACCCATAGACTCAGAGAGCAGAGACCCATAGACTCACCACACACACAGACCCATAGACTCACCACACAGAGACCCATTACCTCAGCACACAAAGACCCATAGACTCATCACACACACAGACCCATAGACTCACCACCCAGAGACCCATAGACTCACCACACACACAGACCCATAGACTCACCACCCAGAGACCCATAGGCTCACCAAACACGCAGACCCATGGCCTCTTCACACACAGAGACCCACAGACTCAACACAGAGACCCATAGACTCACCACCCAGAGACCCGTAGGCTCACCACGCAGAGACCCATGGCCTCTTCACACACAGACCCATAGACTCACCAGACACAGATACCCATAGACTCACCACACACACAGACCCATAGACTCATCACACAGAGAGACACACAGACCCATCACACACACAGACCCATAGACTCACCACCCAGAGACGCATAGACTCAGAGAACAGAGACCCATAGACTCATCGCACAGTGACCCATAGACTCACCACACACACAGACCCATAGACTCACCACCCAGAGACCCATAGACTCACCACATACACAGACCCATAAACTCACCACACAGAGACCCATAGACTTACCACACAAAGACCCATAGACTCACCACACACACAGACCCATAGACTCACCACCCAGAGACCCATAGACTCACCACACACACAGACCCATAGTCTCACCACCCAGAGACCCATAGGCTCACCACACACACAGACCCATAGACTCACCACCCAGAGACCCATAGGCTCACCACACACACAGACCCATGGCCTCTTCACACACAGAGACCCACAGGCTCAACACAGAGACCCATAGACTCAGCACACAGAGATCCGTAGACCCATCACACAGAGACCCATACACTCATCACACAGAGACCCATAGACTCATCACACACACAGATCCATAGACTCATCACACAGAGACCCATAGACTCACCACACAGAGACCCATAGACTCACCACACAGAGACCCATAGACTCATCACACAGAGACCCCCCCCTCCTCCCCAATAAACACATGCATCCCCGACCACGTTACGTTTTTTGGGTCCTGCCCTGCCGGTTTGCTCCGAATTGACCAGCTCTAAGATGACCTCCCTCCCTGCCTCCCTCCCTCCCTCCCCCCTCCCTCCCTCCCTCCCTCCCTCCCTCCCTCCCTCCCTCCCTCCCCCTCCCTCCCCTCCCTCCCTCCCTCCCTGCCTCCCTCCCTCCCTCCCTCCCCTCCCTCCCCTCCCTCCCTGCCTCCCTCCCTCCCCTCCCTCCCTCCTTCCCTCGCTCCCTCCCTCCCTCCCTGCCTCCCTGCCTCCCTGCCTCCCTCCCTCCCTCCCCTCCCTCCCTCCCTCCCCTCCCTCCCTCCCTCCCTCCCTCCCTCCCCTCCCTCCCCTCCCTCCCTCCCTGCGTTCAACTCCTGCTGCCCAAAGGCGCCAGCCCCATTTGGTGCGGGTTGGAACCGGTGGAGAGAGTCGGCGGGGGTTGAACGGTGGCGCCGCGGTTAGCGCGCCGCGCAGCGAAGCCTCGCGGCCCCCGGGTTTCGGCGAACGCTTGTCAACTCGGTCACCCCGCGACTCGAGCCGCTCCTCCTCATCCTCCTCATCCTCCTTATCCTCATCCTTCTCTTCCTCCTCATCCTTATCCTCCTCCTCATCCTCATCCTCATCCTCCTCATCCTCATCCTCCTCCTCATCCTTCTCCTCATCCTCCTCCTCATCCTCCTCCTCCTTATCCTCATCCTCCTCCTCATCCTCATCGTCCTCCTCCTCATCCTCATCCTCCTCATCCTCCTCCTCATCCTCCTCATCCTCCTGATGATCGCCGTGATGATCGCCGTGATGATCGCCGTGATGATCGCCGTGATGATCGCCGTGATGATCGCCGTGATGATCGCCGTGATGATCGTCGTGATGATCGTCGTGATGATCGCCGTGATGATCGTCGTGATGATCGTCGTGATGATCGTCGTGATGATCGCCGTGATGATCGTCGTGATGATCGCCGTGATGATCGCCGTGATGATCGTCGTGATGATCGTCGTGATGATCGCCGTGATGATCGCCGTGATGATCGTCGTGATGATCGTCGTGATGATCGTCGTGATGATCGCCGTGATGATCGTCGTGATGATCGTCGTGATGATCGTCGTGATGATCGCCGTGATGATCGCCGTGATGATCGCCGTGATGATCGCCGTGATGATCGTCGTGATGATCGCCGTGATGATCGCCGTGATGATCGCCGTGATGATCGTCGTGATGATCGTCGTGATGATCGCCGTGATGATCGCCGTGATGATCGCCGTGATGATCGCCGTGATGATCGTCGTGATGATCGCCGTGATGATCGCCGTGATGATCGCCGTGATGATCGCCGTGATGATCGCCGTGATGATCGTCGTGATGATCGCCGTGATGATCGCCGTGATGATCGCCGTGATGATCGTCGTGATGATCGCCGTGATGATCGCCGTGATGATCGCCGTGATGATCGCCGTGATGATCGCCGTGATGATCGCCGTGATGATCGCCGTGATGATCGCCGTGATGATCGCCGTGATGATCGTCGTGATGATCGCCGTGATGATCGTCGTGATGATCGTCGCGATGATCGCCGCGATGATCGCCGTGATGATCGCCGCGATGATCGCCGCGATGATCGCCGTGATGATCGTCGTGATGATCGTCGTCGGCGTCGGCGGCGGCGGCGAGCGGAAATGTAAAAAAAAAGTATAACTCGCCGGGGATATGTTTGGAGAAAGATGCGTTATCTTTGCGGGTTCACTCCTTCAACGCACCGGTGGGCTAAAGTAGTGACACTTTTTGGCCGTGTCACGTGGCGGTGGTGGTGGTGGTGGTGGAGAGTTTGTTGCGACGACGTTTGTAACTAACGCGATCTAACGCCCCCAAAAAAACACCTTTATTACGAATGATATTGGTAATTTTGATTGAAAGCTTTCGCGACTGCAGGGATTCATATTCTTGGTTCTTTCGGTAAAGTCACCACCACGTAGAAGGGAAACGATAAAATAATAAAAATATAAAAGGATACAATTCTCACGACGTTTCGACTGCAACACAAGCAATCATCATGAGGTGTGAAAACCACAGCAAGACAATTATCTCTGTGTGTGTCTCTGTGTGTGTCTCTGTGTGTGTCTCTGTGTGTGTCTCTCTGTGTGTCTCTCTCTGTGTGTGTCTCTCTCTGTGTCTCTGTGTTGTCTCTCTCTGTGTCTGTGTGTCTATGTGTTGTCTCTCTGTGTGTGTCTGTCTTGTGTGTCTCTCTCTGTGTGTTTCGGTGTTGTCTCTCTCTCTGTGTGTCTCTGTGTGTGTCTCTCTCTGTGTGTCTCTGTGTTGTCTCTCTCTGTGTGTCTGTGTGTCTATGTTGTGTGTCTCTCTGCTCGTGTGTCTGTGTCTCTCTGTGTGTCTCTCTGTGTGTCTAAGTTGTGTCTCTCTCTGTGTGTCTCTGTTGTCTCTCTCTCTGTGTCTGTGTCTCGTGTGTCTCTGTGTGTGTCTCTCTGTGTGTCTCTCTGTGTGTCTCTGTGTGTGTCTCTCTCTGTGTGTCTCTGTGTTGTCTCTCTCTGTGTCTCTGTGTTGTCTCTCTCTCTGTGTCTCTGTGGTCTCTCTCTGCGTGTGTGTTTCTCTGTGTGTCTTTGTGTCTCTCTCTGTGTCTGTGTGTCTCTCTCTGTGTGTTTCTCTCCGTGTCTCTGTGTGTGTCTCTCTCTGTGTGTCTGTGTGTCTCTCTCTGTGAGTTTCTCTCCGTGTCTCTGTGTGTGTCTCTCTCTGTGTGTGCCTCCGTGCCCGTGTTTTGTCTCTCTCTCAAATGTAGTTTCTACCTGATCACGGTTGCTCGTGTTTTGCAATCGAAACGTCGACACTCCATTGCTTAATTTACTTTCTCTCTCCGTGACTTTACCGAAAGAACCAAATGGTCATTCGTGCAGTCACGAAAAGCTTCAAATCAAATATTTAAAATCACCTTGAAATCCACGTCGCCCTAAGCAAGCGGCAGCATCACAGACGGGGCGGTAACGGGGAGCGTTATAGGCGCTCGGCACAAATCACCGAATATACAACGCGCGCGCACGTTTGCACTGGTGTAGTGGTTTCTCGCAGCAAACGAATAATTGGTTTGCGGCGTTGAATAATGAGCCTCGCGTGAAAAGCACAGGAAATATATCGGCGTCAAAAAGATGGCACGAGTTTACACACGTGGCTTCTGGCGGGCGCTCGACACGAATCACCAGGACTACACGCGTGTTTTTACTTTTTGATATGATGTGCAGTCGCAACCTCGGTGTACGACCGCTGTGGAATACGTCGAATTTGGTAACACGTCGTGTTTTTACGACGCCTCGCCTGGGGTACGACGTCTTGGGATACGGCGTCTTGCTTGGGATACGGCGTCTTGCTTGGGGTACGACGTCTTGGGATACGTCTTGCTTGGGATACGTCTTGCTTGGGGTACGTCTTGCTTGGGGTACGTCTTGGGATACGTCTTGGGATACGTCTTGCTTGGGATAGGACGTCTTGCTTGGGATAGGACGTCTTGCTTGGGATACGTCTTGCTTGGGATACGTCTTGCTTGTGATACGACGTCTTGGGGTACGACGTCTTGGGATACGTCTTGCTTGTGATACGTCTTGCTTGGGATACGTCTTGTGATACGTCTTGCTTGGTATACGTCTTGTGATACGTCTTGCTTGTGATACGACGTCTTGTGATACGTCTTGTGATAAGACGTCTTGCTTGGGATACGTCTTGTGATACGTCTTGCTTGTGATACGACGTCTTGCTTGGGGTACGTCTTGTGATAAGACGTCTTGCTTGGGATACGTCTTGCTTGTGATACGTCTTGCTTGTGATACGTCTTGTGATACGACGTCTTGCTTGGGGTACGACGTCTTGCTAGAACTTGTATGGGTCGAGATGAGTCACCGCGTTTCCGCGTAGACCCCGTTGACGACTCAAACAAAGCGTCGCTTCTCAGTCCGCCTGTAGATCTCGCTCAGTTCACAACCCTTTGCTGTATTGTTACTTCAATTTACTTCAATTTATGGATGCATTTATTTTAATTTGTGTATGCATTTTTAGTAATAAGTAGCATCTCAATTATTCGATACAACCCCATTAATGGATGATACGCCATATAAAATATCATTTCGTATTCTCTGGAACGGATTATTTCCTTTGACCTTCATTTGTTATGGGAAAAAATTCGTTTTGGTGGACGTCATTTTGGGTATAAGTTGTACCTTAAATTCCGATTTAAAGCTTTCGTGACTGCAGGGATTCATATTGTTGGTTCTGTCGGTAAAGTCACCGCCACGTAGAAGGGAAACAGATGAAATAATGATGAACAATAATTTTTGTTATATTTTCGTTAGTTATATTGTTTCCCTTCTACGCGACTTTACCGGAAGAACAAAGAACATGAAGTCCTCCTACCTTCTGGAACGAATCAACAACGCCTACCGAGGTACTATTAAATATTGACTTAAAGTTCATCTTCTTTGGTCCTTTCGTTAAAGTCACCGCCACGTTGAATGAGAATAAAATAGTAAATTAATAAAATAAAATAACACAATAAAATTCTCACGACGTTTCGGCCACAACACAAGCGGCCTTCAATCAGGTGAAGGGACGAGACTGTCTGGTAGGACAGCGCTGGAGAATTTTCACTGCGTTATTTTTATCAATTTATTATTTTAATTCTCATTCTACGTGGCGGTGACTTTACCGAAAGAACCAAAGAAGATGAATCCTTGCAGTCACGAAAAGCTTTCGAATCGAAAAATATTGACCGCAGTAATTCATCTTCTTTAGTCTTTTAGGTAAAGTCGCATGGATAGGTTCAACTTAAAAACATTTTTTAGTTAATTGTTTTATTTTTCTTCGAACCCAACTACGTGACCTTTACCCGAAGACCCCAAGGGACCCTAAAAGTTAATTATTGTTGCGGCGACAAACTATGAATTGGTTAGAAATCCCCATGATGAGCGGGCTTTTCACGAAAAAGCAATGTTGAAAATTCCATTGAGGCCCCCACGGGTCTACTCCCAGCGTTAGACGCGGCGATGGGGGAGCGTCGAGGCGTTCGCGTGTGGCTACTCGCCGGTTCTCCTTCCGTAAAGAACCAGCGGGCGTGGATTTCTGGAGCCACGAAAGCTTCGGACCGAGGCTGTGGTGCGTACTGGTTGCCACGTTCCTTTTTGCCATATTTTTTTTTGTCACCATGCAAGTCGCGATTGAGCCATCTGCATTAAACAATGGCCTTTAATGCGTACGGGCCCGGAAGCCTCTAGGGGTACTTTCTCCACAAGGTGGACAGCCGAAATGTGTTCCAAGGCGGGAGTGGGGGGAGTGGTGGTGGTGGCTTTTAGTTGCCCCATAAACACGTTCAGGCGGGGTGTCATTCAGAGGCCGTTCGAAATCTTGGGATCTTTCGTTTGATAGAGCGCTGGGCGGCACGTGAAATGAAGGCGAGAACCACTGGTTGGGTTAAATCCTTGATTGTTTTTGAGACACTTCGTTAATCGAGCGGCTTTGAACGAAAAAAGAAAGTACGCATTTGATGACGTCCGCATCTGAATTATTCAAAGACGGTAAAATTTAGGAGAGCTACCCCCCTCGTAGGCTGTTACGTTCATTCAATTGCTCTTGTCTCTTAATACGAAGGCAATTGAACGGAACATTTAAGTTCAGCGGTTTAAATATACGAAGCTGAATCAAAGTGTGGAAAAAAATGATCAAGAATGGGCCTATCATGGCAATGAAACAGGAGGCATGTTAAGATGATCAAACGCCAAATATTAGGAAACTTTTGCAAGGCATCAAGTGACTGCATTGAGCACACACACACTCACACAGTAGTTGTGGTGAACACGCAAACACCAAACATGGCTCTGATTATAATGCACGGTTCATTGTCTTTGATACTGATTGGCCGTAGCTGAGACAATGGTGGTGAGACACTGGTGGTGGTGAGACACTGGGTAGTGGTAGTGAGACACTGGTAGTGGTGAGACACTGGTAGTGGTGAGACATTGGTAGTGGTGAGACACTGGTGGTGAGACACTGGTGGTGAGACACTGGGTAGTGAGACACTGGTAGTGGTGAGACACTGGTAGTGGTGAGACACTGGTGGTGAGACACTGGGTAGTGAGACACTGGTGGTGGTGAGACACTGGTAGTGGTAGTGAGACATTGGTAGTGGTGAGACACTGGTGGTGGTGAGACACTGGTAGTGGTAGTGAGACATTGGTAGTGGTGAGACACTGGTGGTGAGACACTGGGTAGTGAGACACTGGTGGTGGTGAGACACTGGTAGTGGTAGTAAGACATTGGTAGTGGTGAGACACTGGTAGTGAGACACTGGCAGTAGTGAGACACTGGTGGTGGTGAGACACTGGTAGTGGTGAGACATTGGTAGTGGTGAGACACTGAGACACTGGGTAGTGAGACACTGAGACACTGGTAGTGGTGAGACACTGGTGGTGAGACACTGAGACACTGGTAGTGGTGAGACACTGGTGGTGGTGAGACACTGGTGGTGGTGAGACACTCAGACACTGGTAGTGGTGAGACACTGGTAGTGGTGAGACACTGAGACACTGGTAGTGAGACACTGGTAGTGGTGGTAGTGAGACAGTGGTAGTGACTAGGCGATACGGCCTGAGGGGGGATGGGTATCTTTATTTTTGGTGTCCGGAGCAAACGACACAAAGCAGATAAAAGTCCTCCACGCCGTATTTCGTCACTCCCAACGAGACCTCAAAGGAGTCGTTATTTGACAAATCCCATCAGGCACCCTGCCTCCTGGGAGTGATGTCTGTCTTTGTTTTACCTGGATGGCACTGGCGTCACTCACCCATGCATTCACTCACTCACCCACTCACTCACCCACTCACCCACTCACCCACTAACTCGCTCACCCATTCACCCACCCACTCACTCACCCACTCACTCACCCACTAACTCGCTCACCCACTCACTCACCCACTAACTCGCCCACCCACTCACTCACCCACCCCCCCCACTCACTCACTCACTCACCCCTCACTCACCCACCCACTCACTCACCCACACACTAACTCACCTGCTCACTAACTCACCCACCCACTCACTCACCCACTCACCCACTCACTCATCCACCCACCCACTCACTCACACACTCACTCACCCACCCACACACTCACTCACCCACTCACCCACCCATTCATTCACTCACCCACTCACTCACTCACACACTCACTCACCCACTCACCCACCCACACACTCACTCACCGACTCACCCACCCATTCATTCACTCACCCACTCCTCACTCACCCACACCTCACTCACCGACTCACTCACCCACTCCTCACTCATCCACACCTCACTCACCCACTCACTGACCCACCCACACACTCACTCACCCACTCACCCACCCACACACTCACTCACCCACTCACCCACCCATTCATTCACTCACCCACTCCTTCACCCACTCCTAATTCACCCACTCCTCATTCACCCACTCACTCACCCACTCCTCACTCACCCACACCTCACTCACCCACTCACTCACTCACCTGCTCACTCACTCACTCACCCACCCACACACTCACTCACCCACTCACTCACCCACCCACTCACCCACTCACTCACCTACCCCTCACTCACTCACCCCTCACTCACCCACTCACTCACCCACCCACACACTAACTCACCTGCTCACTAACTCACTCACCCACTCACCCACCCACTCACTCACTCACTCACCCACCCATCCACCCACCCACTCACCCACTCACTCACCCACTCACTCACCCACTCACTCACCCACCCACCCACTCACTCACTCACCCACTCACTCACTCACCCACTCATTCACTCGCCCACTCAAACACACACTCATTCACTCACCCATCCGCTCACTCACTCACCCACTCACTCACTCAATCAATCACCCACTCACTCACTCACCCACTCACTCACTCACCCACCCACTCACTCACCTGCTCACTAACTCACTCACCCCTCACTCACTCACCCACCCACCCACTCGCTCACCCACTCGCTCACCCACTCACTCACCCACTCATTCACTCACCCACCCACCCGCTCACTCACTCACCCACCCACTCACTCACTCACCCACCCACTCACTCACTCAATCACCCACTCATTCACTCACCCACCCACTCACTCACCTGCTCACTCACCCACTCACTCACCCACCTACTCACTCACCCACTCACTCACTCACCCACTCACTCACTCATCCACCCACCCACCCACTCACTCACCTGCTCACTCACCCACTCACTCACTCACCCACCCACCCACTCACTCACCCACTCACCCACTCACTCACCCACCCACTCACCCACCCACTCACCCACTCACCCACCCACCCACTCACCCACCCACTCACCACCCACCCACTCACCACCCACCCACTCACCCACCCACTCACCACACTGCTGCAGCTCACCACACCTCTCACCCATTCACCACGTGCCTTGTGCCCCTCCCCCGCCATCGATGGCCACTGTGAGAGTGCTGTTTGTTGGTTGTGCCATTTGGCCCCCGTCTCCAGCAACTGACTTGCGATTGATGCTGCTGATGATGCTGATGATGATGATGCTGATGATGCTGCTGTTGATGATGATGCTGATTATGCTGATGATGCTGATGATGCTGATGGTGATGCTGCTGATGATGCTGATGATGCTGATGATGCTGATGATGATGCTGATGATGATACTGATGATGCTGATGCTGCTGATGATGCTGATGATGCTGATGATGATGATGCTGATGTGTTTCCCCGTGTGTCCCTGTGTCTCCCCGTGTCTCCGTGTGTCTCACCCTGTGTGTCTCCCCGTGTCTCCCCGTGTGTCTCACCGTGTGTCTCCCTGTGTGTCTCCCCGTGTGTCTCACCCTGTGTGTCTCTGTGTGTCTCTGTCTGTCTTTGTGTGTCTCTGTGTGTCTCCGTGTGTCCCACCCCGTGTGCCTCTGTGTGTATCTGTGTCTCACCCTGTGTCTCTGTGTGTCTCTGTGTCTCACCCTGTGTGTCTCTGTGTGTCTCTGTGTCTCACCCTGTGTCTCTGTGTGTCTCCCTGTGTCTCTGTGTCTCACCCTGTGTCTCCCTGTGTCTCTGTGTATCTGTGTCTCACCCTGTGTCTTTGTGTGTCTCTGTGTGTCTCTGTGTCTCACCCTGTGTCTCTGCGTGTCTCTGTGTCTCACCCTGTGTCTCTGTGTGTCTCTGTGTATCTGTGTCTCACCCTGCGTCTCTGTGTCTCACCCTGTGTCTCTGTGTCTCACCCTGTGTCTCTGTGTCTCACCCTGTGTCTCCCTGTGTCTCCCTGTGTCTCTGTGTCTCCCTGTGTCTCTGTGTCACCCTGTGTCTCTGTGTCTCACCCTGTGTCTCTGTGTCTCACCCTGTGTCTCTGTGTCTCACCCTGTGTCTCTGTGTGTCTCTGTGTATCTGTGTCTCACCCTGCGTCTCTGTGTCTCACCCTGTGTCTCCCTGTGTCTCCCTGTGTCTCTGTGTCTCTGTGTCTCCCTGTGTCTCCCTGTGTCTCTGTGTCTCACCCTGTGTCTCTGTGTGTCTCCCTGTGTCTCTGTGTCTCCCTGTGTCTCCCTGTGTCTCTGTGTCTCACCCTGTGTCTCTGTGTCTCACCCTGTGTCTCTGTGTGTCTCTGTGTATCTGTGTCTCACTGTGTGTCTCTGTGTGTCTCTGTGTGTCTCTGTGTCTCCCCCTGTGTCTCTGTCTCACCCTGTGTCTCTGTGTCTCCCTGTGTCTCTGTGTCTCACCCTGTGTCTCTGTGTGTCTCTGTGTATCTGTGTCTCACCCTGTGTCTCTGTGTGTCTCTGTGTGTCTCTGTGTCTCACCCTGTGTCTCCCTGTGTCTCTGTGTCTCACCCTGTGTCTCCCTGTGTCTCTGTGTCTCACCCTGTGTCTCTGTGTCTCACCCTGTGTCTCTGTGTCTCCCTGTGTCTCTGTGTGTCTCCCTGTGTCTCTGTGTCTCACCCTGTGTCTCCCTGTGTCTCTGTGTGTCTCTGTGTCTCTGTGTCTCACCCTGTGTCTCCCTGTGTCTCTGTGTCTCACCCTGTGTCTCCCTGTGTCTCTGTGTCTCACCCTGTGTCTCTGTGTCTCCCTGTGTCTCCCTCCCAGTTGAAGACGCAGACTGTGGAGACACAGAGTCCAGCTGGCATGACCAGCCTCATGGTGCACACTCACCACTCACACTCACCACTCACACTCACCACTCACACTCACCACTCACACTCACCACTCACACTCACCACTCACACTCAGCACTCACACTCAGCACTCACACTCACCACTCACACTCACACTCACCACTCACACTCACCACTCACACTCACCACTCACACTCACAACTCACACTCACCACTCACACTCACCACTCACACTCACCACTCACACTCACCACACACACTCACCACTCACACTCACCACTCACACTCACCACTCACACTCACCACTCACACTCACCACTCACACTCACCACTCACACTCACCACTCACTCACACTCACCACTCACACTCACCACTCACACTCACCACTCACACTCACCACTCACACTCACCACTCACACTCACCACTCACACTCACCACTCACACTCACCACTCACACTCACCACTCACCACACTCACCACCACACTTACCACTCACACTCACCACTCACACTCACCACTCACACTCACAACTCACACTCACCACTCACACTCACCACTCACACTCACCACTCACACTCACCACACTCACACTCACCACTCACACTCACCACTCACACTCACAACTCACACTCACCACTCACACTCACCACTCACACTCACCACTCACACTCACCACTCACACTCACCACTCACACTCACCACTCACACTCACCACACTCACCACACTCACTCACCACACTCACCACACTCACTCACCACACTCACTCACCACACTCACCACACTCACTCACCACACTCACCACACTCACTCACCACACTCACTCACCACACTCACTCACCACACTCGCACTCACCACACTCACCACACTCACTCACCACACTCACTCACCACACTCACCACACTCACTCACCACACTCACCACACACTAACCACACTTACCACACTCACTCACCACCTCACACTCACCACACTCACTCACCACACTCACCACACTCACTACACTCACTCACCACACTCACCACACTCACACTCACCACACTCACTCACCACACTCACCACACTCACCACACTCACTCACAACACTCACCACCTCACACTGACCACACTCACCACACTCACTACACTCACCACACTCACTACACTCACTCACCACACTCACCACACTCACTACACTCACCACACTCACTACACTCACTACACTCACCACCTCAGATTTACCACAATCACCACCTCACACTCACCACACTCACCACCTCACACTCACCACCTTATACTCACCACCTCACCACCTCACCACCTCACACTCACCTGCTCGGGCGAGTTGGTGGGTGGGTAAGTGGGTGAGTAGGTGGGTGGATGCGTGGGCGGGTGAGTAGGTGGGTGCGTGCATGAGCGTGTGAGTAGGTGGGTGGGTGGGCAGGCGAGTAGGTGGGTGGTGAGTGGGTGGGTGAGTGAGTGGGTGGGTGAGTAGGTGGGTAGGTGGGCGAGTAGGTGGGCGAGTAGGTAGGTGGGTGGGTGGGTGAGTAGGTGAGTGGGCGGGTGGGCGAGTAGGTGGGTGAGTAGGTGGGTGGGTGGGTGGGTGAGTAGGTGAGTGGGCGGCTGGGTGGGTGAGTAGGTGAGTGGGTGGGTGAGTAGGTGAGTGGGTGGGTGAGTAGGTGAGTGGGCGAGTAGGTGGGTGGGCGGGTGGGCGAGTAGGTGGGTGAGTAGGTGGGTGGGTGGATGAGTAGGCGGGTGGGTGGTTGAGTTGGTGGGTGGGTGAGTAGGCGGGTGAGTAGGCGGGTGGGTGGGTGAGTAGGCGGGTGGGTGGGTGAGTAGGCGGGTGGGTGGGTGAGTAGGCGGGTGGGTGGGTGAGTAGGCGAGTGGGTGGGTGGGTGAATAGGTGGGCGGCTGGGCGAGTAGGTGGGTGAGTAGGTGGGTGGGTGGGTGGGTGAGTAGATGGGTGGGTGGGTGGGTGAGTAAATGGGTGGGTGGGTGAGTAGGTGGGTGAGTAGGTGGGTGGGTGGGTAAGTAGGTGGGTGGGTGGGTGAGTAGGCGGGTGGGTGGATGAGTAGGTGAGTGGGTGGGTGATTAGGCGGGTGGGTGGGTGGGTGAATAGGTGGGCGGCTGGGCGAGTAGGTGGGTGAGTAGGTGGGTGGGTGGGTGAGTAGATGGGTGGGTGGGTGAGTAGGTGGGTGAGTAGGTGGGTGGGTGGGTGAGTAGGTGGGTGGGTGGGTGAGTAGGCGGGTGGGTGGGTGGGTGAGTAGGTGGGTGTGGTGGCTTTTGTGGTCGGACTGCCGCCCACCCACCTACACGATTTCTCTCAGTCGGCGTGAGGGACGACCATCATCAGCAGCATCATCCCCACTGCCACCATTCCCATCCTTACCCCCCCTCTCCCCCCACTCTCCCCCCCTCTCCCCCCCCTCTCCCCCCCCTCACCCCCCTCTCCCCCCACTCACCCCCCCTCACCCTCCCCTCACCCCCCCTCACCCCCCCTCACCCCCCCCCCCACACCTCCACCAGAATGCGCCGCTAACGGCGACGCTTCCGCCCCGGCCGCCCCCGCCGGGGTCAAGGGTCGCGACGACTCCGCCCCGGCCGCCCCCGCCGGGGTCAAGGGTCGCGACGACGCCGCCCCCGCCGGGGTCAAGGGTCGCGACGACGCCGCCGCCGCCGCCGCCCCCTCCGGGGTCAAGGGTCGCGACGACGCGGGCGCGTCACCGCGGAGCCCCAGCCCCGAGGCAGCGGCTCGCGGGTCACGGGAGGGGCGGCGCCGTTGCCGTGACGACGACGACGACGACAACGACGAGGTCGACGACGACGACGACGAGGAGGAGGAGGAGGAGGAGGCGGCGGTCGCCGCGGCGACGTCGCGACGGGGAGGAGCCGAGGACGACGACGAGGAGGAGGAGGAGGAGGAGGAGGAGGTGGACGAGGAGGCGGCCTTCGGCTGCCACGGCTGCCACCGGGACTTCGACTCGCTGGAGCAGCTGGTGGAGCACCGCGCCAGCGAGTGCCTCGAAGGTGAGCCGGTGGGATAAGGGAGCGTGCACCTAGCCTGGCGCGCGGGCCAGGCTAGGTGCACGCGGCGGGTGATGCCTCCCGCTCTACCCCGCCCGCCGGACGGCGCGGTGAGGCCGTGTGAGCTCCGTCTCGTTGACGCTGACCGGTGCCCGTTGCGCGTATCCATTCGACGTGGGTGGGCGGGTGAGTGGGCGGGTGGGTGAGTGGGTGGGTGAGCGGGTGCGGGTGGGTGGGTGAGTGAGTGGGCGGGGGTGTGGGCGGGCGGGTGGGTGAGTGGGTGGGCGGGTGCATGGACGGGTGGGCGGGTGCGTGGGTGGGTGGGTGAGCGGGTGGGTGAGTGAGTGGGTGAGCGAGTGGG
Source organism: Petromyzon marinus (assembly GCF_048934315.1). NCBI lineage: Eukaryota > Metazoa > Chordata > Hyperoartia > Petromyzontiformes > Petromyzontidae > Petromyzon > Petromyzon marinus. The sequence continues at coordinate 2,024,585 of NC_133735.1, forward strand.
CGGGTGAGTGGGTGGGTGAGTGGGCGGGTGAGTGAGTGGATGAGCGATTTAGTGAGTGGCCAAGGGAGTGAGTGGCAAAGTGGGGTCTCATCTGGTTAAATAAAGGACACCAATAGTGAACTTCAGTGGAATCTCACCGTACATTGTCAACTTTGCTGATTGGGGGTCTGGGGAAAGGACAACAAACGATGGGTCTATGTGATGAGTCTATGGGTCTCTGTGATGAGTCTATGGGTCTCTGTGTGGTGAGTCTGTGGGCCTCTGTGTGGTGAGTCTATGGCTCTCTGTGTGGCGAGTCTATGGGTCTCTGTGTGGTGAGTCTATGGGTCTCTGTGTGGTGAGTCTATGGGTCTCTGTGTGGTGAGTCTATGGGTCTCTGTGTGGTGAGTCTATGGGTCTCTGTGTGATGAGTCTATGGGTCTCTGTGTGCTGAGTCTGTGGGTCTCTGTGTGGTGAGTCTATGAGTCTCTGTGTGGCGAGTCTATGGGTCTCTGTGTGCTGAGTCTATGGGTCTCTGTGTGCTGAGTCTGTGGCTCTGTGTAATGAGTCTGTGGGTCTCTGTGTGCTGAGTCTATGAGTCTCTGTGTGATGAGTCTATGGTTCTCTCTGTGGTAAGTCTATGGGTCTCTGTGTGGTGAGTCTATGGGTCTCTGTGTGGTGAGTCTATGGGTCTCTGTGTGGTGAGTCTATGGCTCTCTGAGTCTACCTAGCTGCGTACATTTAACTTATTCCGCACCGTACGCGGCCGGCCCTGTCAATCGCCCGTGCGCGATCGTCTCGACTGCCACCATAATCCATTCGCCGCGCGTCATGTGGGGTGGCGTTCGATCTTCGTGGGACAAAAGTGGCATTAGCTTGTCGACGCGTGGAACGTCGGACAGAGTGGGGGGGGGGGGGGGGGGGGGGGGGGGCCGGGGAGCCGGTGCGTCGAAGTTGAGCGCTGCCTTTCGATTGAAAGCTTTCGTGCGACTGCAAGGATTCATCTTCTTTGGGTTCTTTCGGTAGGGTCACGGAGCTCCGTCGTCCCGACAGGTCTGCACCCTTCCGCCGCCGGAAGGGCGGCCGCTTTGCTGTTGTGGCCCGAAACGTCGCGAGAATTTTCTCCGCGTTACTTGGTTACCTCGCGCTCGCTCTACGTGACCTCGCCCCGGGAGGGCCGAAGGAGTTTGAGCGTCACCCTCGATCGGCGGCGAGCGGTGCCTGCTGTCGTTGCCGCCGCGCTTTGACGCGGCCGCGCGGCCACCTTCGGCTGCGAGGCGTTGGCGAGCTCGCCTGGCGTACGGGGAGGTCGTGGGTGCGAGTCCCCGCACCGCGACGGTGGATGTGTTGGGCTTGCGCCCCCGCGTCTCTCGCCCCGTGGCGGTCGCGTGGATTCCACCACCCGCCGGGGCCTCCGGCATTTTTTTTTTTTTTCCCCGCTCCCCGCTCGAAGACTCCCGACGTCTCTCGTGAGCGTTCTGCTGCGGTACGTTGGTGGTGGTGGCGGCGGTGGTGGCGGTGGTGGTGGTGGTGGCGGTGGCGGTGGTGGTGGTGGTGGCGGTGGCGGTGGCGGTGGCGGCGGCGGCGGTGGCGGCGGCGGCGGCGGTGGTGGTGTTCTAGATTTGAAGCTTTCGTGACTGCGAGGATCCATACTCTTTGGTTCTGTTCGGTAAAGTCACGTGGGTAAAAATTAAAACAGCAAAAAATCACGACGTTTCGGCCACGACACAAGCGGCCTTCATCAGGTGAAGGGGACCAGACAGCGCCGTCCTCGAGACAGTCCGGTCCCCTTCACCTGATGAAGGCCTCTCGTGTTGTGGCCGAAACGTCGTGATTTTTTGCCGTTTTAATTTTTACCTACGTGACTTTACCGAGTAGAACCAAAGAGTACGGTGGTGGTGTTGTTGGTAAGCCGCTTCGCTGAGCTGCTATTTGTGGATAGCCAGGTGGCTTCTGAAAAAGCTGAGCTGCAGAACGCAGTGGTTGGCCTTGCCTGGTGAAATGAACAAAAAATTGTTCCCCCGGTGACCACAGAGTCTCTGAGTGGCCGGAGTCTCCGATGCGTCTTTGGGTGATCAGAGACTTCGATGAGTCTCTGATGAGTCTCTGAGTGAGTCTCTGAGTGAGTCTCTGAGTGATCGGATTCTCTGAGTGATCAGAGTTTCCGATGAGTCTCTGAGTGAGTCTCTGCGTGAGTCTCTGAGTGGCCGGAGTCTCCGATGAGTCTTTGGGTGATCAGAGACTTCGATGAGTCTCTGATGAGTCTCCGATGAGTCTTTGGGTGATCAGAGACTTCGATGAGTCTCTGATGAGTCTCTGAGTGAGTCTCTGAGTGAGTCTCTGAGTGATCGGATTCTCTGAGTGATCAGAGTTTCCGATGAGTCTCTGAGTGAGTCTCTGCGTGAGTCTCTGAGTGGCCGGAGTCTCCGATGAGTCTTTGGGTGATCAGAGACTTCGATGAGTCTCTGATGAGTCTCCGATGAGTCTTTGGGTGATCAGAGACTTCGATGAGTCTCTGATGAGTCTCTGAGTGAGTCTCTGAGTGAGTCTCTGAGTGATCGGATTCTCTGAGTGATCAGAGTTTCCGATGAGTCTCTGAGTGAGTCTCTGCGTGAGTCTCTGAGTGGCCGGAGTCTCCGATGAGTCTTTGGGTGATCAGAGACTTCGATGAGTCTCTGATGAGTCTCCGATGAGTCTTTGGGTGATCAGAGACTTCGATGAGTCTCTGATGAGTCTCTGAGTGAGTCTCTGAGTGAGTCTCTGAGTGATCGGATTCTCTGAGTGATCAGAGTTTCCGATGAGTCTCTGAGTGAGTCTCTGCGTGAGTCTCTGAGTGGCCGGAGTCTCCGATGAGTCTTTGGGTGATCAGAGACTTCGATGAGTCTCTGATGAGTCTCCAATGAGTCTTTGGGTGATCAGAGACTTCGATGAGTCTCTGATGAGTCTCTGAGTGAGTCTGTGAGTGAGTCTCTGAGTGATCGGATTCTCTGAATGATCAGAGTTTCCGATGAGTCTCTGAGTGAGTCTCTGCGTGAGTCTCTGAGTGGCCAGAGTCTCCGATGAGTCTTTGGGTGATCAGAGACTTTGATGAGTCTCTGATGAGTCTCTGAGTGAGTCTCTGATGGGTCTCTGAGTGAGTCTCTGCATGAGTCTCTGAGTGAGTCTCTGATGGGTCTCTGAGTGAGTCTCTGATGAGTCTCTGAGTGAGTCTCTGAGTGATCGGATTCTCTGAGTGATCAGAGTTTCCGATGAGTCTCTGAGTGAGTCTCTGCGTGAGTCTCTGAGTGGCCGGAGTCTCCGATGAGTCTTTGGGTGATCAGAGACTTCGATGAGTCTCTGAGTGAGTCTCTGAGTGAGTCTCTGATGGGTCTCTGAGTGAGTCTCTGCGTGAGTCTCTGAGTGAGTCTCTGATGGGTCTCTGAGTGAGTCTCTGAGTGAGTCTCTGATGGGTCTCTGAGTGAGTCTCTGCGTGAGTCTCTGAGTGAGTCTCTGATGGGTCTCTGAGTGAGTCTCTGAGTGAGTCTCTGATGAGTCTCTGCGTGAGTCTCTGCGTGAGTCTCTGAGTGAGTCTCTGAGTGAGTCTCTGAGTGAGTCTCTGAGTGATCGGATTCTCTGAGTGATCAGAGTTTCCGAGTGAGTTTCCGAGTGAGTCTCTGAGTGAGTCTGAGTGAGTTTCTGCGTGAGTTTCTGCGTGAGTCTCTGAGTGAGTCTCTGAGTGAGTCTCCACGTGAGTCTCTGAGTGAGTCTCTGAGTGAGCCTGTGTGTGAGTCTCTGCGTGAGTCTCCACGTGAGTCTCCGAGTGAGTCTCCGCGTGAGTCTCTGAGTGAGTCTCTGAGTGAGTCTTTGAGTGTGTCTCTGCGTGAGTCTCCGCGTGAGTCTCCGCGTGAGTCTCCGCGTGAGTCTCCGAGTGACTCTCCGAGTGTCTCCCCATGCCGGGATTGCAGCAGCTCTCTCGGAAAATGGGGAGGAGGGGGGGTGGGTAGAAACGTCCCCCAGGCTCCCCCAGGCTCCCCCACTCCCCCTGCACACAGTTTCTGGTGTTCGGCTGAAAGTCAACTCGGTTTTGAAACTTTTAATTAATTTACCTTGAAATCTGACGACGGGGCGATCGACGGTGGCTGAATTAATCTGCCAGCGCCTCCATCCACCGGGCCCCACTGGGACTCGAGGGGAGCTGAGTTAAACACTCCTCCTGCTGATCCTCCTGCTGCTGCTGCTGCTGCTGATCCTCCTCCTGCTGCTGCCGCTACCCCGACTACTCCACTGTTTGCGTAGCGTGCACGGCGAGTCGAATGAAACCCCATTTGCCGTTCCGGGACGACGCCGAATTTCCCCGGATCGGGCAGTCTCGCCGTTCGCCACCGGATTCGCAGAACGCGCGAAGGCGCCTCGCCGTTCACTCGCCCCGAGAGGCTTTCCGGCGGCGGCGGCGTCGGCGCCGTCCATTTTTCAAGGCATCGGCCACGGCCGTCCACCGGCGGTCAACCGCAGCGGCCGCGGCCGTCCGGCCGCTCGCTATGCCCGGTGCCCGGCGTCGCCTTGCAGCGGTGGAGCCTCGGTGCCGGACGGCGCGATTTGTGACCGCCGCTCTCCTTCCGGAGGGTCCCGTCTGGCGGTGACGTGCACGCGTAACACGGCGTAACACAGCGTACGCACGTAACGTCACTGGGACGGGATATGGGTTTGGCATCTCTTTCCCGCAGGGCGTTTGAATTCCCACCGTCTCTGTCTCTCTCTCTCTTCGTGTGTGTCTCTCTCTCAAGCTCCCTCCCTCCCTCCCTCGATCATCCCATCTTCTAATCGAACCGCATCTCTGCCCCTGTTATGCAGAGAGAGAGGGTCAGTTGAGTTTTGTGTGTGTGTGTGTGCTGAACTTCGTTGGCACCATACGTAGCCAACCGTGCTCATCAGAGGTGTGGGGGAAGCATAACAAACTATGGGTCTCTGTGTGAGTCTATTGGTCTCTGTGTGAGTCTGTGGGTCTCTGTGTGAGTCTGTGGGTGTCTGTGTGAGTCTATGGGTCTCTGTGTGAGTCTATGGGTCTCTGTGTGAGTCTATTGGTCTCTGTGTGAGTCGATGGGTCTCTGTGTGAGTCTGTGGGTGTCTGTGTGAGTCTATGGGTCTCTGTGTGAGTCTATGGGTCTCTGTGTGAGTCTATGGGCCTCTGTGTGAGTCTGTGGGTCTCTGTGTGAGTCTATGGGTCTCTGTGTGAGTCTATGGGTCTCTGCGTGAGTCTATGGGTCTCTGTGTGAGTCTATGGGTCTCTGCGTGAGTCTATGGGTCTCTGTGTGAGTCTGTGGGTCTCTGCGTGAGTCCTCCTCCATTCTCTGCCGCTGTCACGACGTGAGGGCTGACGACTTCACGTTGGGGTGGCCGGAGTTGGCCAGGCCCCAGAGGTAGCGGCGGCGGCATCGTCGCCGCTTGCTCCCTCGTCGCCGCCTCCTCCTCCTCCTCCGCCTCCGTTGCTCGTGGGCCTTTGGGGCGTCGCCGCCGTCGCCGCCCCCGGGGCTCTCTCTGTCCCGGGCGACCACGGTGATCGTCCAGGGGAAGGGAAGGGGTTGGTGGGGTGGTGATCGAGAGCAGGGCGCAGTGGGGGATGAGGGATGATGGAGGAGGGAGGAGGAACGGGCCGGGGCCTCGCGGTGCCTCGTCAACGCGGGGCCCCGGCAGCCGAGGTGGGTGACGACGGGAGGCGGGGAAGCGTCGCACGCTAATGAGCGCCGATTGTGACGTGCGGGGGCGGGCGCCGTGCGGCCACGAGTGAGGCCACGTGTGGGCGGCACGCGGGGCCACAGGTGGGCCACACGTGGGCCACACGTGGGCCACAGGTGGGCCACACGTGGGGCCACAGGTGGGCCACACGTGGGCCACACGTGGGCCACAGGTGGGCCACAGGACGCGGACTCCTCCGGTTGAACCCCCCTCCACCGGCTACCGAACTCATGGCACCCACCACACCCCTGCCACCCACCACACCCCTGCCACCCACCGTCCCCCTGCCACCCACCACCACCACCACCACCACCCACCCACCACCACCACCACCACCCACCCACCACCACCACCAACTACAAAGGAAGTGGCAAACCAAAGTCCCGACACGGGGTTCCTCTGCGGCCGTTGGCACGGCTTGTAGACGAGAATGTGATGAGGTTCCAGGCGAGCCGAGGCAGCGCCTCGTCGTCGTCATCCTCCTCCTGCTCCTCCTCCTGCTCCTCCTACTGCTCCTCCTCCTGCTCCTCCTCCTCCTGCTCCTCCTCCTGCTCCTCCTGCTCCTCCTCGGCGTGGGGCGCACGGCGCTAACGAGCGAGCGGCTGCGCCCGCGGGTTGCCACGGAGGGGGCCGAGCAGCAGCAGCAGCAGTAGAAGGAGTAAAAAGAAGGGAGAGACGGAGATAGGAGGGGCGAGTGTGGGAGTGAGTGAGCTACTGAGTGAGTGAGTGATCGAGTGTAGGAGTGAGTGAGCTACTGAGTGAGTGGGCGAGTGTGGGAGTGAGTGAGCTACTGAGTGAGCGGGCGAGTGTGAGAGTGAGTGGGCAAGTGTGGGAGTGAGTGAGCTACTGAGTGAGTGGGCGAGTGTGGGAGTGAGTAAGCTATTGAGTGAGTGAGCGAGTGAGTGAGCTACTGAGTGAGTGAGTGGGCGAGTGTGAGAGTGAGTGAGCTACTGAGTGAGTGAGTGAGTGGGCGAGTGTGGGAGTGAGCGAGCTACTGAGTGAGTGAGTGGGCGAGTGTGGGAGCGAGCGAGCTACTGAGTGAGTGGGCGAGTGTGGGAGTGAGTGAGCTACTGAGTGAGTGAGTGGGCGAGTGTGGGAGTGAGTGAGCTACTGAGTGAGTGGGCGAGACAGCCACCCAGACAGACACCCAGACAGACACCCAGACAGACACCCAGACAGCCACCCAGACAGACACCCAGACAGACAGACACCCAGACAGACAGACAGCCACCTAGACAGACACCCAGACAGACACCCAGACAGACAGACAGACACCCAGACAGACAGACACCCAGACAGACAGACAGACAGACCACCCAGACAGACACCCAGACAGACACCCAGACAGACAGACAGACACCTAGACAGACAGACAGCCAGACAGACAGACAGACACCCAGACAGACACCCAGACAGACACCCAGACAGCCACCCACACAGCCACCCAGACAGACAGACAGACACCCAGACAGCCACCCACACAGCCACCCAGACAGACAGACAGACACCCAGACAGACAGACAGACACCCAGACAGACACCCAGACAGACACCCAGACAGACAGACAGACACCCAGACAGACAGACAGACACCAAAGACAGCCACCCAGACAGACACCCAGATAGACACCCACACAGCCACCCACACAGCCAGACACCCAGACAGACAGACAGACACCCAGACAGACACCCAGACAGACACCCAGACAGACAGACAGACACCCAGACAGACACCCAGACAGACACCAAGACAGCCACCCAGACAGACACCCAGATAGACACCCACACAGCCACCCACACAGCCAGACACCCAGACAGACAGACAGACACCCAGACAGACACCCAGACAGACAGACAGACACCCAGACAGACACCCAGACAGACACCCAGACAGACACCCAGACAGACAGACACACAGACAGACAGACAGACACCCAGACAGACAGACACCCAGACAGACACCCAGACAGCCACCCAGACAGACAGACACCCAGACAGACAGACACACAGCCAGACAGACAGACAGACACCCAGACAGACAGACACCCAGACAGACACCCAGACAGACAGACACCCAGACAGACAGACACACAGCCAGACAGACACACAGACACACAGACACCCTCCCACCCTCCCTCGGCCACCCAGGTGGTGGTGGAGCTGGTGGTGGTGTAGGAAGTGGTGGAGGTGGTGGTGGTGGTGGTGTAGGAAGTGGTGGAGCTGGTGGTGGTGTAGGAAGTGGTGGAGCTGGTGGTCGTGTAGGAAGTGGTGGAGCTGGAGCTGGTGTAGGAAGTGGTGGAGCTGGTGGTGGAGCTGTAGGAAGTGGTGGAGCTGGTGGTGGAGCTGTAGGAAGTGGTGGAGCTGGTGGTGGTGTAGGAAGTGGTGGAGCTGGTGGTAGTGTAGGAAGTGTGGAGCTGGTGGTGGTGTAGGAAGTGGTGGAGCTGGTGGTGGAGCTGTTGGAAGTGGGCGGGGCTTCAGCAGCAGGGTGCTGAGAAGGGGGCGGGGCGTCAGCAGCAACTCACTCCCTTCTACACCGTGTGTGGACTAATCTCCATCTGTTCCATCTCACTCTCTTCTACACCGTGTGTGGACTAATCTCCATCTGTTCCATCTCGCTCCCTTCTACACCGCGTGTGGGACTAATCTCCATCAGTTCCATCTCACTCCCTTCTACACCGTGTGTGGACTAATCTCCATCTGTTCCACACTCGCTCCCTTCTACACCGTGTGTGGACTAATCTCCATCTCTTCCATCTCACTCCCTTCTACCCGTGTGTGGACTAATCTCCATCTGTTCCATCTCACTCTCTTCTACCGTGTGTGGACTAATCTCCATCTGTTCCATCTCACTCCCTTCTACCCCTGATGGACTAATCTCCATCTGTTCCATCTCGCTCCGTTCTACCCGTGTGTGGACTAATCTCCATCTGTTCCATCTCGCTCCCTTCTACACCGTGTGTGGACTAATCTCCATCTGTTCCATCTCGCTCCCTTCTACACCCGTGTGTGGACTAATCTCCATCTGTTCCATCTCGCTCCCTTCTACACCGTGTGTGGACTAATCTCCATTTGTTCCATCTCGCTCCGTTCTACCCGTGTGTGGACTAATCTCCATCTGTTCCACTCTGCTCCCTTCTACACCCGTGTGTGGACTAATCTCCATCTGTTCCATCTCACTCTCTTCTACACCATGGGTGGACTAATCTCCATCTGTTCCATCTCACTCCCTTCTACACCGTGTTGTGGACTAATCTCCATCTGTTCCATCTCACTCTCTTCTACCCGTGTGTGGACTAATCTCCATCTGTTCCATCTCACTCCCTTCTACACCGTGTGTGGACTAATCTCCATCTGTTCCATCTCACTCCCTTCTACCCGTGGGTGGATTAGTCTCCATCTGTTCCATCTCACTCCCTTCTACCCGTGGGTGGACTAATCTCCATCTGTTCCATCTCGCTCCCTTCTACCCGTGGGTGGACTAATATCCATCTGTTCCATCTCACTCCCTTCTACACCGTGTGTGGACTAATCTCCATCTGTTCCATCTCACTCCCTTCTACCCGTGTGTGGACTAATCTCCATCTGTTCCATCTCACTCTCTTCTACACCATGGGTGGACTAATCTCCATCTGTTCCATCCATGTAGGATATAGAGCGTTGCCCCCTCGCCGAGAACACCGTCACACGTAGAGAACCGCAGAGCTTGGAGGAGGGATTTGGTGTTGGTAGTAGGGTAACGGCCATGATGGTGGTGGTGGTGGTTGTGGTGGTAGCGGTGGTTGTGGTGGTGATTGTTGTGATGTTGGTTGTGGTGGTTGTGTGTGTGTGTGTGTGGTAGCGGCGTGTGCGCTGGTGGTTGTGATGATTGAGGTGGTGGTTGTGTGTGTGGTTGTTGTTGGTGGTGGTTGTGCTGGTGGATGTGTGTGTGTGGTAGGAGCGGTGGTGTAGCGGTTAGCGCTACGCTGCGCTACGAACCCAGCATCCCGAGTTTGATTCCCGCTCACGGCCAACACCGGTGACGATTATCTGAGCCGGTTCTAGGGCCCCCCCTAGGTCGACTCGGCCTCAAATGAGGAACCTGGTGCGGTGTGTGAACATCGCCACTGGGGAGACAAAGGCGGTCGGGCGTGGCGCTGGCCACCCACCCCCTCGTGTGCCGTTACCGCCTTCATAGGTGCTCGCTAACAGCACTTGCCCCTACAGTCCGTTACAGGCTATACGGGGGGTCTTTGTCTTTGCTAGCAGTTGTGCTGGTTGTGCTAGTGGTTGTGGTGGTGGTTGTAGTTGTGATGGTGTTTGTGGTGGTTGTGTGTGTGTTAGTGGTTGTGTGTGTGTGCTAGTGGTTGTGTGTGTGTGCTGGTGTGTGTTTGTGGTGGTTGTGTATGTGTGTGTGTTCGTGGTTGTGATGGTGGTTGTGTGTGCTAGTGGTTTTGTGTGTGTGCTGGGTGGTGTGTTTGTGGTGGTTGTGTGTGTGTGTTGGTGGTTGTGTATGTGTGTGTGTTTGTGTTGGTTGTGTGTGTGTGTGCTAGTGGTTTTGTGTGTGTGCTGGTGTGTGTTTGTGGTGGTTGTGTATGGTGTGTGTGTTTGTGTTGGTTGTGTGTGCTGGTGTGTGTTTGTGGTGGTTGTGTGTGTGTGTGCTAGTGGTTGTGTGTGCTAGTGGTTGTGTGTGTGTGCTGGTGTGTGTTTGTGGTGGTTGTGTGTGTGTTTGTGGTGGTTGTGATGGTGGGTGTGTGTGCTAGTGGTTGTGATGGTGTGTGTGTGTGCTCGTGGTTGTGTGTGTGTGCTAGTGGTTGTGTGTGTGTGCTGGTGTGTGTTTGTAGTGGTTGCGTGTGTGTGTGTGCTAGTGGTTGTGATGGTGGTTGTGTGTGCTAGTGGTTGTGTGTGTGTGCTGGTGTGGGTTTGTGGTGGTTGTGTGTGTGTGCTAGTGGTTGTGATGGTGATTGTGTGTGTGTGCTGATGTGTGTTTGTGGTGGTTGTGTGTGTGTGTTGTGGTTGTGTGTGCTAGTGGTTGTGATGGTGGTTGTGGTGGTTGTGGTCGTTGTGTGTGTGTGCTAGTGGTTGTGATGGTGGTTGTGGTGGTTGTGGTCGTTGTGTGTGTGTGCTAGTGGTTGTGATGGTGGTTGTGTGTGTGCTAGTGGTTGTGGTGGTTGTGTGTGCTAGTGGTTGTGGTGGTTGTGTGTGTGTGTGCTAGTGGTTGTGCTGAGTGGTTGCGATGGTTGTTGTGTTGTTGGTGGTTGTGTGTGCTAGTGGTTGTGATTGTTGTTGTGTGTGTGCTAGTGGTTGTGGTGGTTGTGTGTGCTAGTGGTTGTGGTGGTTGTGTGTGTGTGTGCTAGTGGTTGTGCTGAGTGGTTGCGATGGTTGTTGTGTTGTTGGTGGTGGTTGTGTGTGTGTGTGTGCTAGTGGTTGTGGTGGTTGTGTGTGTGTGTGCTAGTGGTTGTGGTGGTTGTGTGTGCTAGTGGTTGTGGTGGTTGTGTGTGTGTGTGTGCTAGTGGTTGTGCTGAGTGGTTGCGATGGTTGTTGTGTTGTTGGTGGTGGAGGGTGGCTGGGAGCTCCGTGTTGTCTCCAGCAACGCGTTCCTCGCTGTGGTCCCATTACATTTTTGGTGTCCCTTGAGATAAGAGCGAGGGAGAGAGGGGATTGGTGGGGGGGGGGGGGTGGGCGGTGGTGGGGGGGTGGGGGTGTGGGGGGTACAAGGAGGCAGCGGTGGTTGGGTGGGTGGTGGAGTTGGGGGGGGGGTGGCGGTGTTTGGGTGGGTGGAAGAGTTGGGGATGGTGGTGGGGTGGGTGGGTGGGAGTGTGGGGGGTAGCGGTGGTTTGGTGGGTGGAAGAGTGGGGGGTGGTGGTGGTGGGTGGGTAGGTGGAAGAGTGGGGTGGGTGGGTGGAAGAGTGGGGAGGGGTGGTGGTGGTTGGTTTGGTGGGTGGAAAAGTGGGGTGGGTGGAAGAGTTGGGGGTGGTCGTGGTTGGGTGGGTGGAAGAGTGGGGGGTGTGTGGTGGTTGGGTGGGTGGGTGAAAGAGTGGGGTGGGTGGGTGGAAGAGTGCGGTGGGTGGAAGAGTGGGGTGGGTGGGTGGAAGAGTGGGGGGTGTGTGGTGGTTGGGTGGGTGGGTGAAAGAGTGGGGTGGGTGGTTGGTTGGGTGGGTGGAAGAGTGGGGTGTGTGGGTGGTTGGTTGGGTGGGTGGAAGGGTGGGTGGGTGGTTGGTTGGGTGGGTGGAAGAGTGGGGTGGGTGGGTGGTTGGTTGGGTGGGTGGAAGGGTGGGTGGGTGGTTGGTTGGGTGGGTGGAAGGGTGGGTGGGTGGTTGGTTGGGTGGGTGGAAGAGTGGGGGGGGGGGGGGGTGGTGGTTTGTTGGGTGGGTGGAAGAGTGGACGCTGGGGGGGGTGAAGGGTGGGGTGGGAGTGATGTCTCTTGGAGAGAGAGTGGATGAGAGAGAGAGATAGGAGGAGATAGAAACAGAGATAGAGACAGAGAGACAGACAGAGAGAGACAGAGAGACAGACAGAGAGAGAGACAGAGAGAGAGAGAGACAGAGAGAGAGACAGAGAGAGACAGAGAGAGAGAGTGGGGAAGAAGGAGAGAGGAGAGAGTGAGCGACAGACGGGGTGAGCTCAGACATGTGCATGTGTGTGTGTGCGTGTGTGCATGTGTGCATGTGTGTGCGTGTGTGCGTGCATGTGTGTGCGTGCATGTGTGTGCATCTGTGGGGAGCGGTAGTGTAGCGGTCAGCGCCACGCTGCGCTATGAACCTGGCGACTCGGGTTCGATTCCCGCTCACGGCCAAAAGCGGTGACGATGATCTGAACCGGTCCTGGGCCTCCCCTAGGTCGACTCAGCCTCAGATGAGTATCAGGTGCGGTGTGTAGACATCGTGAGCCGTTCCGGCCTTCATAGGTGCTCGCTAACAGCACTTGCCCCTACAGTCTGTTGAGGCTACACGGGGGATTTTCGCCTTTGTCTTTGGGTACAGCGAGAGATATGGGAGAGAGACAGAGAAAGAAACAGAGAGAGACACACACAGAGAGAGAGACACACACACAGAGAGACACACACACAGACACACAGAGGGAGACACACACACAGACAGAGAGAGACACACACAGATAGAGACAGAGAGAGAGACACAGAGAGAGACACACACAGAAGCACAGAGGAAGAGACAGAGAGAGAGAGACAGCGAGACACACAGAGAGATACAGAGAGACAGAGAGAGACACACAGAGACACACACAGACACAGAGGGAGAGACAGAGAGAAACATACAGTGAGAGACAGAGAGACACACACACAGACAGAGACACACACAGATAGAGACAGAGAGAGAGACAGAGACACAGAGAGAGAGAGAGACAGAGACACACATAGAGAGAGAGAGAGACGCACACAGTGACAGAGACACACAGAGAGACAGAGAGAGAGAGACGCACACAGTGACAGAGACACAGAGAGAGAGAGAGAGACAGAGACACACAGAGAGAGACAGAGAGAGAGAGATAGACGCACACAGTGACAGAGACACACACAGAGAGAGAGACAGAGACACACAGAGAGAGACAGAGAGAGAGAGATAGACGCACACAGTGACAGAGACACACACAGAGAGACAGAGACACACATAGCGAGAGACAGAGAGAGAGATAGATGCACACAGTGACAGAGACACACAGAGACACAGAGAGAGAGAGAGCGAGACAGTGAGGGAGACAGAGAGAGAGAGAGAGACACAGAGAGAGAGAGACAGAGACACACATAGAGAGAGAGAGACGCACACAGTGACAGAGACACACAGAGAGAGACAGAGAGAGAGAGATAGACGCACACAGTGACAGAGACACACACAGAGAGACAGAGACACACATAGCGAGAGACAGAGAGAGAGATAGACGCACACAGTGACAGAGACACACAGAGACACAGAGAGAGAGAGAGAGCGAGACAGTGAGGGAGACAGAGAGAGAGAGACAGAGACACAGAGAGAGAGACAGAGAGAGAGATAGACGCACACAGTGACAGAGACACACAGAGACACAGAGAGAGAGAGAGCGAGACAGTGAGGGAGACAGAGAGAGAGAGTGAGAGTGGGGAGAATCTGCAGAGAATCGCTTTGGTGGTGGTGGTGGGGAGGGGGAAGTGAGAGATTGGTGATGAGATGGAGCGAGAGGGGAGAGGGTAGATCGAGGGGGGGAGGGAGTCAGGAGACGGGGGTTGCCCTGGGGAGAGGAACAATGGAGGGAGAGATTTGTAGAGAACGGAGCTAAGCGCAGATTCACACGGAGGCAGCAGACAGGCGGACCGCGTCGAGTGTCTGCACAAGCGCCACCACCGCCACCACCGCCACCGCAGCCGCCACCTCGAAATAGATGTTAAATAATGTGGGAGCGAGAGGACCCCAAATTGAACGAGGAATGGCTCCGACTCCCGGCCACGTAGTTTTACCCGGGCCCGCTCACCATCATGAAGGACCTTAATGATCGTGAGCAGCGGGTCAGGGACTCCGAAAGCACGAAGAACAACCCAGAGCCCATGCCGGACTGAAGGTATCATCGGCCTTGACCAGGTCAATAAAGCAGAGATGTAGGTCTTGTTGGAATTCCCTACACCTCTGCTGTAGCAGACGGACAGAAAATATGGCATCTGTGCAGGACCGCCCTTTCCTGAAACCGCATTGGGGCTCCGCAAGCCTCTCCTCAGCGTGCCTAGCAAGGCGAGGTTGAATAATCCTTGCCAGGACCTTTCCCAGCACACCGAGGAGTGAGATGCCCCTGTAGTTGTTACAGTCTGTGCGGTCCCCCTTCTTAAAGAGGGGGACCACTAAGGCATCCTTCCAATCCTTCGGAACCCATCCAGTGGTCCAGGCTGTTGTTATGATGTCATGTAGGGCAGTCTGTGCACAAACGCCACTCTCCCTCAGCATTTATCTTGGGAGATCATCTCTGCCCGCTGCCTTTCCTGCTCCCAGACTCTGAATCGCCTTCAGTACTTCCTCAACAGATGGCACCTCAGCCAGCCACTCACAGGGGGTCACTTTTTCTTCCGATATTTGAGGCACCGCAGCCTCAGCAGGGTCATCCCCACTTTGTCCCATGATGTTTTCCAGGCTGAGGGATTTCCCTTCCCCCAGGACCTCACTGAAATGCTCAGAAAATCTGCAAACCTGTTCCTGGGGGTAGGAGAATGAATCACCGTTCTTTCCCCTAATGATGGTAATAGGTAAGGCACTGCAGGTTACTTTTTATGGCATTAAAGAGCGATTCGTGATCGTGGGCCACTGAGGCAGACTCCATCTCCTCAGCAACCCGCGACCACCACCCATCCTTGCACCACCTCACAGCTCTCCGAACCTCCGAGCGAAGGCTGCATTAAGCCTCCTCATTCTCTGACGTTGGATGCTGTAGACGATGAGAGTGGGCCTGTCGCTTTTTATCAGCCAGCCTGAACACCTCCTCTGTCAGCCAGGGTCTCTGATGAAGTCTGGACCGTGTACCCAAAGTAACCATTGCAGCTGCATGAGCCACAGTCCTAAACCTCGCCCATTTTCCCTCGACATCAGGAGGAATGGGAGACGATGCCAATCCCAGCTGCAAGGGATGATGAAATTCTTGCTTGCAACTTTCATCAGCTCGCTGAGACCATGCCACTATCGGTTTGAATGGGGTCCTGTGTGTACACCCACCACCGGAGTGGACGAATGGCAGGCACACCTTCCAGATTTCAAGTCGATGGTCAGTGGGCAGATCAGCTCTATGGTAGGTCCTGGTGTCAAGGATATGGGCCCACATCCGCTGTTCCGTCACTATGTAGTCGAGCAGATGTTCTTGCTTGGACCCGGCATGCATCCATGATGTTGTGTGGATGCGCCGATGCCGGAACAGCGTGTTGGTAATTACAAGCCCATGGGCTGCACAAAAATCTAGCAGCCTCCTACCGTTGTTATTGAGCAGATCTGGCCCATGTCTTCCAATCACTCCAGACCAGGTGCTAGCATCATGAAAAACTCGGACATTGAAGTCACCCAACTAGATGAATCTATCTCGAGGGGCCACTTTAGCCAACACCTGTGACAGGAGGTCATAGAAGGCATCTGACTCATCGGCCTTGCCTTCATCCTCCACAGATGTTCATCTTCGGTGGGGGCATAAGTAACCACGACCACCACTCCTCGCCTCCGGTTGGTGAGAAGGCGAGCCCAAAGTAGCCAGGGGCTTACAGCTTCCCACACCTCACCGCCACGCTCCCACGCCCCCTTCATTCTTTTGTTCAGAAGAAGAGCCACACCCTGTTGTTTGGCAGTCTCCTGCCCCGAGTAGAGGACTGTCCACCCCTTATGGTGGCAGGAGCCAGAGCCGGTCCACCGGACCTCCTGAATGCCACAGAGATCCAGGCGGTACCGGTCCAGCTCCCGACAGAGGAGTGGCAGCCTCTCCTCCGCAGTGAGCATTCGAACATTCCACGTGGCCACACGTAGTGGTCTTTTGTTGTTTCTGGAGGAGCCCCGAGGGTAAATATCCAACCTCCTGGCTCCGCCAAATGGGGTTTGGCCAGGAGACGTCATAGACGCCTGTCCCCCCGGGGCCTCCGTCACAAGCTTAATTAAATTTTGAAATCGTGGTTTAGTGGTAAATCATTGGAGGTGGAAGGGGTTACCAGCCCCTCGCACCCATCCCGATCCCCCATTTGGTCGCTGTGGTGGTTACAAACGCCACAGCTTTGCCGTCCGTCACCAACGAGGAGGTGGGGGGTTGTTTTTGCTGCTACCACCACCACCACCACCACTACCACCACCACCTCCACCATCACCACCACCACCACCTCCACCACCTCCACCACCTCCACCACCACCACCACTACCACCACCACCTCCACCATCACCACCACCACCTCCACCACCACCACCACCTCCACCACCACCACCACCACCTCCACCACCACCACCACCTCCACCACCACCACCTCCACCACCACCACCACTACCACGTCCACCTCCTCCACCACCACCACCTCCACCACCACCACCAGATGGGGGGGTGAGATGGGGGGTGAGATGGGGGGGTGAGATGGGGGGTGAGATGGGGGGGGTGAGATGGGGGGGTGAGATGGGGGGGTGAGATGGGGGGGGTGAGATGGGGGGGTGAGATGGGGGGGTGAGATGGGGGGTGAGATGGGGGGGTGAGATTGGGGGGGGTGAGATGGGGGGGTGAGATGGGGGGGGTGAGATGGGGGGGTGAGATGGGGGGGGTGAGATGGGGGGGTGAGATGGGGGGGTGAGATGGGGGGGGTGAGATGGGGGGTGAGATGGGGGGGTGAGATTGGGGGGGGTGAGATGGGGGGGGGTGAGATGGGGGGGGGGTGAGATGGGGGGGTGAGATGGGGGGGGTGAGATGGGGGGAGAGATGGGGGGGTGAGATGGGGGGGTGAGATGGGGGGGTGAGATTTGGGGGGTGAGATGGGGGGGGTGAGATGGGGGGGGTGAGATGGGGGGGTGAGATGGGGGGGGGTGAGATGGGGGGGTGAGATGGGGGGGTGAGATGGGGGGGGTGAGATGGGGGGTGTGAGATGGGGGGGTGAGATGGGGGGGGTGAGATGGGGGGGGTGAGATGGGGGGGTGAGATGGGGGGGGTGAGATGGGGGGGTGAGATGGGGGGGGTGAGATGGGGGGGTGAGATGGGGGGGGTGAGATGGGGGGGGGTGAGATGGGGGGGGTGAGATGGGGGGGTGAATGGGGGGTGAGATGGGGGGGTGAGATGGGGGGGGTGAGATGGGGGGGGTGAGAGGGGGGGGGTGAGAGAGGGGGGGCACTGCTGGAGACCGGGCCCCAGGGGGGATCTGCACCGCCTCTAGAAATCTGCTGAATTCAAAACATTTCCTTGCAGGGCACTGGCATCAGCAGCACCAGCAGCAGCAGCATCAGCAGCAGTTTTAGTAACAGCAGCGGCAGCAGAAGCAGCAGTATCATCAGCATCAGTAGTAGCAGCAGCAGCAGCATCATCAGTAGTAGCAGCAGCAGCAGCATCAGCAGTTGTAGCAGCAGCTGCATCCGCAGCAGCATCATCAGCAGCAGCATCAGTAGTAGCAGCAGCAGCAGCATCAGCAGTTGTAGCAGCAGCAGCATCAGCAGCATCAGTAGTAGCAGCAGCATCATCAGCATCAGCAGCAGCATCATCAGTAGTAGCAGCAGCTGTAGCAGCAGCATCAGTAGTAGCAGCATCAGCAGCAGCATCATCAGTAGTAGCAGCATCAGTAGTAGCAGCTGTAGCAGCAGCATCAGCAGTAGCAGCATCAGTAGTAGCAGCAGTAGTATCATCAGCATCAGTAGTAGCAGCAGCTGTAGCAGCAGCATCAGCATCAGTAGTAGCAGCAGCTGCATCCGCAGCAGCATCATCAGCAGCAGCATCAGTAGTAGCAGCAGCAGCAGCATCAGCAGTTGTAGCAGCAGCAGCATCAGCAGCATCAGTAGTAGCAGCAGCATCATCAGCATCAGCAGCAGCATCATCAGTAGTAGCAGCAGCTGTAGCAGCAGCATCAGTAGTAGCAGCATCAGTAGTAGCAGCATCAGCAGCAGCATCAGTAGTAGCAGCATCAGTAGTAGCAGCATCAGCAGCAGCATCAGTAGTAGCAGCATCAGTAGTAGCAGCAGTAGTATCATCAGCAGCAGTAGTAGCAGCAGCTGTAGCAGCAGCATCAGCAGTAGTAGCAGTTGTAGCAGCAGCATCATCAGCATCAGTAGTAGCAGCATCAGCAGCAGCATCAGTAGTAGCAGCATCAGTAGTAGCAGCAGTAGTATCATCAGCATCAGTAGTAGCAGCAGCTGTAGCAGCAGCATCAGCAGTAGTAGCAGTTGTAGCAGCAGCAGCATCATCAGCATCAGTAGTAGCAGCAGCAGCATCATCAGCATCAGTAGTAGCAGCAGCTGCATCCGCAGCAGCATCATCATCATCAGCAGCAGTTGTAGTAGCAGCATCAGTAGGAGTAGCAGCAGCTGCATCCGCAACAGCATCATCATCAGCAGTTGTAGTCGCAGCAGCAGCATCATCAGCAGTAGCAGCAGCAGCATCATCAGCATCAGTAGGAGCAGTTGCAGGAGCAGTACCAGTAGCATCAGTGCAAGCAGCAGTAGCGGCATCAGCAGTAGCATCAGCGGCAGCAGTAGCATCAGCAGAAGACATGGGTCCTATCTGCTGCTGATGCTGATGCTGGCGGTTGACCAGCATTGATTCACGCAAAGCCTGACGACACTGCTGATGAGACAGCGAGTGTGGAGACCGATGCAGAATGTCACTTGCGATGAATCAATATTAGAGTGTGCTTCCGGTGAACGTTTTTCTTAGTTTGATGGGTCTATGGGTCTCTGTGTGGTGAGTCTATGGGTCTCTGTGTGGTGAGTCTATGGGTCTCTGTGTGGTGAGTCTATGGGTCTCTGTGTGATGAGTCTATGGGTCTCTGTGTGGTGAGTCTATGGGTCTCTGTGTGGTGAGTGTATGGGTCTCTGTGTGGTGAGTCTATGGGTCTCTGTGTGGTGAGTGTATGGGTCTCTGTGTGATGAGTCTATGGGTCTCTGTGTGGTGAGTCTATGGGTCTCTGTGTGGTGAGTGTATGGGTCTCTGTGTGGTGAGTCTATGGGTCTGCTGTGTGGTGAGTCTATGGGTCTCTGTGTGGTGAGTCTATGGGTCTCTGCTGTGTGAGTCTATGGGTCTCTGTGTGGTGAGTCTATGGGTCTCTGTGTGGTGAGTCTATGGGTCTCTGTGTGATGAGTCTATGGGTCTCTGTGTGGTGAGTCTATGGGTCTCTGTGTGGTGAGTCTGTGGGTCTCTGTGTGGTGAGTCTATGGGTCTCTGTGTGGTGAGTGTCGGTCTCTTTACTCGATCTGGCGGGGAATGCGATCGGAGTCATTCGACTGTCTGGGTTTAGCGGCCTTGTGGGAACTGGTTGTTGTGGTTGTTGTTGGTTGTTGTTGTTGTTGTTGGTTGTTGTTGTTGGTTGTTGTTGGTTGTTGTTGGTTGTTGTTGTTGGTTGTTGAGATTCACGGGAGGCCCCCCACACACACCCACCGTGATGGCCACTAGGGGCGCTGCGTTTTCAGCCCGCGAGGGAGAGGAGGGAGCGAGAGGGGGGGGTGGGGGACGCGAACCGAGTGGACATCGTCATCATGATGATGATGACGATGATGATGATCCACGCTCAGTCCACTGCTGGATGAAGGCCTCCTTCCCCCCTCCTCCCCCTCCTCCTCCCCCCTCCTCCTCCCCCTCCTCCTTCCCCCCTCCTCCCCCCTCCTCCTCCCCCCCTCCTCCCCCTCCTCCTCCCCCTCCTCCTCCCCCTCCTCCTTCCCCCCTCCTCCCCCTCCTCCTCCCCCTCCTCCTCCCCCTCCTCCTTCCCCCCTCCTCCCCCCCTCCTCCTCCCCCCCTCCTCCCCCTCCTCCCCCTCCTCCTCCTCCCTCCCTCCCCCTCCTCCTCCCTCCCCCCTCCTCCTCCCCCTACTTCCCCCCCCCTCCCTCCCTCCTCCTCCTCCTCAGTGAACCACAGTGGCTATGAGATGTTGACTACCTCGCCTGGTACACAGGAGGTCAGGAATTGGATCCCTACCCTGACGATGCCTACTGCTACTGCTGCTGTATATTTGGAGTCTGTGCGTCTCTCTCTCTCTCATCATCATCATCACAGTGGCTAGGAGATGTTGACTACCTCGCCTGGTACACAGGAGATCGGGCATTCGATCCTGACCCTGACGATGCCTACTGCTGCTGCTGCTGTATATTCTGAGTCTGCGTCTCTCTCTCTCTCTCATCATCACAGTTGCTAGGAGATGTTGACTACCTCGCCTGGTACACAGGAGGTCGGGAATTGGATCCCTACCCTGACGATGCCTACTGCTGCTGCTGCTGTATATATGGAGTCTGCGTCTCTCTCTCATCATCATCACAGTGGCTGGGAGATGTTGACTACCTCGCGAGGTATACAGGAGATGGGGCATTCGATCCCGACCCTGACGATGCCAACTGCTGCTACTGCTGCTGCTGCTGTATATTTGGAGTCTGCGTCTCTCTCTCATCATCATCACAGTGGCTAGGAGATGTTGACTACCTCGCCTGGTACACAGGAGGTCGGGAATTTGATCCCTACCCTGACGATGCCTGCTGCTGCTGTATATTTGGAGTCTGCGTCTCTCTCTCTCTCTCATCATCACAGTGGCTGGGAGATGTTGACTACCTCGCCTGGTACACAGGAGGTCGGGAATTTGATCCCTACCCTGACGATGCCTGCTGCTGCTGCTGTATATTTGGAGTCTGTGCGTTTCTCTCTCTCTCTCATCATCATCACAGTGGCTAGGAGATGTTGACTACCTCGCCTGGTACACAGGAGGTCGGGAATTTGATCCCTACCCTGACGATGCCTGCTGCTGCTGCTGTATATTTGGAGTCTGTGCGTCTCTCTCTCTCATCATCATCACAGTGGCTAGGAGATGTTGACTACCTCGCCTGGTACACAGGTCGGGAATTTGATCCCTACCCTGACGATGCCTGCTGCTGCTGCTGTATATTTGGAGTCTGTGCGTCTCTCCCTCTCTCATCATCATCATCACAGTGGCTGGGAGATGTTGACTACCTCGCCTGGTACACA
This sequence comes from Petromyzon marinus, assembly GCF_048934315.1. Taxonomy (NCBI): domain Eukaryota; kingdom Metazoa; phylum Chordata; class Hyperoartia; order Petromyzontiformes; family Petromyzontidae; genus Petromyzon; species Petromyzon marinus. Next base: position 2,045,878 of record NC_133735.1, read on the forward strand.
GGAGATCGGGAATTGGATCCCGACCCTGACGATTCCTACTGCTGCTGCTGCTGTATATTTGGAGTCTGTGCGTCTCTCTCTCTCATCATCATCATCACAGTGGCTGGGAGATGTTGACTACCTCGCCTGGTACACAGGAGGTCGGGAATTTGATCCCTACCCTGACGATGCCTGCTGCTGCTGCTGCTGTATATTTGGAGTCTGTGCGTCTCTGTCCCCGTGGGATTTTCTCCCGGCCCTCTGGGATTTTCCTTCCCCCAAATTTAGAACGCGCGGGTTGAAGAGCATTTGTCCGCCGATGTGCATTGCCCCCCGTTCACGGCGATGGCGGTGATCGGCCACGTGGTCAAGCTGCTCTCGCTTCTGTCTGCCTCGACAAAATAAGTGCACCTAGCCTGGCACCAGTGCCCTGGTGACGTCACCGCCGCTTGGTGGCGAGTGGAGATTGTTGTTGTTGTTTGAGTGAGTGGGTGGGTGTGCCAGTGAGTGAGTGTGAGTGTGTGAGTGAGTGGGTGGGTGTCAGTGTGAGTGGGTGTGTGAGTGTGTGTGATTGAGTGAGTGTGTGAGTGAGTGTGAGTGAGTGTGTGTGAGTGTGTGAGTGTGTGTGAATAAGTGTGTGTGAGTGAGTGAGTGGGTGTGTGAGTGTGTGTGAGTGAGTGAGTGTGAGTGAGTGTGTGTGATTGAGTGAGTGTGTGAGTGTGTGAGTGTGTGTGAGTGAGTGTGTGAGTGAGTGTGTGTGATTGAGTGAGTGTGTGAGTGTGCTAGTGGGTTTGGGTGGGGGGTGGAGATGGTGGTGGGGGGGGAGAAATGGTGGTGGGGGTGAGAGATGGTGGGTGGGGTGGTGGGGGGAGTTATCGAGTCTGACCACACCACAGGGTTCTGGGTTTCGCAAAAGCGGTCGTCCCAAATCGTCTCGCCGCGTTACAGCGGTCTTGAGCCCCTGAAGACTGAGACCCACCACTACCACCACCACTACCACCACCACTACCACCACTACCACCACTACCACCACCACCACCACTACTACCGCTACCACCACTACTACCACCACTACCACCACCACCACCACTACCACCACTACCACTACTACCACCACCACCACTACCACCACCACTACCACCACTACCACTACTACCACTACCACCACTACTACCACCACCACCACCACTACTACCACTACCACCACTACTACCACCACTTCCACCACTACCACCACCACTGCCACTACCACCACCACTGCCACTACCACCACTACCACCACCACTACCACCACCACCACTACCACCACCACCACTACCACCACTACCACCACTACCACTACTACCACTACTACCACCACCACCACCCCCACCACCACTACCACCACTACCACTACTACCACCACCACCTCTACCAACACCACTACCACCACTACCACCACTACCACCCCCACTACCACCCCCACCACTACCACCACTACCACCACCACTACCCCCACCACCACTACCATCCCCACCACTACCACCACTACCACTACCACCACTACCACCCCCACCACTCCCACTACCACCCCCACCACCACTACCACCCCCCACCATCACCACCACTACCACTACTACCACTACCACCACCACTACCAACACCACTACCACCACTACCACTACTACCACTACCACTACCACCCCCACTACCACCCCCACTACCACCCCCACCACTACCACCACCCCACCACCACCACTACCACCCCCACCACTACCACCACTACCACTACCACCACTACCACCACCACTACCACCACCACTACCACCACTACCACCACCACTACCACCACTACCACCCCCACCACTACCACCACTACCACCACCACCACCCCCACCACCACCCCACCACCACCCCCACCCTCACCACCCCCACGTGTGTAGCCTGCACGCAGCAGTCTCTTGGGGCCACGGGTTGTGATCGAGTAGTGGCAGCAGCGGTCTCCGTGTGTGTCTGTGTGTGTCTGTGTGTGTGTGTCTGTGTGTGTGTGTCTGTGTGTGTCTGTGTGTGTGTCTGTGTGTGTGTCTGTGTGTGTGTGTCTGTGTGTGTGTCTGTGTGTGTGTGTGTCTATGTGTGTGTCTGTGTGTGTGTCTGTGTGTGTGTGTGTGTCTGTGTGTGTGTCTGTGTGTGTCTGTGTGTGTGTCTGTCTGTCTGTGTGTGTCTGTGTGTTATGTGTGAGTGTGTGTTATGTGTGAGTGTGTGTTATGTGTGAGTGTGTGTCTGTGTGTTGTGTGTGTCTGTGTGTGTTATGTGTGAGTGTGTGTGTGTCTGTGTGTGTTATGTGTGAGTGTGTGTCTGTGTGTGTATGTCTGTGTGTGTGTGTCTGTGTGTCTGTGGAGAATTTCCCATACCTGGGCAGTGTGCTTATGACCGGCTCCAGTTTAACAGCAGAGGTCTCACTCCGAATCATTCGCGCGTCAATATATTTTCATAGGTTGCGTAACGCTGTGTGTAAGCTACCTGGTCTGTCGCTCCGCACCAAGCTTCAGGTCTTCTCGGCCACGGTCATTCCCTCCCTTCTCTACGCTTGCGAAACCTGGACCCCCCTAATGAAACATCTTCGCCGGTTAGAAACATTTAGGCTAGCCTTCCTACGATCCATCCTGGGTTTAACCAGGCTGGATTGTGTGAGGAGCTCACAAATCCTTGAAAGATTTTGGCAAGGTCCCATCGGTGAGCTCCTCCGGCAGACAAGGCTGCGTTGGCTGGGTCATGTTGCCCGCATGCCCAGCCACCGCATGCCGAAACAGCTTTTGTTCGGCCGGATCGAGGGGGCTAAACGGGCACGGCACGGGCTAGAGAAGAGATGGAGTGATGTGGTACAGGAGGATGTGGAGCTGAGTGGACTTGCCGATGACCGGTACCAGCGTTGTCAAGATCGGCCTCTGTGGAGGAGGCTCGTGAAGGATGCTACTGGGCAGTTGGAGGTAGTCGCCCTCCAACAACAACGGAGGGCGGAGGAGCGACGCTCACAACAACGAGCGGAGCGCCGGGTGGCTAAAGCACAGCAGGTTGGCACAGTAGGGGGCACAGGTGGTGCATCAGCCAGTCATCTCAGTCAGTCGACCCGTGGCACCTGGGTCTGCCCCGTGACCTCCTGCCAGCGGGCGTTCGACACCCACTCACTCACCCACCCACTCACCCACTCACTCACACTCTCACTCACATTCTCACCCACTCACTCACTCACGTACTCACCCACCCACCCACTCACCCACCCACCCACTCACCCACCCACTCACTCACCCACCCACCCACTCACTCACCCACCCACTCACTCACCCACCCACCCACTCACCGTCTCCGCTCACCCCCCCTCCCCCTGCACACAAAGACAAAGACCCCCCGTATAGCCTCAAACAGACGTTTGGGACAAGTGCTGTTCGCAAGTCGCACCTACGAACGTCCCGTACGGGTGCCGGCCAGCGCGCTCGCCTTTGTCTCCCTAGCGGCGATGCTCACCGCACCACCACGGCCCTCTCGCTGCCCATTTGAGGCCGAGTCGACCTAAGAGCGGGGAAATCCACCTGGGGGACTGTAGCCGCGTTGGCTTGGGGGGGGTGGGGGTGGGGGTCACGTGTGGTGGTGGTTCTTAGCGGTGGCGCTAACCGCTGCGCCACCGCTCCCCCGTAAGCACTCGCGCAGACTCGGAGCGGCTGGCCCCTCCCTCCTCCCCCCCCAACTGGCCCCTCCCCCCTCACTGGCCCCTCCCCCTCCCCCCCCCACTGGCCCCTCCCCCCTCCTCGTGCGTCTCCTAGGGGAGCCTTTATTAATACCTGAATTCTGCGGGAATGGAAATTGGCTGCGCCCCCCCTCTAGGGAAGGGAAGGGCTTTCAACCCGACGCCCCCCCCCCCACCACCCCCCACCATTTCTCCCTCCCCCCACCATCTCCCCACTCACCCACCCACCCACCAGCTCAGCCACCACCACCACCACCACCACCCCACCCCCCAACCCAAACCCATCCCTCCACCGAGCCCGGGAAGGCGGTGTTGTGGCATCGCTCGTGGGAGTAACCTGGCGTCACGCTATGCAGAAATAAAAGGGGGAATTTTTTTTCTTCTTCTTCTTCTTCTTCGCCTGCAGAAAAAAAAAACCGAGAGAGGTGGGTGGGTGGGTGGGTGGCTCGGGCTGGCTAGGGGGAGAGGGGTTGGAGGGGGTGCAGGAGTGGGGGAAGGAGGGGGGGGGGGGCCCTGGGGGGTGAGAGAGAGGAGAGAGGAGAGAGGGTGAGAGAGGGAGAGAGAGTGAGAGAGGGAGAGACGCGCACACACAGAGGTGGGGAAGGGGAGAGAGTGGGAGAGAGAGAGAGAGGAGTTGAAAGGGGGTGGAGGGGGTGAAGTTCGTGGGTGCGTGGTCGATCGCTCCCTGAGCGAATGGTCGAGTGGACGAGCCAGCGAATGGTTGAGCCAGCGAATGATTGAGTGGAGAGCCAGCGAATGATTGAGTGGACGAGCCAGCGAGTGGTTGAGCCAGCGAATGATTGAGTGGACGAGCCAGCGAGTGGTTGAGCCAGCGAACGATTGAGTGGACGAGCCAGCGAATGGTTGAGCCAGCGAACGATTGAGTGGACGAGCCAGCGAATGGTTGAGCCAGCGAATGATTGAGTGGACGAGCCAGCGAATGGTTGAGCCAGCGAACGATTGAGTGGACGAGCCAGCGAATGGTTGAGCCAGCGAACGATTGAGTGGAGAGCCAGCGAATGGTTGAGTGGACGAGCCAGCGAACGATTGAGTGGACGAGCCAGCGAACGATTAAGTGGACGAGTCAGCGAACGATTGAGTGGACGAGCCAGCGAATGGTTGAGCCAGCGAATGGTTGAGCCAGCGAACGATTGAGTGGAGAGCCAGCGAATGATTGAGTGGAGAGCCAGCGAATGGTTGAGTGGATGAGCCAGCGAATGATTGAGTGGACGAGCCAGCGAACGATTGAGTGGTCGACCCAGCGCGTGGACGAGCCAGCGAGAAGGGGGAGAGACAGAGAGACAGAGAACGCGCGTCCTGCCGAGCGCTATGTATGGGACGGTGGCGGCTGGGATTGATGGAGAGGAGAGGGAGATTAGAGATTGATGAGAGAGAGAAAGAGTCGGCGAGCGGAGTGACTGTGGGATCTGCGTGTGCGTCGTGAGAGACGGGAGAGGCGCGGGGTGGGGTGGGAGGAACGAGGGATGGAGAGTGCGGCTCCTCTGATGAGTCGGTAACGGAGGGGTGGGTCCCCTGGTGGAGGTGGAGACTCGAAGATGGCTCGGGGAGAGACGGAGCCTGGCCAAGGGTAGGGGAGAGGGTGGGTGGGTGGGGGTAGAGCCACAGAGACGAGGCGGGGGAGAGAGGGCCAGGAACAGCACACTCTCGAGGGACGAACCAAAAGCAGAGATGATGTGGAGCTCCACTCTCTCACTTTCCTCTCCCGTTCGTCTCCCTCTCTCGCTCCCCTCTCTCTGTCTCTGTGGGAGTCCTTGCGAGGCCGTGTCAACAGCAAGGCTCAAACCCCTCTGCCAGACCCCCATGTCTCTCTGTGTCGTCTGTGTCTCCGTGTGTCTGTGTGTCTGTGTGTCTCTCGCCGTGTGTCTGTGTGTCTCTCTCCGTGTGTCTGTGTGTCTGTGTGTCTCTCTCCGTGTGTCTGTGTGTCTCTCTCCGTGTGTCTGTGTGTCTGTGTGTCTCTCTCCGTGTGTCTGTGTGTCTCTCTCCGTGTGTCTGTGTGTCTGTGTCTCTCTCTCCGTGTGTCTGTGTGTCTCTCTCCGTGTTGTCTGTGTGTCTCCGTGTGTCTGTGTGTCTGTGTGTCTCTCTACGTGTGTCTGTGTGTCTCTCTCCGTGTTGTCTGTGTGTCTCTGTGTGTCTGTGTGTCTGTGTGTCTCTCCGTGTTGTCTGTGTGTCTCTCTCCGTGTGTCTGTGTGTCTCTCTCCGTGTGTCTGGGTGTCTGTCTCTGTGTGTCTGTGTCTCTCTCTGTGTGTCTGTGTCTCTCTCTGTGTGTCTGCCACCGTGTCTCCGTGTCCCAGTGTCTCTGTGACCCCAAGACCGTGTGACCCCGTGACCCGGACACCATGTGACCCCGAGACCCTGTGACCATGTGACCTCTACACCATGTGACCCCGTGACCACGAGTCCCCATGACCGTATTGCATCTCATGGGTGGGCAGGGATCAGAGGGGGGTGTGTGTGTGTGGGGGGTGTGTGTGTGTGTGGGGGGGTATGTGTGTGTGTGTGTGGGGTGTGTGTGTGGGTGTGTGGGGGTATGTGTGTGTGGGGTGTGTGTGTGTGTGGGTGTGTGTGTGGGGGTATGTGTGTGTGTGAAGGTATGTGTGTGTGTGAAGGTATGTGTGTGTGTGTGAAGGTATGTGTGTGTGTGGGGGTATGTGTGTGTGTGGGGGTATGTGTGTGTGTGAAGGTGTGTGGGTGTGTGAAGGTATGTGTGTGTGTGAAGGTATGTGTGTGTGTGAAGGTATGTGTGTGTGTGTGAAGGTATGTGTGTGTGTGAAGGGGGCCTCCGGGTGCACATAGCCTGGCACAAGCGTCGTGGTGACGTCCCCGCCACTTAGTGGCAAATGGCGGTTGTTGTTGTGTGTGAAGGTATGTGTGTGTGTGGAGGTATGTGTGTGTGTGGGGGTGTTTGTGTGTGTGGGGATGTGTGTGTGGGGGTGTGTGTGTGTGTAGCGTGCCACTAAGAGGTGGGGCCCTTTCCATCAGCCCCACCAAAACTAAGCACCTGCCTGGGTATTTTGTACCATCGGACACTCCACCCCCACAACTCCCAATCGGTGATGGGGCAGTTGTGGAGAGAGTGGAGAGTTTCCCATACCTGGGCAGTGTGCTTATGACCAGCTCCAGTTTAACAGCAGAGGTCTCACTCCGAATCAGTCGAGCGGCAATATCTTTTCATCGGTTGCGTAACGCTGTGTGGAAGCTACCTGGTCTGTCGCTCCGCACTAAGCTTCAGGTCTTCTCGGCCACGGTCATTCCCTCCCTTCTCTACGCTTGCGAAACGTGGACCCCCCTAATGGAACATCTTCGCCGGTTAGAAACATTTAGGCTGGTGTGTCTACGATCCATCCTGGGTTTAACCAGGCTGGATTGTGTGAGGAGCTCACAAATCCTCGAATGATCTGGACAAAGTCCCATCGGTGAGTCATATAGCCCGCATGCCCAGCCACCGTATGCCTTAACGGGCACGGCACGGGCTAGAGAAGAGATGGAGTGATGTGGTACAGGAGGATGTGGAGCTGAGTGGACTTGCCGATGACTGGTACCAGCGGTGTCAAGATCGGCCTCTGTGGAGGAGGCTCGTGAAGGACGCTGCTGGGCAGTTGAAGGCAGTCGCCCTCCAACAACAACGGAGGGCGGAGGAGCGACACTCACAACAACGAGCGGAGCGCCGGGTGGCTAAAGCACAGCAGGTTGGCACAGTAGGGGGCACAGGTGGTGCATCGGTCAGTCATCTCAGTCAGTTGACCTGTGGCACCTGGGTCTGCCCCGTGACCTCTTGCCAGCGGGCGTTCGACACTTCACGTGGCCTCAACGTGTATTTATCCTGGCACAAGCGTCGTGGTGACGTCACCGCTACTTAGTGGCGAATGGCGGTTGTTGTGTGTGTGTACAGGTGTGTGTGTGTACAGGTTTGTGTGTTGAGGTTTCTGTGTGTGTGGGTGTACAGGTGTGTGTGTGTACAGGTGTGTGTGTGTGTGTTCAGGTTAATGTGTGTATGGGTGTACAGGTGTGTGTGTGTGTGTACAGTTGTGTGTGTGTGTGTTCATGTGTGTGTGTACAGTTGTGTGTGTGTGTGTTCATGTGTGTGTGTACAGTTGTGTGTGTACAGGAGGTCGTGGGTTCGATCCCGACCTTGACGATGCCTGCTGCTGCTGCTGTAGATGTGGAGTCTGCGTCTCTCTCTCTCTCATCATCATCACGGTGGCTATGAGATGTTAACTACCTCGCCTGGTACACAGGAGGTCGTGGGTTCGATCCCGACCCTGACGATGCCTGCTGCTGCTGTAGATGTGGAGTCTGCGTCTCTCTCTCTCATCATCATCACGGTGGCTGGGAGATGTTGACTACCTCGCCAGGTACACAGGAGGTCGTGGGTTCGATCCCGACCCATGACGCCTGCTGTAGTGGTGGCGATGGTCGTGGCGATGGTTGTCGTGGGAGTGGTAGTGGTGGTGGCGATGGTGGTAGTGGTAGGAGCGGTAGTGATGGCGATGGTGGTAGTGGTAGTGATGGTGGCGATGGTGGTAGCGATGTTGGTAGTGGTAGTAGCGGTGGGAATGGTAGTGATGGTAGTGGTGGTGGTAGTGATGGGAGTGGTAGTGGTGGTAGTGGTGGTAGTGGTGGTGATAGTGAGAGTGGTAGTGGTGGTAGTGGTGGTAGCAGTGGTGGTAGTGGTAGTAGCGGTGGGAGTGGTGGTAGTGGTGGTAGTGGTAGTGATGGTAGTGGTGGTGGTAGTGGTGGTCGTGGTGGTGGTAGTGGTGGTCGTGGTGGTCGTGATGGTGGTAGTGGTGGTCGTGATGGTGGTAGTGGTGGTAGTAGTAGTGGTGGGAGTAATGGTAGTGGTGGGAGTGGTAGTGGTGGTGGTAGTGATGGGTGGCGATGATGGTGGTAGTGGTAGTAGCGGTAGGAGTGGTAGTGATGGTAGTGATGGTTGTAGTGTTAGTGGTGGTGGTAGCGGTGGGAGTGGTGGTGGTAGTGATGGCAGTGGTGGTGGTAGTGGTGGTAGTGGTGGTAGTGGTGGTGGGAGTGGTGGTAGTAGTGGTGGTAGCAGCGGCGGAAGTGGTGGTAGTGGTGGTAGTGGTGGTATTGGTGGGAGTGGTGGTAGTGGTGGGAGTGGTGGGAGTGGTAGTGATGGTAGTGATGGAAGTGGTGGTGGTAGTGGTGGTGGTAGTGATGATAGTGGTGGTAGTGGTGGTGGTAGCGGTGGGAGTGGTAGTGATGGGTGGCGATGATGGTGGTAGTGGTGGTAGTAGTGGTGGTAGTGATGATAGTGGTGGTAGTGTTAGTGGTGGTAGTGGTAGTGGTGGTGGTAATGATGGTGGTAGTGGTGGTAGTGGTGGTAGTGGTGGTGGTAGTAGTAGCGGTGGGAGTGGTAATGGTGGTGGTGGTAGTGGTGGTAATGATGGTAGTGGTGGTAGTGGTGGTGGTCGTGGTAGCGGTGGGAGTGGTAGTGGTGGTAGTGATGGTAGTGGTGGTAGTGATGATAGTGGTAGTAGTGGTGGTAGTGGTGGTGATAGTGGTAGTGGTGGTAGTGGTAGTAGCGGTGAGAGTGGTAGTGGTGGTAGTGATGGTAGTGGTAGTGATGGTAGTGGTGGTAGTGGTGGTGGTAGTGATAGTGGTGGTGGCGATGGTGGTAGTGGTAGTGATGGGTGGTGATGATTGTGGTAGTCGTGGTAGTGGTGGTAGTGGTAGCGGTGGTGGTGGTAGTTGTGGTAGTGGTAGTTGTGGTAGTGGTGGTAGTGATGGTAGTGATGATAGTGGTAGTGGTGGTAGTGGTGGTAGTAGTGGTAGTGGTGGTAGTAGCGGTAGTGATGATAGTGATGGTAGTGGTGGCAGTGATGGTAGTGGTGGTAGTGGTGGTGGTAGTGATGGTAGTGGTAGTAGTGGTAGTAGTGATGGTAGTGGTAGTGATGGTAGTGGTGGTAGTAGTAGTGGCGGTAGTGGTGGTAGTGGTAGTGGTGGTAGTGGTGTTAGTGATGATAGTGATGGTAGTGATGATACTGGTGGTAGTGATGGTAGTGGTGGTGGTGGTAGTGATGGTAATGGTAGTGGTGGTAGTGGTAGTACTGATGGTAGTGGTAGTACTGATGGTAGTGATGATAGTTGTGGTAGTGGTGATAGAGGTAATGGTGGTAGTGGTGGTAGTGATGATAGTGGTGGTAGTGATGACAGTGATGGTAGTGGTGGTAGTGGTAGTGATGGTAGTAGTAGTAGTGATGGGTGTCGATGATGGTGGTGGTGGTAGTGATGGTAGTGGTGGTTGTAGCGGTGGGAGTGGTAGTGGTGGTAGTGATGGTAGTGGTAGTGATGGTAGTGGTGGTAGTGGTAGTGGTGGTAGTGATGATAGTGATGGTAGTGATGATAGTGATGGTAGTGATGATACTGGTGGTAGTGATGGTAGTGGTGGTGGTGGTAGTGATGGTAATGGTAGTGGTGGTAGTGGTAGTACTGATGGTAGTGGTAGTACTGATGGTAGTGATGATAGTTGTGGTAGTGGTGATAGAGGTAATGGTGGTAGTGGTGGTAGTGATGATAGTGGTGGTAGTGATGACAGTGATGGTAGTGGTGGTAGTGATGATAGTGATGGTAGTGATGATAGTGGGGGTAGTGATGGTAGTGGTAGTGATGGTAGTGGTGGTAGTGGTGGTGGTAGTGATGGTAGTGGTGGTAGTGGTTGTAGTGATGGTAGTGATGATAGTGGTGGTAGTGGTGGTAGTGATGGTAGTGGTGGTAGTGGTGGTGGTAGTGATGGTAGTGGTAGTGGTGGTAGTGGTTGTAGTGATGGTAGTGATGATAGTTGTGGTGGTAGTGGTAGTGGTGGTAGTGGTAGTGATGATAGTGGTGGTAGTGATGGTAGTGGTAGTAGTGTAGTGGTGGTAGTAGTGGTAGTGATAGTGGTGGTAGTGATGGTGGTAGTGGTGGTAGTGATGGTAGTGGTGGTAGTGGTAATGATGGTAGTAGTGGTAGTAGTGGTGGTAGTAGTGATGGTAGTGATGAGGTTTAGGAGTTTGTGCGTGTCTCTGTGCTGCTAGCCACCAGGCTAGCAGCACAGAGACCCCAGCCTGGCGGCTCGCTTAATTTAAAGTAAATTTGACGTTTATGGATTTTTAAGCTCACTATTGCCTTTGATGTTTAGACTGCTGCTGCTTTTCTTTTGCGCTGAGAAACACGTGGCAGGCAACACCACAACTCAATCCATCACCACTACCACCACCAGCATTCAATCCACCACTACCACCACCACCAGCACTCAATCCACCACTACCACCACCACCAGCACTCAATCCACCACTACCACCACCAGCATTCAATCCACCATCACCACTCAATCCACCACTACCACCACCACAACTCAATCCACCACCACCACCAGCAGCACTCAATCCACCACCACCACTCAATCCACCACCACCACCAGCAGTACTCAATCCACTACCACCAGCAGTACTCAATCCACCACCACCAGCAGTACTCAATCCACCAACACAACTCAATCCACTACCACCACCAGCAGCACGCAATCCACCACTACCACCACTACCACTCAATCCACCACTACCACCACCACCACTACTCAATCCACCACTACCACCACCACTCAATCCACCACCACTACCACTCAATCCACCACCACCACTCAATCCACCACCACCACCAGCACTCAATCCACCACTACCACCACCACAACTCAATCCACTACCACCACCACCACCAGCAGCACTCAATCCACCACTACCACCACCACCACCACAACTCAATCCACTACCACCACCAGCACTCAATCCACCACTACCACCACTACCACTCAATCCACCACTACCACCACAACTCAATCCACTACCACCACCAGCACTCAATCCACCACTACCACCACTACCACTCAATCCACCACTACCACCACTACTCAATCCACCACTACCACCACTACCACTCAATCCACTACCACAAACCACCACTCAATCCACCACTACCACCAGCACTCAATCCACTACTACCACCACTACCACTCAATCCACCACTACCACCACTACCACTCAATCCACTACCACCACCAGCACTCAATCCACTACTACCACCACTACTCAATCCACCACTACCACCACTACCACTCAATCCACTACCACAAACCACCACTCAATCCACCACTACCACCAGCACTCAATCCACTACTACCACCACTACCACTCAATCCACCACTACCACCACTACCACTCAATCCACTACCACCACCAGCACTCAATCCACTACTACCACCACTACTCAATCCACCACTACCACCACTACCACTCAATCCACCACTACCACCACTACTCAAACCACCACTACCACCACTACCACTCAATCCACTACCACAAACCACCACTCAATCCACCACTACCACCAGCACTCAATCCACTACTACCACCACTACCACTCAATCCACCACTACCACCACTACCACTCAATCCACCACCACCACCACTACTCAATCCACCACTACCACCACCACCACTCAATCCACCACCACCACCAGCACTCAATCCACCACTACCACCACTACTCAATCCACCACTACCACCACCAGCACTCAATCCACCACCAGCACTCAATCCACCACCACTACCACTCAATCCACTACTACTACCACCACCACTACCACTCAATACACTACTACCACCACCACCACTACCACTCAATCCACTACTACCACCACCACTACCACTCAATCCACTACCACCACCACCAGCACCACTCAATCTACCACTACTGTCTATCTGTGTGTCTGCCTGTCTGTCTGTCTTTCTGTCTGTCGTTGTGGCGGGGAGATGGGGAGGAGGGGGAGGGAAGTGGAGTGTGGTCGAGGCGTTAAAGACGGCCCCTTTTGGTGCCTTGCAGATTCTCTCACAAGGCTTTGGGTGTCTGTATGGTGAGTCTATTGGTGTCTGTGTGGTGAGTCTGTGGGTCTCTGTGTGGTGAGTCTATGGGTCTCTGTGTGGTGAGTCTATGGGTGTCTGTGTGGTGAGTCTATGGGTCTCTGTGTGGTGAGTCTATGGGTGTCTGTGTGGTGAGTCTATGGGTGTCTGTGTGGTGAGTCTATGGGTGTCTGTGTGGTGAGTCTATGGGTGTCTGTGTGGTGAGTCTATGGGTGTCTGTGTGGTGAGTCTATGGGTGTCTGTGTGGTGAGTCTATGGGTGTCTGTGTGGTGAGTCTATGGGTCTCTGTGTGATGAGTCTATGGGTGTCTGTGTGGTGAGTCTATGGGTGTCTGTGTGGTGAGTCTATGGGTGTCTGTGTGGTGAGTCTATGGGTGTCTGTGTGGTGAGTCTATGGGTCTCTGTGTGATGAGTCTATGGGTGTCTGTGTGGTGAGTCTATGGGTGTCTGTGTGGTGAGTCTATGGGTGTCTGTGTGGTGAGTCTATGGGTGTCTGTGTGGTGAGTCTATGGGTGTCTGTGTGGTGAGTCTATGGGTGTCTGTGTGGTGAGTCTATGGGTGTCTGTGTGGTGAGTCTATTGGTGTCTGTGTGGTGAGTCTGTGGGTCTCTGTGTGATGAGTCTGTGTGTCTCTGTGTGATGAGTCTATGGGTCTTTGTGTGGTGAGTCTATGGGTCTCTGTGTGGTGAGTCTATGGGTCTTTGTGTGGTGAGACTATGGATTTCTGCGTGGTGAGTCTATGGGTCTCTGTGTGGTGAGTCTGTGGGTCTCTGTGTGGTGAGTCTATGGGTCTCTGTGTGGTGAGTCTATGGGTCTCTGTGTGGTGAGTCTATGGGTCTCTGTGTGATGAGTCTATGGGTCTCTGTGTGATGAGTCTATGGGCCTATGTGTGGTGAGTCTATGGGTGTCTGTGTGTGAGTCTATGGGTGTCTCTGTGTGAGTCTATGGGTGTCTGTGTGGTGAGTCTACTGGTGTCTGTGTGTTGAGTCTACGGGTGTCTCTGTGTGAGTCTATAGGTGGCTCTGTGTGAGTCTGTGGGTGTCTGTGTGTGAGTCTATGGGTGTTTGTGTGGTGAGTCTATGGGTGTCTGTGTGTGAGTCTATGGGTGTCTGTGTGTGAGTCTATGGGTGTCTGTGTGTTGAGTCTATGGGTGTCTGTGTGAGTCTATGGGTGTCTGTGTGAGTCTATGGGTGTCTGTGTGTGAGTCTATGGGTGTCTGTGTGTGAGTCTATGGGTGTCTGTGTGTGAGTCTATGGGTGTCTGTGTGTGAGTCTATGGGTGTCTGTGTGTGAGTCTATGGGTGTCTGTGTGTGAGTCTATGGGTGTCTGTGTGTGAGTCTTTGGGTGTCTCTGTGTGAGTCTATGGGTTTCTGTGTGAGTCTTTGGGTGTCTCTGTGTGAGTCTATGGGTTTCTGTGTGAGTATTTGGGTGTCTGTGTGTTGAGTCTATGGGTGTCTCTGTGTGAGTCTAAGTAAGTGTGCATATGCGTGTGTATGTGTGTCAGTGTGAATCTATGTGCGTCTCTGTGTGAGTCTATGGGTCTCTATGGGTCTCTATGTGTCTCTGTAAGTGTCCATGTTGAACTTCTTTTGTCCCACCCTGTAGCTAACCAGTCTAATCGGACGTGGTGACGGGGGAGCGGTGGCGCAGCGGTTAGCACTGCGCGGCCAGCCCAGCCACGCGAGCTGAGCGGGTGGCGGTTATCCGAAACGGTCCTGGGCCACCCCTAGGTCGACTCGGCCTCAAGCGACTACCCAGTGTGTTTTGCCTACAACGTGCATGCAGGGACTCCGCCCTACTTGTGAACATTCGACTTCCTTCCGCATGTCCAGTCGCCCTCCCGTGAGTTGAACCACCGTGCACCTGATGTCGGTGGACGCATCTGCGTCTGCGGAACGTGAAGAACCGGTGGCAGGGACCCCTACGGGAGAGATTTACCGTGAACAATTCTACTCACGAAACAGGGCCTCTGGAACCTAACTCGTCCGTAAGTAGAGCAGTCACGTGTACACAACAACGACAACAACAACAACCACCATTCGTCGCTAAGTGGCGGTGACATCACCACGACGCTTGTGCCAGGCCATGTGCACCCCGAGGCCACCACGTGGAGTGTCGAACGCCCGCCGGCAGGAGGAGGTCACGGGGCAGACCCAGCAGGTGCCACGGGTCGACTGACCGAGATGACTGAGATGACTGGCTGATGCACCACCTGTGCACCCTCTGTGCCAACCCGCTGTGCCCTAGCCACCCGGCGCTCCGCTCGTTGTTGTGAGCGTCGCTCCTCCGCCCTCCGTGTACACATGCGCGCGCACACACACACACACACGCGCGTGTGTGTGTACACATGCACACACACACGGCGTTTCAACATCGCCACTGGCCGAGACGAAGGCAGACGGGCATGGTGTGGTGCTGACCACTCCCACACCTTGCCGGCCTTCATAGCCACTTGCCCCAGCAGCCTGTTAAGGCTACACGGGGAGCGGGGGATCTTGTAGCAAGCACCTTGGGCTAGACCCCCTACAGGCAGCAGACTGATGCCCACTTGCAGGCCCAGTGCTGGGTCACACAGAGCGAGTGGTGTGGATGTGATCTCGGGCAGCATGGTGGACGATAGAGTAAGCAACTTGGTGGTGTTGGTGGTGGCGGTGATTGTCGTCATCTCAGTCAGTCGACCCCTGTAAGCTGAGTGTGTCCCGTGACCTCCTGACAGCGGGCGTTCGACAATTGGCGTGGGCTCAAGGTGCACGTGGCCTGGCACAAGTGCCGTGGTGACGTCACCAGCACTTAATGGCGAATGGCGGTTGTTGTTGTTGTTGGTAGCGGTTGTGGTGGTAGTGGTAGTGGTGATAGTGTTAGTGGTGGTGGGTGTAGTGGTCGCGGTGGTGGTAGTGGTGGTAGCGGTAGTGGTCGTAGGGGTGGTGGATCTAGTGGTAGTGGTGATAGTGGTGGTGGGTGCAGTGGTGGTTGTGGTAGTGGTGGTAGCAGTGGTAGTGGTAGCGGTGGTAGTGGTGGTAGTGGTGGTAGCGGTGGTAGTGGTAGCGGTGGTAGTGGTGGTAGTGGTAGCGGTGGTAGTGGTGGTAGTGGTGGTGGTGGTAGTGGTTGTAGTGGTGGTAGTGGTGGTTGTGCTAGAAGTTGAGGTAGTGGTGGTAGTGGTGGTGGTGGTGGTAGTGGTTGTAGTGGTGGTAGTGGTAGTTGTAGTGGTGGTAGTGGTGGTTGTGCTAGAAGTAGTGGTAGTGGTGGTTGTGCTAGAATTTGTGGTGGTGGTGGTAGTGGTGGTTGTGCTAGAAGTTGTGGTGGTTGTGCTAGAATTTGTGGTGGTGGTAATGGTGGTTGTGGTAGAAGTTGTGGTGGTTGTGCTAGAAGTTGTGGTAGTGGTGGTAGTGGTAGAATTTCTGGTGGTAGTGGTAGAAGTTGTGGTGGTGGTGGTAGTGGTTACTCGATGTGTTTGCGCGCCTGGAGGCCCGGCTAACGAGACGCGGCCGGGTCAGAGGTGCGGCCTCCTCGGGGTGATGGGTTGGGGGGGGGTGAGACCCCCACGGAGAGGTGGGGGGGGAGCTCAAAGAACAAACACTTGGAGGAGGAGCAACACGGGAGAGAGGGAGAGAGGGAGAGAGGGAGTGGTGGGAGAGAGGGAGGGAGAGAGAGGGAGAGAGGGAGTGAGAGAGAGAGAGAGGGAGTGGTGGGAGAGAGGGAGAGAGGTGGGAGAGGTGGGAGTAGAGGGAGAGAGAGAGGTGGGAGAGCGGGAGAGAGGGAGAGAGTGGGAGAGAGGGAGAGAGGTGGGAGAGAGGGAGAGAGGGAGAGAGGGAGAGGGAGAGAGGGAGAGAGGGAGTGAGAGAGAGGGAGTGGTGGGACAGAGGGAGAGAGGGAGAGAGAGAGGGAGAGAGAGAGAGGGAGAGAGGGAGAGAGGGAGAGAGTGGAGAGTTTCCCATACCTGGGCAGTGTGCTTATGACCGGCTCCAGTTTAACAGCAGAGGTCTCACTCCGAATCAGTCGAGCGGCAATATCTTTTCATCGGTTGCGTAACGCTGTGTGGAAACTACCTGGTCTGTCGCTCCGCACTAAGCTTCAGGTCTTCTCGGCCACGATCATTCCCTCCCTTCTCTACGCTTGCGAAACGTGGACCCCCTTAATGGAACATCTTCGCCGGTTAGAAACATTTAGGCTGGCCTGCCTACGATCCATCCTGGGTTTAACCAGGCTGGATTGTGTGAGGAGCTCACAAATCCTTGAAAGATCTGGGCAAGGTCCCATCGGTGAGCTCCTCCAGCAGGCAAGGCTGCGTTGGCTGAGTCATGTAGCCCGCATACCCAGCCACCGCATGCCCAGCCACCGCATGCCGAAACAGCTTTTGTTTGGCCGGATCAAGGGGGCTAAACGGGCGTGGCACGGGCTAGAGAAGAGATGGAGTGATGTGGTACAGGAGGACGTGGAGCTGAGAGGACTTGCTGATGACCGGTACCAGCGGTGTCAAGATCGGCCTCTGTGGAGGAGGCTCGTGAAGGACGCTGCTACTGGGCAGTTGTAGGCAGTCGCCCTCCAACAACAACGGAGGGCGGAGGAGCGACGCTCACAACAACGAGCGGAGCCCCGGGTGGCTAAATCACAGCAGGTTGGCACAGTCGGGGGCACAGGTGGTGCATCAGCCAGCCATCTCGGTGTGTACGCGTGCATCTGTGCGTCTGTTTCTGTGCGGCGGGGGAGCGGTGGTGTAGCGGTTAGAGCGCTACGCTGCGCTACGAACCGGCGACGATTATCTGAACGAGTTGCTGGGCCTCCCCTGGGGTCGAGTCAGCCTCAATTGCCTACCTGGTGGGATGTGTAAGCATCGCCACTGGGGAGACAAAGGCAGCCGGGCATGGTGGTTCCTTGACCCACCCACCACCTCGCGTGCCGTGCCGGCGGTCTGTTAACCCTCTGCGGGGGATCTTTGTCTTTGTGCGGACTGAGTGAAGCGGACTGTGCCTATCAGCAGAATGATTATCACGGTAAATGCCGCCACTTTCGCTCATCTCGTCGAGGGGTATAAAAAGTCGCCTTCGTCCCGCGAACTTCGGCCGTCCTCGCAGAGGCAGCGGCCGTCGAGCCAAGCCGGCGGTCTACCGCATCGTTGCGCGGCGCTTTCAGACGCGCTTCTCGCGGCCGTCTGGAACGCTCTTCCGCCCTTCCTCCTTCCGAGATGAGGGGGCCAGTGGGGAGTCATGCTGCGCTTTCAGAGCATCATCATCATCATCATCTAAATGGACAAACTCATTTCTTTAGAACTGCTGCTGCTGCTGCTGTTGTTGTTGTGTGTTTGGTTTGCTAACCGAACCTTCGGTTAGCATGGCCGGCTTCGTATGGCGCTAAAGACGTTCAGCATGCACATGTGCAGCGGGTTGAATTACCGGAAGAGGGCCTCTCTGAGGCGCACGGGAGTTCTTATTTAACAATGGACACTTTGCACGGAGAGGTAGCGTGCCCCACTCACGACTCTGCAGACTGCCGCGCCGTTCGCTGGCTAATCCGCGACGTCCTCCGTGGGTTGAGGCTTGAATCTTCACTGGAGGCCGACCCTTGCCCAAGGGGGTGGCACGGCTCTGCCCTTGCGGCTCTTCGGTGTCCAGGAGGCTTCTCGTAATCAGCTGGACGACGACTGCCGGCTTTTATAGAGGATCCGTGGCTCGCTCCGCCCCCCCTGGCCACGCCTTCCTTCTCGAACCTTCGAGAAGGATCCGGGGATGATGTCATCCCCCAGCGCCAGCGCCTCCCCCTCCTGGGGTCTGGGGTCTGCCCCTTTTACACGCTGTTACGTGGGGTAACCGTTGGGGCCCTGTGTCCCATAGACTCTCACGATTGGTGGCTCAGGCCCTCTGTTGCCCCCTATTGGCCTGTGGCTGTGTATTGCCGGAAATTGCATGGGAACGGCGCGTCTTGGCTCAATAACACTGTAACACACACATAGACTCGCGCAGAGACCCATAGACTAACTACACAGAGACCCATAGACTCATCACACAGAGACCCATAGACTAACTACACAGAGACCCATAGACTCATCGCACAGAGACCCATAGACTCACCACACAGAGACCCACAGACTCACCACACAGAGACCCATAGACTCACCACGCAGAGACCCATAGACTCACCACGCAGAGACCAATAGACTCACCACGCAGAGACCCATAGACTCACCACACAGAGACCCCTAGACTCACCACACAGAGACCCATAGACTCACCACGCAGAGACCCATAGACTCACCACGCAGAGACCCATAGACTCACCACGCAGAGACCCATAGACTCACCATGAATAACCAGTGGCATCTACATCTTCAGAGCATGAACAATCAGTGGCATCTACATCTTTGGAACATGAATAACCAGTGACATCTACATCTTTCAGAACATGAACCAGTGGCATCTACATCTTCAGAGCATGAATAACCAGTGGCATCTACATCTTTCGAACATGAATAACCAGTGGCATCTACATCTTCAGAACATGAATAACCAGTGGCATCGACATCTTTAGAACATGAAGAACCAGTGGCATCTACATCTTCAGAGCATGAAGAACCAGTGGCATCTACATCTTCAGAGCATGAAGAACCAGTGGCATCTACATCTGCAAAGCATGAAGAACCAGTGGCATCTACAACTGCAAAACATGAAGAACCAGTGGCATCTACATCTTCAGAGCATGAAGAACCAGTGGCATCTACAACTGCAAAGCATGAAGAACCAGTGGCATCTACATCTTCAGAGCATGAATAACCAGTGGCATCTTCATCTTCAAAGCATGAAGAACCAGTGACATCTACATCTTTAGAGCATGAAGAACCAGTGGCATCTACATCTTTCAGAACGTGAAGAACCAGTGGCATCTACATCTTCAGAGCATGAAGAACCAGTGGCATCTACATCTTTCAGAACATGAAGAACCAGTGGCATCTACAACTGCAAAGCATGAAGAACCAGTGGCATCTACATCTTCAGAACATGAATAACCAGTGGCATCTACATCTTCAGAACATGAATAACCAGTGGCATCTACATCTTCAGAACATGAATAACCAGTGGCATCTACATCTTCAGAGCATGAAGAACCAGTGGCATCTACATCTTTAGAACATGAAGAACCAGTGGCATCTACATCTTTCAGAACATGAAGAACCAGTGGCATCTACAACTGCAAAACATGAAGAACCAGTGGCATCTACATCTTTCAGAACATGAAGAACCAGTGACATCTACATCTTTAGAGCATGAAGAACCAGTGGCATCTACATCTTTCAGAACATGAAGAACCAGTGGCATCTACAACTGCAAAACATGAAGAACCAGTGGCATCTACATCTGCAAAACATGAAGAACCAGTGGCATCTACAACTGCAAAACATGAAGAACCAGTGGCATCTACATCTGCATAACATGAAGAACCAGTGGCATTTACATCTTCAGAACATGAAGAACCAGTGGCATCTACAACTGCAAAGCATGAAGAACCAGTGGCATCTACATCTTCAGAGCATGAAGAACCAGTGGCATCTACATCTTCAGAGCATGAAGAACCAGTGGCATCTACATCTTTCAGAACATGAAGAACCAGTGGCATCTACAACTGCAAAGCATGAAGAACCAGTGGCATCTACATCTTCAGAGCATGAAGAACCAGTGGCATCTACATCTTCAGAGCATGAAGAACCAGTGGCATCTACATCTTTCAGAACATGAAGAACCAGTGGCATCTACAACTGCAAAGCATGAAGAACCAGTGGCATCTACATCTTTCAGAACATGAAGAACCAGTGGCATCTACATCTTCAGAGCATGAAGAACCAGTGGCATCTACATCTTTCAGAACATGAAGAACCAGTGGCATCTACATCTTTCAGAACATGAAGAACCAGTGGCATCTACAACTGCAAAGCATGAAGAACCAGTGGCATCTACAACTGCCAAACATGAAGAACCAGTGGCATCTACATCTTTCAGAACATGAAGAACCAGTGGCATCTACATCTCCAGAACATGAAGAACCAGTGGCATCTACATCTCCAAAACATGAAGAACCAGTGGCATCTACATCTGCAAAACATGAAGAACCATTTGTGATGGCTTGGTCGCTTCTGAAAAAGATCTACATAGCAATCTCGATTTGAAACTTTCGTGACTGCAGGAATCCATACTCTGGTTCTTTCGGTGAAGTCACGTGGGTAGAAATAATAATAGACCCCGATGTTTCGATCGCCACACAAGCAATCGTCTTCAGGTGATTCTCACCTGATGTCACTTTGCCGAAAGCTACATAGCAGCTTCCTGGTGGGGCCTTACAGCTGGTAAAAATAATTAGTTTAGTTTTAGTAGAGGTCTCTGTGAATGTTTATTAGGTGTGGGTCTCTGTGGGTCTCGATGAGTGTTGGGTGTCTGTGGGTCTCTATAGGTGTGGGTCTCTGTGCGTGTGGGTCTCTGTGGGTTTCTGTGGGTGTGGTTTTCTGTGGGTTTCTGTGGGTGTGGGTCTCTGTAGGTGTGGGTTTCTGTGGGCGTAGGTCTCTGTGGGTTTCTGTGGGTGTGGGTCTCTGTGTGTCTCTGTGGGTGTGGGTCTCTGTGTGTCTCTGTGGGTGTGGGTCTCTGTGGGTTTCTGTGGGTGTGGGTCTCTGTGGGTCTCTGTGGGTCTCTATGGGTGTGGGTCTCTGTGTGTCTCTGTGGCTCTCTGTGGGTCTCTATGGGTGTGGGTCTCTGTGTGTCTCTGTGGGTGTGGGTCTCTGTGGGTGTGGGTCTCTGTGGGTCTTTGTGGGTGTGGGTCTCTGTGGGTCTCTGTGGGTGTGGGTCTCTGTGGGATTCTGTGGGTGTGGGTCTCTGTGGGTCTCTATGGGTGTGGGTCTCTGTGGGTCTCTATGGGTGTGGGTCTCTGTGGGTGTGGGTCTCTATGGGTGTGGGTCTCTATGGGTCTCTGTGGGCGTGGGTCTCTATAGGTCTCTGTGAGTATCTGTGGGCGTGGTTCTCTGTGGGTGTGGGTCTCTAGGGGTGTTGGTCTCTATGGGTCTCTGTGGGTGTGGGTCTCTGTGGTTCTCTTGTGGCCGTGGGTCTCTCCGTGAGTCTCCTTGGGTCTCTCCGTGGGTCTCCGTGTCGAGATAATCACGTGTTCAAGAGGAGTCTCTGGCTGCTGCGATGACATTCCGGCGTGACGAGAGCCAGCTCTTCCTTGGGCTGCTGCCACCCGCCGATCAGGCGCGGGTTTGCTCCCGCCGAGAAACGGTTGCGCGCGGCGCGTGAAACGTCCGTGACGAGCGCCTTGGGTCCCGCCCTCTCCGCGATGAGGGTCGTCGTTTTCTACCTCGTGAGCGACGTCCTCCCCCCCCCCCCCGAGCCCGACGTCCGTGACAAAAAAATCAAACAAACAAACAAAAAAAACCCCGGCTTCGAAGCTCCCTCCGTTTCGAGGGCGCGGCACCCGGTTTGCGTCTAAGTTGTTGCGATGTTGCGATTCTGCGCGTGCGTGCGTCGGGGTGGTGGGTGGTTGGGTGGTGGGTGGTGGTGGTGGGTGGTGGTTGGTGGTTGGTGGGGGGGTTGTGTGTCTGTGTGTGTTGGAGAAATGTGGGGAGCGATAGTGTAGTAGCGGTTAGCGCTACGCTGCGCTATGAACCCGGCGACCCGGGTTCGATTCCCGCTCACGGCCAACACCACCAGTGACGATTATCTGAACCGGTCCCGGGCCTCCCCTAGGTCGACTCAGCCTCAAATGAGTACCTGGTGCGGTGCGTGGTAAACATCGCCACTGGGGAGACAAAGGCGGTCGGGCGTGGTGCTGGCCACCCACCCCCTCGTGTACCGTTCCGGCCTTCATAGGTGCTGCTCGCTAACAGCACTTGCCCCTACAGTCTGTTAAGGCTATACGGGGGATCTTTGATCTTTGATCTTTGTTGGAGAAATAGGAGAGCACCACCAAAGCCCCCCACCCCCGGGCCACGAATCGAGAGTTGTCCTCTAGCGTCAAAACGACGCGTCGTGGGTGTGCCGCTCGCTGTGACTGGCGGCACTTGCACCCCCCGACATCTTGATCGGTTTCGATTTAAAGCTTTCGTGACTGCAGTAATTCATATTCTTAGTTCTTTCGGTAAAGTCACCACCACGTTGAAGGGAAACAACAAAATAATAAAATATATATAAAACAATAAAAATTCTCACGACGTTTCGACCGTAACACAAAAAAAAAATTCGTCTCCCCCCTCCTCTTTTCAGAATATAGATGGACTCGTCCTTCTAAATAAACTGCCAAATCGCTGCGCGTGGCGCTAGCGTTTTTTAAAATAAATAAATAAATGCACCGTTTAAAAATAAATTTATGCAAACCGACACACCTGAAGACGACCGTTTGTGTTATGGTCGAAACGTCGTGAGAATTTTTATTGTTTTATATATATTTTATTATTATTTTGTTGTTTCCCTTCAACGTGGTGGTGACTTTACCGAAAGAACTAAGAATATCTCGATTGGTTCTTTCGGTAAAGTCGCCGCCGCGTAGAATGACGGGAATTGAAGTACTAGGATAGAACACGGTAAAGTTCCCCACGACGTCTCGGGCCAATGGTGTTGTGGCCGAAACGTCGCGGGAATTTTCATTGCGTTTTATTTCATGATTTTAATTCTCATTCAAGGTGCCGGTGACTTTACCGAAAGAGCCAAAGAAGATGAATCCCTTTGCAGTCACGAAAGCTTTAAGTCGAAAAATTGCCCCCGACAGTCTGTCAAGGGTACACGGGTTGGGGGGGGGGGGTTGGGTGGAGAGGGGAGGGGCGTCTTTGGGGTCGTCCATAAATGACGTCACGCACACTCACATTCGTGTTTGAGTCGTTTTAGGTTTGGTTGCTGTCGCACCCGATTCAAGAGCCGAATGGCCCACAGGGCTAGATACCAATATCAAGAAACTGAACCTAGGCGTGGTGGGTGGGTGGGTGGGGTGGGGTGGAGTGGGTGGTGGGCGGTCAGGTCAGACAATTGTGACGTTTGTGTGACGATTGGTGGGGGGGTGGTGGTGGTGGTGGTTGACAAATGTGGAAGTGGCAAAGGAAAACACGCAACTTTAAACGAAAATAGACGCACCACGTTCTACTCAACTTCAATGGGCTTCGTGGTGAATGCCTTCGTCCTGTCGGCATCGTGCCACAAATCACGATAGTTTGAAGCGCTTTGAAGCGTTGTTTCATTTTCAAAATGGAAAATATGGGAGGGGTGAGCGGTTGGGGGAGGGGCAGAGCTTTGTGACGTCATCTTTGAGGGGGCGGGGCGTGGCGGGGGGGGGGAGGGGTCTGACTTTTTGTTTGACGCCGTGTGACGTGGGGATGGGGTGGTGGTGGTGGTGGTCAGAAATTGTCCCAAATTGCGTGACGTCATTTATGGGCGGTCCCTTTGCGTGCGCGTCGTGTAGGGGGAGGTGCGGGGGCGGTGGTGTTAGAGTCCCGCCTCCTTCCCCTAGGTCTACTCGGCCTCAAATGAGCAGCCTGCGCGGTAGACATCGCCACCGGGGAGACAAAGGTGGCCGGGAGTTGGTGCCGGCCACCCATCCGCGTCATAGGTCCTCGCGAACGGGAGTTGACCCCCAACAGTCTAAGGGGATATCTTTGTGTTAAGGCGGGTGTGAGGTCACGTGCACAGGCAGGAATTCCTCTGTGGGTGGTGTGTGTGTGTGGTGTGTGTGTGGTGTGTGTGTGTGTGTGTGTGTGTGGTGTGTGTATAGTCTGGTGTGTGTGTGTGGTGTGTGTGTGTGGTGTGTGTGTGTGGTGTGTGTATAGTCTGGTGTGTGTGTGTGGTGTGTGTGTGGTGTGTGTGGTGTGTGTGTGGTGTGTGTGTGGTGTGTGTGGTGTGTGTGTGTGGTGTGTGTGTGTGTGTGGTGTGTGTGGTGTGTCTGGGGTGTGTGTGGTGTGTGTGTGTGTGGTGTGTGTGTGTGGGGTGTGTGTGGTGTGTGTGTGTGGTGTGTGTATAGTCTGGTGTGTGTGTGTGGTGTGTGTGTGGTGTGTGTGTGGTGTGTGTGTGGTGTGTGTGTGGTGTGTGTGGTGTGTGTGTGGTGTGTGTGTGTGGTGTGTGTGGTGTGTGTGTGTGGTGTGTGTGTGTGTGTGGTGTGTGTGTAGTGTGGTGTGGTGTGTGTGGTGTGTGTGTGCTGTATGTGTGTGGTGTGTGTGACTGTGTGTGTGTGTGCTGTGTGTGTGACTGTGTGTGTGTGTGGTGTGTGTGACTGTGTGTGTGTGTGACTGTGTGACTGTGTGTGTGTGGTGTGTGTGACTGTGTGGTGTGTGTGTCAATGTGAGGCACGGGGCCTGGCACCCCGGGGATCTCTCTGCCAGTCTTTGGAGTGGAGGGGGCAGGGAGAGATGGCTGTATCGCTGACTGCCTCACTGACTGCCTCACTGACTGCCTTGCTGACTGCCTCACTGACTGCCTCACTGACTGCCTCACTGACTGCCTCACTGACTGCCTCGCTGACTGCCTCACTGACTGCCTTACCGACTGTCTCACTGACTGCCTCACTGACTGCCTCACTGACTGCCTTGCTGACTGCCTCACTGACTTGCTCACTGACTGCCTCGCTGACTGGCTTACTGACTGCCTTACTGACTGCCTTACTGACTGCCTCGCTGACTGCCTCACTGACTGCCTCACTGACTGCCTCGCTGACTGCCTTACTGACTGCCTCACTGACTGCCTCGCTGACTGACTTACTGACTGCCTTGCTGACTGACTTACTGACTGTCTCGCTGACTGCCTTGCTGACTGCCTCGCTGACTGCCTTACTGACTGCCTCGCTGACTGCCTCACTGACTGCCTCACTGACTGTCTCACTGACTGCCTCACTGACTGCCTCACTGACTGCCTCACTGACTGCCTTACTGACTGCCTCACTGACTGCCTCACTGACTGCCTCACTGACTGCTTTACTGACTGCCTTCCTGACTGCCTCACTGACTGCCTCACTGACTGCCTCACTGACTGCCTCGCTGACTGCCTCGCTGACTGCCTTACTGACTGACTTGCTGACTGCCTCACTGATTGCCTCACTGACTGCCTCGCTGACTGCCTCACTGACTGCCTCACTGACTGCTTTACTGACTGCCTTCCTGACTGCCTCACTGACTGCCTCACTGACTGCCTCACTGACTGCCTCACTGACTGCCTCACTGACTGCCTTGCTGACTGCCTCACTGACTGCCTCACTGACTGCCTCGGGGCTATTTTTTAACAGTCGTTAATGGCTTTGATCGTAGGGGGTTCGGTATGCTGCCCCTCCCCTCGCTGCCCTCCTGAGCCCCCACCCCACCCCCTCTCATCACTCCCCAGCCCAGCAGTGGGCCCCCCCCCCCTGGGAGCACAGCGCCTGCCCTCAATCACCCCTCCCTCTCTCCTTCCTTCCACACCACTCCCTCCCTCCCCTCCCCTCCTGCCCCTCCCCTCCCTCCCTCTCTCCTGCCCCTCCCTCCCCTCCCTCCCCTCCCTCCCTCCCTCCCCTCCCTCCCTCCCTCCCCTCCCTCCCTCCCTCCCCTCCCTCCCTCCCTCCCCTCCCCTCCACTCCCTCTCTCCTTCCCCCCTCCCTCCCCTCCCTCCCTCCCTCCCTCCCCTCCCTCCCCTCCCTCCTCTCCCTCCCTCCCTCCCTCCCCTCCCCTCCACTCCCTCTCTCCTTCCCCCCTCCCTCCCCTCTCTCCTTCCCCCCTCCCTCCCCTCCCCTCCCTCCCTCCCTCCCCTCCCTCCCTCTCCTCCCTCCCTCCCCTCCCTCCCTCCCCTCCACTCCCTCCCCTCCCTCCCCTCCCTCCCCTCCATCCCCACCCCCTCCCTCCCTCCCCTCCACTCCCACTGCAGCAGACACAGATACATATATGTAGACACATAGAAATACATAGACACACACCATCACACACACTCACACACACCATCACACACACTCACTCACACACACCATCACACACCATCACACACACTCACACACTCACACACACCATCACACACACTCTCACACACCCACATACTCACACACACAAACACCCACTCACTCACTCAAACACTCACACACTCACACACACACACGCACACCCTCACACCCCCCCCCCCCCCCACACTCACACACACCATCACACACACACTCACACACCCACAAACTCACACACTCACACACACCATCACACACACACTCACCCACACACTCACACACCCACAAACTCACCCACTCACTCACTCACACACAAACTCACACACTCACACACACCCCCACGCACACACCCCCACACTCACACATTCACACACACCATCACACACACACTCACACACTCACTCACACACACACTCACTCACACACTCACACACACCCTCACACACACTCACACACCCACCCTCACACACACACACACCCACACCCTCACACACCCCCACACTCACAGCTCCCCCCCCCCCCCCCCCACTGGCCTCCCCCCTCCGCCCCCCCCCCCCGTGCTTCCTGCGCCCCCCCAGGGAGGCTTCAACAACAACCCCCAGGCCTGGCCCAGCCGCAGTGCGTCACACAGCCTGCACCAACACACAGCCAGCACCAACACCCTACACCAACAACAACACACAGCCTGCACCAACACACAGCCAGCACCAACACACAGCCTGCACCAACACACAGCCAGCACCAACACACAGCCTGCACCAACACACAGCCAGCACCAACACCCTACACCAACAACAACACACAGCCTGCACCAACACACAGCCAGCACCAACACACAGCCTGCACCAACACACAGCCAGCACCAACACACAGCCTGCACCAACACACAGCCTGCACCAACACACAGCCTGCACCAACAACACACAGCCTGCACCAACAACACACAGCCTGCACCAACACACAGCCTGCACCAACACACAGCACCAACACACAGCCTGCACCAACACACAGCCTGCACCAACACACACCAACAACACACAGCCTGCACCAACACACAGCCTGCACCAACACACAGCAACAACACACAGCCTGCACCAACATCCCACAGCACCAACACACAGCCTGCACCAACACACAGCCTGCACCAACACACACCAACAACACACAGCCTGCACCAACACACAGCCTGCACCAACACACAGCAACAACACACAGCCTGCACCAACACACAGCAACAACACACACACAGCCTGCACCAACACACAGAAACAACACACAGCCTGCACCAACACACAGCAACAACACACACACAGCCTGCACCAACACACAGCAACAACACACAGCAACAACACACAGCCTGCACCAACACACAGCAACAACACACAGCAACAACACACAGCCTGCACCAACACCCCACACCAACAACAACACACAGCCTGCACCAACACACAGCCTGCACCAACACACAGCACCAACACACAGCAACAACACACAGCACCAACACACAGCAACAACACACAGCCTGCACCAACACCCCACTACAACACACAGCCTGCACCAACACACAGTCTGCACCAACACACAGCCTGCACCAACAACACACAGCCTGCACCAACACACAGCACCAACACACAGCCTGCACCAACACCCCACTCCAACACACAGCCTGCACCAACACACAGCAACAACACACAGCACCAACACACAGCCTGCAACAACACACAGCCTGCACCAACACACAGCAACAACACACAGCCTGCACCAACAACACACAGCCTGCACCAACACACAGCAACAACACACAGCACCAACACACAGCCTGCAACAACACACAGCCTGCACCAACACACAGCAACAACACACAGCCTGCACCAACACACAGCCTGCACCAACACCCCACAGCAACAACACACAGCCTGCACCAACACACAGCGACAACAACACACAGCAACAACACACAGCCTGCACCAACACACAGCAACAACACACAGCCTGCACCAACACACAGCAACAACACACAGCCTGCACCAACACACAGCAACAACACACAGCCTGCACCAACACCCTACACCAACAACACACAGCAACAACACACAGCCTGCACCAACAGCACACAGCCTGCACCAACAACACACAGCCTGCACCAACACCCCACAGCAACAACACACAGCCTGCACCAACACACACAGCCTGCACCAACACCCCACAGCAACAACACACAGCCTGCACCAACACCCCACAGCAACAACAACACACAGCAACACACAGC
This sequence comes from Petromyzon marinus, assembly GCF_048934315.1. Lineage (NCBI taxonomy): Eukaryota > Metazoa > Chordata > Hyperoartia > Petromyzontiformes > Petromyzontidae > Petromyzon > Petromyzon marinus. The sequence continues at coordinate 2,074,680 of NC_133735.1, forward strand.
CTGCACCAACACCCCACAGCAACAACACACAGCCTGCACCAACACCCCACAGCAACAACACACAGCCTGCACCAACAACACACAGCCTGCACCAACACACACCAACAACACACAGCCTGCACCAACACCCCACACCAACAACACACAGCCTGCACCAACAACACACAGCCTGCACCAACAACACACAGCCTGCACCAACAACACACAGCCTGCACCAACACACAGCACCAACACACAGCCTGCACCAACACCGCACACCAACAACACACAGCAACAACAACACACAGCACCAACACCCCACAGCCTGCAACAACACACAGCACCAACACACAGCCTGCACCAACACACAGCAACAACACACAGCACCAACACACAGCCTGCACAAACACCCCACACCAACACCCCACAGCAACAACACACAGCACCACCAACACACAGCCTGCACCAACACACAGCCTGCACCAACAACACACAGCCTGCACCAACACACAGCCTGCACCAACACCCCACACCAACAACACACAGCCTGCACCAACACCCCACAGCAACAACACCCCACACCAACACACACAGCACCAACACACAGCACCAACAACACACAGCCTGCACCAACACCCCACACCAACAACACAGCCTGCACCAACACACAGCAACAACACACAGCCTGCACCAACACACAGCCTGCACCAACACCCCACAGCAACAACACACAGCCAGCACCAACACACAGCCTTCACCAACACACAACAACAACACACAGCCTGCACCAACACACAGCCTGCACCAACACCCCACACCAACAACACACAGCACCAACACCCCACAGCCTGCACCAACACCCCACAGCCTTCACCAACACACAGCCTGCACCAACACCCCACACCAACAACACACAGCACCAACACACAGCACCAACACACAGCCAGCACCAACACCCCACACCAACAACACACAGCAACAACACACAGCACCAACACCCCATAGCAACAACACACAGCCTGCACCAACACAGCCTGCACCAACACACAGCCTGCACCAACACCCCACACCAACACCCCACACCAACACCCCACAGCAACAACACACAGCCTGCACCAACACCCCACACCAACACACAGCCTGCACCAACACACAGCCTGCACCAACACCCCACAGCAACACCCCACAGCAACAACACACAGCAACAACACACAGCACCAACACACAGCAACAACAACACACAGCCTGCACCAACACCCCACAGCAACAACACACAGCCTGCACCAACACACAGCCTGCACCAACACACAGCCTGCACCAACACCCCACACCAACACACAGCCTGCACCAACACACAGCCTGCACCAACACCCCACAGCAACACACAGCCTGCACAAACACACAGCCTGCACCAACACCCCACTCCAACACACAGCCTGCACCAACACACAGCCTGCACCAACACCCCACACCAACACACAGCCTGCACCAACACACAGCAACAACACACCGCACCAACACCCGCACCAACACACCGCACCAACACACCGCACCAACACCCCGCACCAACACCCCGCACCAACACCCCGCACCAACACCCCGTACCAACACACAGCACCAACACCAAAACTAAGCACCTGCCTGGTTATTTTGTACCATCGGACACTCCACCCCCACAACTCCCAAACGGTGATGGGGCAGTTGTGGTGCGAGTGGAGAGTTTCCCATACCTGGGCAGTGTGCTCATGACCGGCTCCGGTTTAACAGCAGAGGTCTCACTCCGAATCGGTCGAGCGGAATTATCTCTTTCCTGAGCTGTGTAACGCTGCTGTGTGGAAGCTACCTGGTCTGTCATTCCACACGAAGCTTCGGGTCTTCTCGGCCACGGTCACGTAGCCCGCATGCCCAGCCGATTTAGCCCATGCAGCTTTTGTTCGGCCCGATCGAGGGGGCTAAGCGGGCGCGGCACGGGCTAGAGAAGAGATGAAGTGATGTGGTACAGGAGGGACGTGGAGCTGAGTGGACTTGCCGATGACCGGTACCAGCGGTGTCAAGATCGGCCTCTGTGGAGGAGGCTCGTGAAGGACGCTACTGGGCAGTTGGAGGCAGTCGCCCTCCAACAACAACGGAGGGCGGAGGAGCGACGCTCACAACAACGAGCGGAGCGCCGGGTGGCTATAGCACAGCAGGTTGGCACAGTTGGGGGCACAGGTGGTGCATCAGCCAGTCATCTCAGTCATCTCAGTCAGTCGACCCGTGGCACCTGGGTCTGCCCCGTGACCTGCCAGCGGGCGTTCGACACTCCACGTGGCCTCAATGTGCACATAGCCTGGCACAAGCGTCGTGGTGACGTCACCGCCACTAAGTGGCGAATGGCGGTTGTTGTTGTGTGTGCGTGTGTGTGTGCGCGTGTGTGTACGTGTGTGAGTGTGTACGTGAGTGTGTACGTGTGTGAATGTGTGTGTGCGTGAGCGTGTGTGTGTGTGTACGTGTGAGTGTGTGTGTGTACCTGTGTGTGTGTGTGCGTGCGTGTGTACGTGTGTGTGCGTGTGTGTGTGTACGTGTGTGTGTACGTGTGTGTGAGTGTGCGTGTGTGTGAGTGTGTGCGTGAGTGTGTGTGTGCGTGTGTGTACGTGTGTGTACGTGTGTGTACGTGTGTGTTTACGTGTGTGAGTGTGTGTGTGTACGTGTGTGTGAGTGTGTGCGTGTGCGTGAGTGTGTGTGTGTGCGTGTGTGTACGTGTGTGTGCGTGTGTGTGTGTACGTGTGTGTGAGTGTGCGTGTGGGTGAGTGTGTGCGAGTGTGTGCGTGTGCGTGAGTGTGTGTGTGTGCGTGTGTACGTGTGTGTGCGTGTGTGTGTACGTGTGTGAGTGTATGTGTACGTGTGTGTGTGAGTGTGCGTGTGTACGTGTGTGAGTGTGTGTGTGTACGTGTGTGTGTGTGCGAGTGTGTGCGTGTGTGAGTGTGTGTACGTGTGTGTGTACGTGTGTGAATGTGCGTGTGCGCGTGTGTACGTGTGTGTGCGTGTGTGTGTACGTGTGTGTGTGTACGTGCGTGAGTCTGTGCGAGTGTGTGCGTGTCAGTAAGAAGGGGCTAGGAGGATTTTAAAGACACCACGGGACAGCAACAGTGGGTGGGGGGGGGGGAGAGGCGATGGTTACCGGGTGGGTGGTGGGTGGGAGAGACGTCCCTCAGTGACTATGCCTGGCCCATGCTGGGCAGGACGCTCCTTTGAAGTCTCAAACTCTTTGTGGTCGTAGCAGCGAGTTGGAGTGGGGAGCGGGCTAGGGGGTAGGGGGGGTCAAAGTGGAATCGTCCGACCGCTCATCCTGATTCCCACGTTTTTCCCCAGCCCAGGCGATTGAATGAATGACGCGCGGTGATTTGTGGGTTGTGTGTGGGTGTCCACGTGTGTGTGTGTCTGCGTGTGTGTCTGTGTGTGTGTGTCTGTGTGTGTGTCTGTGTGTCTGTCTGTGTGTGTATCTGTGTGTCTGTGTGTGTGTGTCCGCGTGTGTGTCTGTGTGTGTGTCTGTGTGCGTGTCTGTATGTGTGTGTGTCTGCATGTGTGTACACGTGTGTGTCTGCGTGTGTGTGTGTGTACGTGTGTGTGTCTGCGTGTGTGTGTCTGTGTGTGTCTGTGTGTACGTGTGTGTGTGTACGTGTGTGTGTGTGTGTCTGTGTGTGTGTGTGTCTGTGTGTGTACACGTGTGTGTGTGTGTACACGTGTGTGTGTGTGCGGAGCGGTAGTGGTCGCGGTTGGCATCGCGCTACGAACCCGGAGATTGACTGGTGACGATTCTCTGAACCGGTCCCGGGCCTCCGCTAAGTCTAGTCAGCCTGAAATGATCACCTGGTGCGGTGTGTCGTAAACATCGCCACCAGGGAGACAAAGGCGGCCGGGCGTGGTGCTGGCCACCCACACACCCCTCGTGTGCCACGCCGTGCCGGCCTTCACAGGTGCTGCTACTCGCTAACAGCACTTGCCCCTACAGCTATACGGGGGATCTTTGTCTTTGCGGTTGTGGTGGTGGTGATGGTTGTGGTGGTGGTGGTCTCTGCGGCTGGGACCCAGTGGGGTGGGGGCACGGGGGGCGGCCGTGGGCTTTGATGAAGAGAAAAGAGCCCCCACCCCCATCCCCCCTCCCCTATCCCCCCCCCCCCGCGGAGTCCCATGCTGGGTGGCGCCACGTGGCTCTGGGAGTTTCAGCTCCAGCTCCTGACCCTGGCTCCCTGCTGATGCTGAAGGTGGGGGGAGGTGGGGGGAGGAGGGGGGAGATGGGGGGAGGTGGGGGGAGGTGGGGGGGGGGAGGAGGGAGGTGGGGGGAGGTAGGAAGGGGGCTAGTGGGGGGCTATGTGCAGTTCTAACGGCTGTCTCTGTGTGTTGTGGTTGCGATGGCTGTGTGTGGCTGTGTGTGGCTGTGTGTGGCTGTAGGTGTGATTGGTGGGGAGCGGTAGTGTAGTAGCGGTTAGCGCTACGCTGCGCTATGAACCTGGCGACCCGGGTTCGATTCCCGCTCACGGCCAACACCAGTGACGATTATCTGAACCGGTCCCGGGCCTCCCCTAGGTCGACTCAGCCTCAAATGAGTACCTGGTGCGGTGTGTAAACATTGCCACTGGGGAGACAAAGGCGGTCGGGCGTGGTGCTGGCCACCCACCCCCTCGTGTACCGTTCCCTCCTTCATAGGTGCTCGCTAACAGCACTTGCCCCTACAGTCTGTTAAGGCTAAATGGGGGATCTTTGTTTGTGTGATTGCGAGAGGTGTAGGGAATTCCAACAAGACCTACGTCTCTGCTTTATTGACCTGGTCAAGGCCTATGATACCATCAGTAGGCCTGGGCTCTGGGTTGTTCTTCGTGCTTTCGGAGTCCCTGAAACCGCTGCTAATGATCGTTAAGGACCTTCATGATGGTGAGCGGGCCCGGGTAAAACTACGTGGCCGGAGTCGGAGCCATTCCCTGTAGACCTTGGGGTGCGACAGGGATGTCCTCTGGCTCCCACATTATTTAACATCTATTTTTACCACGTAGTTCGTGAACCCTTCAATGGCTGTACCGGGGGAATTTCCATCTGGTACAGATGCAATGGGAGGCTGATCGATGCCCGGGTGCGGTCAAGGGATGGCTCCCTATTGCTCAACCACGTTATGTATGCCGATGATCTGGTAATTGCTGCTCACTCAGAGGAGGAATTGGAGGCGCTGCTGCTGAACCTGGAGCTTGCCACTAATAGGTGGAGCCTTACCATCAGCCCCACCAAAACTAAGCACCTGCCTGGGTATTTTGTACCATCGGACACTCCACCCCCACAACTCCCAATCGGTGATGGGGCAGTTGTGGAGCGAGTGGAGAGTTTCCCATACCTGGGCAGTGTGCTTATGACCGGCTCCAGTTTAACAACAGAGGTTTCACTCCGAATCAGTTGAGCGGCAATATCTTTTGATCGGTTGAGTAACGCTGTGTGGAAGCTACCTGGTCTGTCGCTCCGCACTAAGCTTCAGGTCTTCTCGGCCACAATCTTTCCTTCCCTTCTCTACGCTTGTGAAACGTGGATCCCCCTAGTGGAACATCTTCGCCAGTTAGAAACATTTAATCTGGCCTGCCTATGATCCATATCGGGTGTAATCAGGCTGGATTGTGTGAGAAGCTCACAAATCCTTGAAAGATCTGGGCAAAGTCCCATCGGTGAGCTACTATGACAGGCAATGCTACGTTGGCTGGGCCATGTAGCCCGCATGCCCAGACACCGCATGTCTATTGTTCGGTCAGATAGAGCGGGATAAACGGTCACGGCACGGGCTAGAGAAGAGATGGAGTGATGTGGTACAGGAGGATGTGGAGCTGAGTGGACATCCGATGACTGGTACCAGCGGTGTCAAGATCGGCCTCTGTGGAGGAGGCTCGTGAAGGACGCTACTGGACAGTTGGAGGCAGTCGCCCTCCAACAACAACGGAGGGCGGAGGAGCGACGCTCACAACAACGAGCGGAGCGCCGGGTGGCTAAAACACAGAAAGTTGGCACAGTAGGGGGCACAGGTGGTGCATCAGCCAGTCATCTCAGTCAGTCGACCCGTGGCACCTGGGTCTGCACCGTGACCTCCTGCCAGCAGGCGTTGCACACTCCACGTGGCCTCAAGGTGCACATGGCCTGGCACAAGCGTCGTGGTGACGTCACCGCCACTTAGTGGCGAATGGCGATTGTTGTTGTTGTGTGTGTGAGTCTATGGGTGTGTTTGTTCGTCTATGAGTGTGTATGTGAGTCTATGGGTCCCAGTGTGAGTCTATGGGTCTCTGTGTGAGACTATGGGTCTCTGTATGAGTCAATGGGTCTGTATGTGAGTCTATGGGTGTGTGTATGAGTCTGTGGGTGTCTGTGTGAGTCTATGGGTCTCTGTGTGAGTCTATGGGTCTCTGTGTGGTGAGTCTATGGGTCTCTGTGTGAGTCTATGGGTCTCTGTGTGAGTCTATGGGTCTCTGTGTGAGTCTATGGGTCTCTGTGTGAGTCTATGTACTACATTAAACTTCTTGGGCACCGTACGTAGCCGACCGTGGGTTCTCAAGAACTGAGCTTGTAAATCTCGATCATGATCGTAAAACTGCATCATACGCTCCCAGTGGCTTCCTCACCTCGGAAGGAGGGGAAGAGCGTTCCAGACGGCACGCAGAAGCGCGTCTGAAAGCGCTGCGCGACGATGCAGCGACCGCCGTCTTTGTGATCGACGGCTCGGCCAGGATCTTCTGCCGCCGTCGCTGCTGCAAGAATGAGCGGAGTTGTCGTCACGATGATGGTTTGCGGCTCCTGGACGAGCCCATGTGAACTGTCGTGGTTGCTGTGCAGGACACGGGGAGAGATCACACAAACTCCACTCACTCACTCTGTAGAACAGGGGGAGATCACACAAACTCCACTCACTCTGTAGAACAGGGGGAGATAACACAAACTTCACTCACTCACTCTGTAGAACAGGGGGAGATCACACAAACTCCACTCACTCTGTAGAACAGGGGGATATTACACAAACTCCACTCACTCACTCTGTAGAACAGGGGGCGATCACACAAACTTCACTCACTCATTTTGTAGAACAGAGGGAGATCACACAAACTCCACTCACTCACTCTGTAGAACAGGGGCAGATCACACAAACTCCACTCACTCTGTAGAACAGTGGGACATCACACAAACTCCACTCACTCACTCTGAAGTTTGTGCGATCTCCCCCTGTTCTACAGAGTGAGTGAGTGAAGAACAGGGGGAGATCGCACAAACTTCACTCACTCACTCTGTAGAACAGGGGCAGATCACACAAACTCCACTCACTCACGCTGTAGAACAGTGGGAGATCACACAAACTCCACTCACTCACTCTGTAGAACAGGGGGAGATCACACAAACTCCACTCACTCACTCTGTAGAATAGGGGAGATCACACAAACTCCACTCACTCTGTAGAACAGGGGGAGATCACACAAATTCCACTCACTCACTCTGTAGAACAGGGGGAGATCACACAAACTCCACTCACTCTGTAGAACAGTGGGAGATCACACAAACTCCACTCACTCACGCTGTAGAACAGGGGGAGATCACACAAAATCCACTCACTCACTCTGTAGAATAGGGGGAGATCACACAAACTCCACTCACTCTGTAGAACAGGGGGAGATCACACAAACTCCACTCACTCACTCTGTAGAACAGGGGGAGATCGCACAAACTTCACTCACTCACTCTGTAGAACAGGGGCAGATCACACAAACTCCACTCACTCACGCTGTAGAACAGTGGGAGATCACACAAACTCCACTCACTCACTCTGTAGAACAGGGGGAGATCACACAAACTCCACTCACTCACTCTGTAGAATAGGGGAGATCACACAAACTCCACTCACTCTGTAGAACAGGGGGAGATCACACAAATTCCACTCACTCACTCTGTAGAACAGGGGGAGATCACACAAACTCCACTCACTCTGTAGAACAGTGGGAGATCACACAAACTCCACTCACTCACGCTGTAGAACAGGGGGAGATCACACAAAATCCACTCACTCACTCTGTAGAATAGGGGGAGATCACACAAACTCCACTCACTCTGTAGAACAGGGGGAGATCACACAAACTCCACTCACTCTATAGAACAGGGGGAGATCACACAAACTCCACTCACTCACTCTATAGAACAGGGGGAGATCACACAAACTCCACTCACTCTGTAGAACAGTGGGAGATCACACAAACTCCACTCACTCACGCTGTAGAACAGGGGGAGATCACACAAAATCCACTCACTCACTCTGTAGAATAGGGGGAGATCACACAAACTCCACTCACTCTGTAGAACAGGGGGCGATCACACAAACTCCACTCACTCTATAGAACAGGGGGAGATCACACAAACTCCACTCACTCACTCTATAGAACAGGGGGAGATCACACAAACTCCACTCACTCTGTAGAACAGGGGGAGATCAAACAAACTCTGCTCACTCACTCTGTAGAACAGGGGGATATCACACAAACCCCACTCACTCACTCTGTAGAACAGGGGGATATCACACAAACCCCACTCACTCACTCTGTAGAACAGGGGGATATCACACAAACGCCACTCACCCACTCTGCACGACAGGGGGCGATCACACAAATTCCACTTACTCAATCTGTAGAACAGGGGGAGATCACACAAACGCCACTCACTCACTCTGTAGAACAGGGGGCATCACACAAACTCCACTCACTCACTCTGTAGAACAGGGGGCATGACATAAACTCCACTCACTCTGTAGAACAGGGGGAGATCACACAAACTCCACTCACTCACTCTGTAGAACCGGGGGAGATCACACAAACTCCACTCACTCACTCTGTAGAACAGGGGGAGATCACACAAACTTCACTCGCTCACTCTGTAGAACAGGGGGAGATCACACAAACTCCACTCACTCTCACACACAACACTCACCCACTCACTCACTCAGTAGAACAGGGGGATATCACACAAACTCCACTCACTCTGTATAACAGGGGGGAGATCACACAAACTTCACTCACTCACTCTGTAGAACAGGGGGAGATCACACACACTCCACTCACTCTAAAGAACAGGGGAGATCACACAAACTCCACTCACTCACTCTGTAGAACAGGGGGAGATCACACAAACTCCACTCACTCACTCTGTAGAATACGGGGAGATCACACAAACTCCACTCACTCACTCTGTAGAACAAGGGGAGATCACACAAACTCCACTCACTCACTCTGTAGAACAAGGGGATATCACACAAACTCCACTCACCCACTCTGTAGAACAGGGGTAGATCAAACAAACTCCACTCACTCACTCTGCACGACAGGGGGCGATCACACAAACTCCATTTATTCACTCTGTAGAAAAGGGGGAGATCACACAAACTCCACTGACTCTGTAGAACAGGGGGAGATCACACAAACTCCACTCACTCACTCTGTAGAACAGGGGGAGATCACACAAACTCCACTCACTCACTCTGTAGAACAGGGGGAGATCACACAAACTCCACTCACTCTGTAGAACAGGGGGAGATCACACAAACTTCACTCACTCACTCTGTAGAACAGAGCGAGATCACACAAACTCCACTCACTCACTCTGTAGAACAGGGGGAGATCACACAAACTCTTCTCATTCACTCGGTAGAACAGGGGGAGATCACACAAACTCCACTAACTCACTCACTCTGCAGAACAGGGGGAGATCACACAAACTCCACTCACTCAATCTGTAGAACAGGGGGAGATCACACAAACTCCACTCACTCACCCTGTAGAACAGGGGGCATCACACAAACTCCACTCACTCACTCTGTAGAACAGGGGGAGATCACACAAACTCCACTCACTCACTCTGTAGAACAGGGGGAGATCACACAAACTCCACTCACTCTGCCGAACAGGGGGAGATCACACAAACTCCACTCACTCTCACACACAACACTCACCCACTCACTCACTCAGTAGAACAGGGGGAGATCACACAAACTCCACTCACTCTGTATAACAGGGGGAGATCATACAAACTTCACTCACTCACTCTGTAGAACAGGAGGAGATCACACACACTCCACTCACTCTAAAGAACAGGGAGAGATCACACAAACTCCACTCACTCACTCTGTAGAACAGGGGGAGATCACACAAACTCCACTCACTCGCTCTGTTGAACAGGGGGAGATCACACAAACTCCACTCACTCACTCTGTAGAACAGTGGGAGATCACACAAACCCCACTCACTCACTCTGTAGAACAGGGGGAGATCACACAAACTCCACTCACTCACTCTGTAGAATACGGGGAGATCACACAAACTCCACTCACTCACTCTGTAGAACAGGGGGAGATCACACAAACTCCACTCACTCACTCTGTAGAACAAGGAGATATCACACAAACTCCACTCACCCACTCTGTAGAACAGGGGGAGATCAAACAAACTCCACTCACTCACTCTGCACGACAGGGGGCGATCACACAAACTCCACTTATTCACTCTGTAGAACAGGGGGAGATCACACAAACTCCACTCACTCACTCTGTAGAACAGGGGGAGATCACACAAACTTCACTCACTCACTCTGTAGAACAGAGGGAGATCACACAAACTCCACTCACTCACTCTGTAGAACAGGGGGAGATCACACAAACTCTACTCATTCACTCTGTAGAACAGGGGGAGATCACACAAAGTCCACTCACTCACTCTGCAGAACAGGGGGAGATCACACAAACTCCACTCACTCTGTAGAACAGGGGGAGATCACACAAACTCCACTCACTCACTCTGTAGAACAGGGGGAGATCACACAAACTCCACTCACTCACTCTGTTGAACAGAGGGATATCACACAAACTCCACTCACTCACTCTGTAGAACAGGGGGAGATCACACAAACTCTACTCACTCACTCTGTAGAACAGGGGGAGATAACACAAACTCCAATCACTCACTCACTCTGCAGAACAGGGGGAGATCACACAAACTCCACTCACTCACTCTGTAGAACAGGGGGAGATCACACAAACTCCACTCACTCACTCACTCTGCAGAACAGGGGGAGATCACACAAACTCCACTCACTCTGTAGAACAGGGGGAGATCACACAAACTCCACTCACTCACTCTGTAGAACAGGGGGAGATCACACAAACTCCACTCTCTCACTCTGTAGAACAGGGGGAGATCACACAAACTCCACTCACTCACTCTGTAGAACAGGGGTAGATCACACAAACTTCACTCACTCACTCTGTAGAACAGGGGGAGATCACACAAACTCTACTCATTCACTCTGTAGAACAGGGGGAGATCACACAAACTCCACTCACTCACTCACTCTGCAGAACAGGGGGAGATCACACAAACTCCACTCACTCAACCTGTAGAACAGGGGGAGATCACACAAACTCCACTCACTCTGTAGAACAGGGGGGGATCACACAAACCTCACTCACTCACTCTGTAGAACAGGGGGAGATGACACAAACTCCACTCACTCACTCTGTAGAACAGGGGGAGATCACACAAACTCCACTCACTCGCTCTGTTGAACAGGGGGAGATTACACAAACTCCAATCACTCACTCTGTAGAACAGTGGGAGATCACACAAACTCCACTCACTCACTCTGTAGAACATGGGGAGATCACACAATCTCCACTCACTCACTCTGTAGAACAGGGGGAGATCACACAAACTCCACTCACTCACTGTGTGGAACAGGGGGAGATCACACAAACTCCACTCACTCTCACACACAACACACCCACTCACTCACTCAGTAGAACAGGGGGAGATCACACAAACTCCACTCACTCTGTAGAACAGGGGGGGATCACACAAACCTCACTCACTCACTCTGTAGAACAGGGGGAGATCACACAAACTCCACTCACTCACTCTGTAGAACAGGGGGAGATCACACAAACTCCACTCACTCGCTCTGTTGAACAGGGGGAGATCACACAAACTCCACTCACTCACTCTGTAGAACAGGGGGAGATCACACAAACTCCACTCACTCACTCTGTAGAACAGGGGGAGATCACACAAACTCCACTCACTCACTCTGTAGAACAGGGGGAGATCACACAAACTCCACTCACTCACTCTGTAGAACAGGGGGAGATCACACAAACTCCACTCACTCTGTAGAACAGGGGGAGATCACACAAACTCCACTCACTCACTCTGTAGAACAGGGGGAGATCACACAAACTCCACTCACTCAGTAGAACAGGGGGAGATCACACAAACTCCACTCACTCTGTAGAACAGGGGGGGATCACACAAACTTCACTCACTCACTCTGTAGAACAGAAGGAGATCACACAAACTCCACTCACTCACTCTGTAGAACAGGGGGATATCATACAAACTCTACTCATTCACTCTGTAGAACAGGGGGAGATCACACAAACTCCACTCACTCACTCACTCTGCAGAACAGGGGGAGATCACACAAACTCCGCTCACTCAATCTGTAGAACAGGGGGAGATCACACAAACTCCACTCACTCTCACACACAACACACCCACTCACTCACTCAGTAGAACAGGGGGAGATCACACAAACTCCACTCACTCTGTAGAACAGGGGGAGATCACACAAACCTCACTCACTCACTCTGTAGAACCGGGGGAGATCACACAAACTCCACTCACTCTGTAGAACAGGTGGAGATCACACAAACTCCACTCACTCTGTAGAACAGGGGGAGATCACACAAACTCCACTCACTCACTCTCTAGAACAGGGGTTGATCACACAAACTCCACTCACTCTGTAGAACAGGGGGAGATCACACAAACTCCACTCACTCTGTAGAACTGGGGGAGATCACACAAACTCCACTCACTCACTCTGTAGAACAGGGGGAGATCACACAAACTCCACTTACTCACTCTGTAGAACAGGGGGAGATCACACAAACTCCACTCACTCATTCTGTAGAACAGTGGGAGATCACACAAACCCCACTCACTCACTCTGTAGAACAGGGGGAGATCACACAAACTCCACTCACTCGCTCTGTTGAACAGGGGGAGATCACACAAACTCCACTCACTCACTCTGTAGAACAGGGGGAGATCACACAAACTCCACTCACTCTGTAGAACAGGGGGAGATCACACAAACTCCACTCACTCTGTAGAACAGGGGGAGATCACACAAACTCCACTCACTCTGTAGAACAGGGGGAGATCACACAAACTCCACTCACTCACTCTGTAGAACAGGGGGAGATCACACAAACTCCACTTACTCACTCTGTAGAACAGGGGGAGATCACACAAACTCCACTCACTCTGTAGAACAGGGGGAGATCACACAAACTCCACTCACTCTGTAGAACAGGGGGAGATCACACAAACTCCACTCACTCTGTAGAACAGGGGGAGATCACACAAACTCCATTCACCCTGCAGGACAGGGGGAGACAATGCAAACCCCACACAGTCAAGTGTTACCACTGCGCTAGGCTTTTTAAAGCCCCGCCACTGAGCAACCGTAGTTCGTTTTCAGAAGCCACCTCGCTGTCGCAAATGACAGCACTCGAAGAATCTACGCGCGTGACGTCGATTCCAAGAGTGCAGGGAAAAACCGTACGGCCCTGGAGAAAAAATAATAATAATCCACGCCACCACCACGGGGAGGGAGAGAGAGACGCAGACCCCAAATATACAGCAGCAGCAACAGCAGGCTTCGTAAGGGGTCAGGATCGAACCCACGACGTCCTGCATACCAGGCGAGGTAGTTAACATCTCCTCGTCACCGTCATCATGATGAGAGAGAGAGACGCAGACCCCAAATATACAGCAGCAGCAGCAGGCATCTTAAGGGGTCAGGATCGAACCCACGCGCTCCTGCATATCGAGCGTGGGATACCCTGCCGCTCCATGACATTGATACTGTGTGAGCGGTGGCCATCCAGTCAGCGGTCGTTCTCCCAGTCGCCGGTCGTTCCTCATTAAGTCATTCCCCAGTCGGTCGTTCTCCCAAGTCGGTCGTTCCCCCAGTCAGCGGTCGTTTTCCCAGTCGGTCGTTCCTCACTAAGTCATTCCCCAGTCGGTCGTTCTCCCAGTCGCCGGTCGTTCCCCCAGTCAGCAGTCGTTCTCCCAGTCGGTCGTTCCTCACTAAGTCGTTCCCCAGCCGGTTGTATCCCTGTCGGTCGTTCCCCCAGTCGGCGGTCGTTCTCCCAGTCGCCGGTCGTTCCCCGCTCAGTCGTCCCCCCGTCCTCGATGAACCAGGCAATCTTGTACGGGCTCGTCGACCTCTTAACGCAACAACGGGAAGACTCAAAATCCCGCCACCCCACCTCCCCCCCCCACGCCACCTGCAATAGATGGCGATGACGACCCCCACCTCTCCTGGGTGGGCTCCTCCCCGTCCAGCAAGGACGTGGCGTCGCCCTCCGACCCGGCCGACGGTTGCGACCTCGCCTCCTGCGAGGCCGGCGGCACGGCCGGGGCCGCGGCCTCCTCCGGCGCCGCCGGCCCCGGCGCCGCCGCCGCCGCCGGCACCGCCGGCGGCGGCGGCGCCGGCGGCGGCGACGGCGGCGACGGCGGCGGCGGGCTGCCCTACCCGTGCCAGTTCTGCGACAAGTCGTTCGGCCGCCTCAGCTACCTGAAGCGGCACGAGCAGAGCCACGGCGACAAGCTGCCCTTCCGCTGCCCCTACTGCTGCCGCCTCTTCAAGCACAAGCGGAGCCGCGACCGGCACACGAAGTTGCACACGGGCGACCGCCGCTACCACTGCCCCGAGTGCGACGCGGCGTTCTCGCGCTCCGACCACCTCAAGATCCACGTGAAGACGCACAGCGCGGCCGCCGCCAAGCCCCACCGCTGCGCCGTCTGCAAGCGGGGCTTCTCCAGCGCCAGCTCGCTGCACGGCCACATGCAGGTGGGTGGGTGGGTGGGTTGGTGGGTGGGTGGGTGGGTGGATGAGTGGTGGGTGGGTGGATGAGTGGTGGGTGGGTGGATGAGTGGTGGGTGAGTGGATGAGTGGTGGGTGAGTGGTGGATGGGTGGTGGGTTCCCGGCGATGGTTCGGAGTTGGTTCGCACACCTCTGGTTGGCGCGGTTCGGGACAGCGTGCACAGAGACCCATAGACTCACACAGAGACCCATCGACTCACATAGAGACCCATAGCCTCACACAGCAGAGACCCATAGACTCACACAGCAGAGACCCATAGACTCACACAGCAGAGACCCATAGACTCACACAGAGACCCATATATTCACACATAAACACATAGACCTACACAGAGGCCCATAGAATCACACAGATATCCATAGACTCACCCAGAGACCCATATATTCACACAGAGACCCATATATTCACACAGAGACCCATAGACTCTCACAGCAGAGACCCATAGACTCACTACACAGAGACCCAAAGAATCACACAGAGACCCATAGACTCCCACAGAGACCCATAGACTCACACAGAGACCCATAGACTCACACAGAGACCCATAGACTCCCACAGAGACCCATAGACTCACACAGAGACCCATAGACTCACATAGAGACCCATAGACTCACACAGAGACCCATAGACTCACACAGAGACCCATAGACTCACACAGAGACCCATAGACTCACATAGAGACCCATAGACTCACATAGAGACCCATAGACTCACACAGAGACCCATAGACTCACACAGAGACCGCTTAGCGAGTGAGTGGGCAGGTCCTTAGTAAGCGAGCGAGTCAGTGAGTTGGTTAGCCAGTGGGTGAGTTGTGGGCGAGCGAGCACGTTAGCAAGTGGTGGGCGAGCGAGCGAGTCGATGGGTGAGTGAGCAAGCGAGTTGGTGAGCGAACGAGCGAGCGAGTGAGTTAGCAAGTGGGCAGGCGAGCGAGCGGGCAAGTGGGTGGGCGGGCGAGCGAGGGGGGGCGAGCGAGGGGGGCGAGCGGGCGAGTCGGCGAGGTGGGCGAGCGAACGCCCGTCTTGTCGTCGCCCAGGTGCACGACAAGACGGTGTCTGGCAAGCCGGACGGC
The DNA here is from genome assembly GCF_048934315.1 of Petromyzon marinus. Lineage (NCBI taxonomy): Eukaryota > Metazoa > Chordata > Hyperoartia > Petromyzontiformes > Petromyzontidae > Petromyzon > Petromyzon marinus. The sequence continues at coordinate 2,090,712 of NC_133735.1, forward strand.
GCCTCCTCGGGCCCGCTCTGCCCGTCTCCCGGCAGCCCGCCGGCGGCGGCGACGGCGGCCACGGCGGTGGCGGCGGCGTCAGCGGCAGGCTCCGGGGGGGCCTCCTCCTCGTCCGCCGCCGCCGCCGCCGCCGCCGGCGCCGCCGGTGGCGCCGCGGGGCCGGCGTCCTCCTCCTCCTCGTCGTCGTCGTCGGCCGCGTCCGGGCGGCCGGGGGGCGGCAGGAGGCCCGGCGCCTCCGAGCGCAAGCCGGAGGCCGGCGCCGACGAGGAGGAGGATGAAGAGGAGGAGGGTGGGGCGTGCGAGGCGCGCGCGTGCGAGCTCTGCGACGAGGCCTTCCTGCGGGAGGCCGAGCTGCTGGCGCACGTCGCGACGGCGCACGGCGACCGTTGCCCCTCCGCCTCGTCCGCGTCCCCCCCCGACGACCGCCACCGGCAGCGCCACCGGCAGCGCCACCGGCAGCGCCACCTTCAGCAGCAGCAGCAGCAGCAGCAGCAGCAGCAGGAGCAGCAGCTGCAGCTGCAGCTGCAGCTGCAGTGCGTGCACTGCGCGCAGCCGTTCTGCGAGGAGCTGGCGCTGATGCGCCACCTGGAGGCGAGCCACGGGGGCGAGCGGCCGGGCCGCTGCCCCGTGTGCCCGGAGACGTTCGTCAGCGTGGAGGAGCTCTACAACCACCTCGAGAGCCACCAGCGCGCCGACTCGGCCTGCAGCCGCAGCGACAGCCCCGGCCTGCTGCTGTCGCTGGCGCCGGCGGCGGCGCGGGCGGCGCGGGGGGCCCAGGCGGCGTCGCTCGCCAGCACCACGCCCGACTCGAACGGCTCGGCGGCCGACCGCGCCTCCACCCCCGACTCGTCGTCGTTGGCGCCGCTCTCGCACCACCACCACCACCAGCAGCAGCAGCAGCAGCAGCAGCAGCCTCCGCCGCACAAGCTTCTGGGCGGCAAGAAACTCTTCTCCTTCGGCGGCGGCGGCGGCGGCGGCCGGCGCCTGCTGGCTCCGGCGTCGTCACGCGCCGGCAAGGTGTCCTTCAGCTGCCCCTACTGCCCCAAGCACGAGTTCAGCAGCCTGGCCGTGCTGGAGATCCACCTGCGCACCATCCACGCCGACAAGCCCCAGCAGGTGCACACCTGCCAGTACTGCCTGGACGGCTTCCCCTCGCTCTACAACCTGTCGGAGCACGTGCGCCAGTCGCACGACGAGCGCCACCGGCTCGCCGTCGCCGCGGCCGCGGCGGCCGCGGCCGCGGCGGCCGCGGCCGCGGCCGCCGGAGGAGGTGGAGGAGGAGGAGGAGGAGGCCACCAGCAGCAGATGGACGGCGGACCGCTGGGGCACGGCCTCCACCTGAGCTACCACTGCAACTACTGCCCGGACACGTTCCCCGACATCAACTCGCTGCAGGAGCACATCCACCTGGTGCACTGCTACGCGGGCGGCGGCGTCGGCGGCGTCGTCGGCATCGCCGGCGGCGTCGGCGGCGGCGGCGGCTCCGGCGGCGGCGGCTCCGGCGGCGGCGGCGGCGGCGGCGGCGGAGGAGGAGGAGGCGGCACCTCCAAGGACAGCAACACCTTCTTCTGCCCGCAGTGCATGATGGGATTCCTCACGGAGGGCTCGCTCAAGGAGCACATGCGGCAGACGCACTGCGTGCTGGTGGAAGCCGGCGGCGGCGGCGGCGGCGGCGGCGGCGGCTTCGACTCGCCACGCGCGGCGGCGGCGGCGGCGTCGTCGGCGCCGCCGCCCGAGCCGATCGTGGAGGTCTACTCGTGCCCCTACTGCACCAACTCGCCCATCTTCAGCAGCCTCCTCAAGCTCACCAAGCACATCAAGGAGAACCACAAGAACATCCCGCTGGCGCACTCCCACAACTCGCTCGGCTCCGGCAACGGCGGCAGCAACGGCGGCGGCTCCGGCGGGAGTCACAACAACAACAACAACAACGGCCGCAAGAGCAGCCGGGACCTGAGCCCCATGTCGGTGGAGTCGGAGCTCCCGTCGCCCAAGCGCTTGCGCCGATCGCAGGCCGCGGCCGCCTCCGCCGCCTCCGCCGCCTCCGCCGCCTCCGCCGCCTCCGCCGCCTCGGACGAGTTCCCGTGCGGCCAGTGCGAGCTGCGGCTGCCCACCGCCGAGCTGTTCCAGGCGCACCAGCGCGCCCACCACCTCGACGCGCTGCTCCTGCGCAAGCAGAGCTGCCCGCAGTGCCGCGAGGAGTTTGCGACGCGCGACTCGCTGCTGCGCCACGTGGCCACGCACTTCGCCGCCGTGGCGGCGCAGTTCGCGTGCGAGAGCTGCGACCGGCGCTTCGCGTGCGTCGACGAGCTGCAGCGGCACCTGCTGGACGCGCACACGGCCGTCTTCTACCGCTGCGCCCTCTGCCGCGAGGCGTTCGAGTCGCGCGTCTCGCTGCAGATCCACATGGCGGTGAGGCACGCCGAGGAGCGCAAGGTGCTCCGTTGCACCGCCTGCGGCTGGGACTTCCGGCGCGAGGCGGAGCTGCGGGCGCACGTCCAGCAGAGCCACCTGGGGCAGCCGGGGAGGCCGCACAAGTGCATCTTCTGCGGCGAGGCGTTCGCCACCGAGGTGGAGCTCCAGTGCCACGTGACGACGCACGGCCGCCGGCACGGCTGCCGCTTCTGCGGCCAGGCGTTCCAGGGCGCGGCCGCGCTCGAGCGCCACCTGCGGGAGAGGCACTGCGTCTTCGAGGCGGCCGACGGCGGCGGCGGCGGCGGCGGCCAGCAGCAGCAGCAGCAGGCGAGCCCCTCCAACGGTCCGGCGTCGTCGTCGGCGTCGTCGTCCGCCGGCGCCGCTCACCACCACCACCACCAGCAGCAGCAGCAGCATCATCACCAGCAGCAGCAGCAGCAGCAGCTGCACGCGGCCAAGCAAGAAGATGCGTCGGCGGCGGCGGCGGCGTCGGAGCTGCCCAGAATTCTCAGCGGCGGCCAGGAGATGACGAACAGCCACGACGGGAACGGCGGCGGCGGCGGCGGCGGCGGCGGCTCAGCCTGCGCCTCGTCGGCTCCGACGGCTCCCTCGGCGGCGACGCCGACGCCGGCGGCGGCCGAGGAAGACGGCGGCGGCGGCGGCGGCGGCGGCGGCGTGAGCGGCGTCGACGGCTCGGAGCCCATGTACGCGTGCGACATCTGCGGGGCCGCCTACACCATGGAGTCTCTGCTCGCCAACCACCGGCGGCGGGACCACAACATCCAGCCGGGCGACGCGGGCGCCGGCGCCAAGGGCCAGGAGCTGCTGCTCATGAAGGGCAGCCACAAGTGCGGGGTCTGCGCCCGCACCTTCTTCTCGGAGGGGGGGCTCCGCGAGCACGCGCAGACCCACCGCGGCGGCCCCGCCAAGCACTACATGTGCCCCATCTGCGGCGAGCGCTTCCCGTCGCTGCTCACGCTCACCGAGCACAAGGTGACGCACAGCCGGAGCCTGGCGACGGGCAGCTGCCGCGTGTGCCGCCTGCCCCTGCACAGCGAGGAGGACTTCCTGGAGCACTGCCAGCTGCACCCGGACCTGCGCAACTCCCTGACGGGCTTCCGCTGCGTCGTCTGCATGCAGACGGTGACGTCGACGCTCGAGCTCAAGATCCACGGCACCTTCCACATGCAGAAGGCCTCCTCCTCCTCGTCGTCGGCGGCCGCGGCGGCGGCGGCCGCGGCGGCCGCGGCGGCCGCGGCGGCCGGCGGCGGCGTCTCGTCCTCCGCGCAGGACGACGACGGCGCCGCCGGCTCGCCGGGGCCGGACGGCAACGGCGGCGGCAACGGCGGCAACGGCGGCGGGATGCTGCTGCTGCTGCCGCCGCCGCCGGGGCTCGGCGGAGGCGGTGGCCGCGGCTGCTCGCTGGCGTCGCCCTCCTCCTCGTCCGCATCGTCGCAGCAGCAGCAGCAGCAGCAGCAGCAGCAGCGGCACCACAAGTGCGCCTCCTGCCTCAAGGAGTTCCGCTCGCGCCAGGAGCTGGTGCGCCTCGACATCGGCGGTCTGCCCTACGCGCTGTGCGCCGGCTGCGTGCTCAGCAAGGCCGGCGGCGGCGGCGGCGGCGGCGGCGCCGGCGGCGGCCGGGGAGAGTCGCCGGGAGGCGGCGGCGGCGGCGGCGGCGGCGGATCGCCCGACGAGCCGGGCGGCTTGCCGGACGGCGGCGGCGGCGGCGGCTCGCCGGCGCTCAAGCCGCGCTGCCTCCTGTGCGGGGTCAAGTTCGAGACGCTGGAGGAGCTCGAGGTCCACCTGCAGGCCGACCACCGCGACCTGGCGCTGGCTGCGGCGACGACGACGCAGCAGCAGCAGCAGCAGCAGGACGGCGCCGGCGGCTGCCAGAAAAAGTCCTCCCCCAAGCACTTGCAGCAGAGCGGCGGCAGCGGCAGCAGCCTGCCGCGGGTAGGGACAGCTGTGCTGGCGTCGGTAACAACGCTGGATCGCTCGCTCGCTCGCTCACTCACTGTCACTCGCTCACACGCTCTCACCTACTCACTCGCTCACTCACTCACGCACTCTCACCTACTCGCTCACACGCTCGCTCACTCACTGTCACTCGCTCCCTCGCTCGCTCACATCACTCGCTCACACTCTCACCTACTCACTCGCTCACTCACTCACGCATTCTCACCTACTCGCTCACACGCTCGCTCACTCACTGTCACTCGCTCCCTCGCTCGCTCACACGCTCGCTCACACGCTCTCACCTCCTCGCTCGCTCACTCACTCACACGCTCGCTCACTCACTGTCACTCACTCACTCACTGTCACTCACTCACTGTCACTCACTGTCACTCGCTCCCTCGCTCGCTCACTCACTGTCACTCACTCACTGTCACTCACTCGCTCACTCACTCACTGTCACTCACTGTCACTCACTCGCTCACTCACTCACTCACTGTTACTCACTGTCACTCACTCCCTCACTGGCTCACTCACTGTTACTCACTCACTCACTGTCACTCGCTCACTGGCTCACTCACTGTCACTCGCTCACTCACTGTCACTCGCTCACTCACTCACTTACTCGCTCACTCCCTCGCTCGCTCAATCGCTAACACGCGGACTCACTCGCTCACTCACTGTCACTCACTCACCCGCTCGCACGCTCGCTTACTGTCACTCACTCGCTCACTCACTGTCGCTCACTCACTCACTGTCACTCACTCGCTCACTCACTCACTGTCACTCACTGTCACTCACTGTCACTCACTCGCTCACTACCTCACTGTTACTCACGGTCACTCACTCGCTCACTCACTCACTCACCCGCTCACACGCTCGCTTACTCACTCACTCACTGTCACTCGTTGCCTCGCTCACTTACTGTCACTCACTCGCTCACTCACTCACTGTCACTCACTGTCACTCACTCACTCACTGTTACTCACTGTCACTCAATCGCTCCCTCACTGTTACTCACTGTTACTCACTCGCTCACTCGCTCACTGTCACTCACTGTTACTCGCTCACTCCCTCGCTCGTTCAATCGCTAACACGCGGACTCACTCGCTCACTCACTGTCACTCATTCGCTCACTCACTGTCACTCATTCGCTCACTCACCGGCTCACTCACTGTCACTCGCTCACTCACTGTCACTCATTCGCTCACTCACCGGCTCACTCACTGTCACTCGCTCACTCACTGTCACTCATTCGCTCACTCACTCGGCCTACCCTGCACTGCCCATCTTACACATCTTCCTCATACTCCCTCTGTCCGCTCGCCATTCTGGGGGGTGAGGGAGTGAGTGGGTCAGTGTGTGAACGAATGAGCGGTGGAGTGAGTAAGTGAGTACGTGGGTGAGTGAGCGTGCGGTTGAGTGAGTGGGTGGCTGATTTGGTGGGTACGTGGGTGAGTGAGCAGGTGGTTGAGTGCGTGGATTCGTGAGTGGGCGCATGAGTGAGTGGGTGAGAGGCTGGGTGAGTTTTGAGTCTATGGTGCAGTGTTGAGTCTATGGTGCAGTGTTGAGTCTATGGTGCAGTGTTGAGTCTATGGTGCAGTGTCGAGTCTATGGTGCAGTGTCGAGTCTATGGTGCAGTGTTGAGTCTATGGTGCAGTGTTGAGTCTATGGGCAGTGTTGAGTCTATGGGCAGTGTTGAGTCTATGGTGCAGTGTCGAGTCTATGGTGCAGTGTCGAGTCTATGGTGCAGTGTTGAGTCTATGGTGCAGTGTTGAGTCTATGGTGCAGTGCTGAGTCTATGTTGCAGTGTTGAGTCTATGGTGCAGTGCTGAGTCTATGGTGCAGTGCTGAGTCTATGGGCAGTGGCGAGTCTATGGTGCAGTGTTGAGTTTATGGTACAGTATTGAGTCTCTGGTGCAGTATTGAGTCTATGGTGCAGTGTTGAGTTTATGGTGCAGTGTTGAGTCTATGGTGCAGTGTTGAGTCTATGGTGCAGTGCTGAGTCTATGGTGCAGTGCTGAGTCTATGGTGCAGTGTTGAGTCTATGGTGCAGTGTTAAGTCTACGGTGCAGTGTTGAGTTTATGGTACAGTATTGAGTCTATGGTGCAGTATTGATTCTATGGTGCAGTGTTGAGTTTATGGTGCAGTGTTGAGTCTATGGTGCAGTGTTCAGTCTATGGTGCAGTGCTGAGTCTATGGTGCAGTGCTGAGTCTATGTTGCAGTGTTGAGTCTATGGTGCAGTGTTGAGTCTATGGTGCAGTGTTGAGTCTATGGTGCAGTATTGAGTATATGGTGCAGTGCTGAGTCTATGGTGCAGTGCTGAGTCAATGTTGCAGTGTTGAGTCTATGGTGCAGTGCTGAGTCGATGGTGCAGTGCTGAGTCTATGTTGCAGTGTTGAGTCTATGGTGCAGTGTTGAGTCTATGGTGCAGTGTTGAGTCTATTGTGCAGTGTTGAGTCTATGGTGCAGTGCTGAGTCTATTGTGCAGTGCTGAGTCTATGTTGCAGTGTTGAGTCTATGGTGCAGTGTTGAGTCTATGGTGCAGTGCTGAGTCTATAGTGCAGTGCTGAGTCTATGTTGCAGTGTTGAGTCTATGGTGCAGTGTTGAGTCTATGGTGCAGTGTTGAGTCTATGGTGCAGTGCTGAGTCTATGGTGCAGTGCTGAGTCTATGTTGCAGTGTTGAGTCTATGGTGCAGTGTTGAGTCTATGGTGCAGTGTTGAATTTATGGTGCAGTGTTGAGTCTATGGTGCAGTGTTGAGTCTATGGTGCAGTGCTGAGTCTATGGTGCAGTGTTGAGTCTATGGTGCAGTGCTGAGTCTATGGTGCAGTGCTGAGTCTATGGTGCAGTGTTGAGTCTATGGTGCAGTGCTGAGTCTATGGTGCAGTGTTGAGTCTATGGTGCAGTGTTGAGTCTATGGTGCAGTGCTGAGTCTATGGTGCAGTGTAGAGTCTATGGTGCAGTGTTGAGTCTATGGTGCAGTGTTGAGTCTATGGTGCAGTGTTGAGTCTATGGTGCAGTGTTGAGTTTATGGTACAGTATTGAGTCTCTGGTGCAGTGTTGAATTTATGGTGCAGTGTTGAGTCTATGGTGCAGTGTTGAGTCTATGGTGCAGTGTTGAGTCTATGGTGCAGTGCTGAGTCTATGGGGCAGTGCTGAGTCTATGGTGCAGTGTTGAGTCTATGGTGCAGTGCTGAGTCTATGGGGCAGTGCTGAGTCTATGGGGCAGTGCTGAGTCTATGGTGCAGTGCTGAGTCTATGGTGCAGTGCTGAGTCTATGGGGCAGTGCTGAGTCTATGGTGCAGTGTTGAGTCTATGGTGCAGTGCTGAGTCTATGGTGCAGTGCTGAGTCTATGGTGCAGTGCTGAGTCTATGGTGCAGTGCTGAGTCTATGGTGCAGTGTTGAGTCTATGGTGCAGTGCTGAGTCTATGGTGCAGTGCTGAGTCTATGGTGCAGTGCTGAGTCTATGGTGCAGTGCTGAGTCTATGGTGCAGTGTTGAGTCTATGGTGCAGTGCTGAGTCTATGGTGCAGTGCTGAGTCTATGGTGCAGTGCTGAGTCTATGGGGCAGTGCTGAGTCTATGGTGCAGTGTTGAGTCTATGGTGCAGTGTTGAGTCTATGGTGCAGTGCTGAGTCTATGGTGCAGTGCTGAGTCTATGGTGCAGTGCTGAGTCTATGGTGCAGTGCTGAGTCTATGGGGCAGTGCTGAGTCTCTGGGCAGTCGCCTCACTCTACACACAGAAAGTGTCCTAATGACGAACAAATTAAAATCAAACCGCAGGCGGCTGGCTGCATTAGCCGAAGGTTTCTCCAGTGGCAGCAGTCCATACCAGGCACTGCTCACTGGGCCTTACCTGCTCAGTTAAAACGAACAATAGTTTAAAGTTGGATCATTATATTATTTTTTGGGGGGGGGGGGCGGGGGGGGGGTTGTGGGGAGGTTTCCACGCTTGATCGGTCGGTCGGTCGGTCCTCCCCCCCCCTCTGCGACGGGAACGTGGAATTATCGGCGTTGGGGCCCCGGTGTACATACGTCTGCGAGCCGCATGCAAATGCGTTGGTGGGTGTGGTGGTGGTGGTGGTGGTGGGAGCGGTGGGGGGGGGGGGGGACTGCTAGGTGGGTGTGGGGGGGGAGGCCTCCATACAGACACTGCCCACAGGCTTCATACCTTATTCATTTGTTATTCGTTTGGCTAATTTATTTATAGGCTGACTTATTTATGATCACAGTGCCCCCCGCGTTAGGAGAGGCGGCCGCCGACCTGATTTGCATGCAAGGGGACCACCCCCACCCCACCCCCCCCCCCATCTCACCTTCCCCCCCCCCCCCGGCCCCTAAGTGGGAATAAACCGGTGTGTCCGTGCGAGAGACGCACGGAGAGAGAGGGGTCTCTCTGTGTGTGTGTGTGTGTGGAGGTGGGTGGGGGGGGGGGGGGGTGATGTAGCGGTTAACGCCACGATGGCGCTACGAACCCGGCGGACCCGAGTTCGATTCCCGCTCACGGGCGATAATCTGAACCAGTCCTGGGCCTCCCTTAGGTGCGTGTACCCATCGCCACGAGGGAGACAAAGGCGGGCGGGCGGGCGTGGTGCTTGCCACGCACCCCCTCGTGTGCCGTTCCAGCCTTCATAGGTGCTCTCTAGCGGCACTTGTGCCAAAAGTCTGTTAAGGCTATACGGGGGATATTTTACATCCTATTTAACATTTTGTTTGACCACTTAGTTCAAGACGCCTTCCATGGCTGCACCAGAGGAGTTTCCATCTGGTAACAGATACATTGGGAGGCTGTGATTGATGCCCAAATGCTGTCGAGGGATGGCTCCCTATTGCTCAACTTTATTACGTATGCGGATGATCTGGTGATTGCTGCTCACTCAGAGGAGGAGTTGGAGGCTTTGCTGCTGAAACTGGAGCTGGCCACCAAGAGGTGGATGTCTTACCATCAGCCGCACCAAAACTGAGCACCTGCCTGGGTATTTTGTGCCATCGGACACTCCACCCTCTCAGCCATCAATTGGTGGTAGGGCAGTTGCAGAGAGAGTGGAGAGTTTCCCATACCTGGGCAGTGTGCTCATGACCAGCTCCGGTTTGGCAGCAGAGGTCCCACTCCGAATCGGCCGAGTGGCAATATCTTTCCATCGGCTGCGTAACGCTGTGTGGAAGCTACCTGGTCTGTCGCTCCGCACTAAGCTTCAGGTCTTCTCGGCCACAGTCATGCCCTCCCTTCTCTACGCCCGTGAAATGTGGAACCCCCCCCACCTCCCCTCTAAAGGGAAACCTCCATTTAAAAAAAGAAAATAAATGATGGTTGGCCCTGCCCACCATCCATCCTTGGTTTAACCACGGGGCTGGATCGCAGAGCGAGGAGCTCACAGATACCGGAGATGTGTAGACGCAAGCCCCGTCAAGAGTGAGCTTTGTGCGGCCAATCGGTAAGCGATGTCCACGGGAGCAGTCACCTCGGTGGTAGTACTGTAGCCATAGCAGAGAGACAGGGAGGTGACTGACCCCTCACTGGCTAGCGAGCGAGTGGCTGCTGGTGTAGTGACTGAGCAATGGTCACAGTCACCAAGGCAGTAGTAGCCATAGCAGAGAGACAGCGAGGTGACTGACCCCTCACTGGCTAGCGAGCAAGTGGCTGCTGGTGTAGTGACTGAACCATATTCACAGTCACCAAGACAGTCGTAGTAGTAGCCATAGCAGAGAGACAGCGAGGTGACTGACCCCTCACTGGCTAGCGAGCGAGTGGCTGCTGGGGTAGTGACTGAGCTGGGGGAGGGATTTGTTTGGCGCCGATTCCTAAGCAGCCTCTTTTATTGATGAGGTTCGACGCCCGTCAAATATTTATCCTCGCCGCTCCTGTGTTATTCATGGCTTTGTGCAGGCGGGCGGCGGTGCAGGTGCTGGTGCAGGTGGTGGTGGTGTAGGTGGTGGTGGTGTAGGTGGTGGTGGTGCAGGTGGTGGTGGTTGTGTAGGTGGTGCAGGTGGTGGTGGTGCAGGTGGTGGTGGCGGTGTAGGTGGCGCAGGTGGTGGTGGTGCTGGTGGTGTAGGTGGTGCAGGTGGTGGTGGTGCTGGTGGTGGTGGTGCTGGTGGTGGTGCTGGTGGTGGTGTAGGTGGTGCAGGTGGTGCAGGTGGTGGTGGTGTAGGTGGTGCAGGTGGTGTAGGTGGTGCGGGTGGTGGTGGTGCTGGTGGTGGTGCAGGTGATGGTGGTGCTGGTGGTGGTGTAGGTGGTGGTGGTGCAGGTGGTGGTGGTGCTGGTGGTGGTGGTGCTGGTGGTGGTGCTGGTGGTGGTGTAGGTGGTGGTGTAGGTGGTGCAGGTGGTGGTGTAGGTGGTGCAGGTGGTGGTGGTGTAGGTGGTGCAGGTGGTGTAGGTGGTGCAGGTGGTGGTGGTGCTGGTGGTGGTGCTGGTGGTGGTGTAGGTGGTGGTGTAGGTGGTGGTGTAGGTGGTGGTAGTGTAAGTGGTGCAGGTGGTGGTTGTGCTGGTGGTGGTGCTGGTGGTGGTGTAGGTGGTGCAGGTGGTGGTGATGCTGGTGGTGGTGATGCTGGTGGTGCAGGTGGTGGTGCTGGTAGGTGGTGGTGTAGGTGGTGGTGGTGTAGGTGGTGGTGCTGGTGGTGGTGTAGGTGGTGCTGGTGGTGGTGCTGGTGGTGGTGCTGGTGGTGTTGGTGCTGGTGGTGGTGCTGCTGGTGGTGGTGCTGGTGGTGCAGGTGGTGGTGCTGGTGGTGGTGCTGGTGGTGGTGCAGGTGGTGGTGCTGGTGATGGTGGTGGTGCAGGTGGTGGTGGTGTAGTGGTGCTGGTGGTGGTGGTGTAGAAGGTGGTGGTTTATGGGTCTCTGCGTGGTGAGTCTATGGGTCTGTGTGTGAGTCTATGGGTCTGTGTGTGAGTCTATGGGTTTCTGTGTTAGTCTATGGGTGTGTGTATGAATCTATGGGTCCCTGTGTGAGTCTATGGGTCTGTGTGTGAGTCTATGGGTTTCTGTGTTAGTCTATGGGTGTGTGTATGAATCTATGGGTCTCTGTGTGAGTCTATGGGTGTTTGTATGAGTTTATGGGTCTCTGTGTGAGTCTATGGGTGTTTGTATGAGTTTATGGGTCTCTGTATGAATCTCTGGGTCTCTATGTGAGTCTATGGGTGTGTGTATGAATCTATGGGTCTCTATGTGAATCTATGGGTCTCTATGTGAGTCTATGGGTGTGTGTATGAATCTATGGGTCTCTATGTGAGTCTGTGGGTCTCTGTGTGACTTTATGTACAGTACGTGGAACTTCTTTCGCACAGTACGTAGCCGTCCGTCGCTCATCGGAGGTGCGGGGGAAGGACAACAAACTGAACACAACAACAACAACAAGCGGTTCTCGAGAAATTAGTTTGTCAATCTCGACGATGACGATTGTAAGAGTGTACACCATGAGCTCCCAGTGGCCTCCCTGATCTCGGAAGGATGGGGGAAGAGCGTTCCAGACGGCCGCAGAAGTGCGTCTTGGAAGCGCCGTGCGATGGCTCGGCCTGTGGCAGTGAGGTGTCGTGGGTTCGGTTGTGAAAGAGCCGCTTTGTGTGTGTGTGGATGACGTGTGTGTGGATGACGTGTGTGTGGATGACGTGTTGTGTGTGTGGATGACGTGTGTGTGTGTGCATGACGTGTGTGTGTGGATGACATGTTGTGTGTGGATGACGTACGCGTTGGTGTGGATGACGTGTGTGTGGATGACGTGATGTGTGTGTGGATGACGTGTGTGTGTGCGTGTGTGTGTGTGGATGACGTGTTGTGTGGATGACGTGTGCGTGTGTGCGTGTGTGTGTGTGGATGACGTGTGCGTGTGTGTGTGTGTGTGCGTGTGTGGATGACGTGTGTGTGTGCGTGTGTGTGTGGATGACGTGTTGTGTGTGGATGACGTGTGTCTGTGGATGACGTGTGTGTGTGTGTGGATGACGTATGTGTGTGTGTGTGTGGATGACGTGTGTGTGGATGACGTGTTGTGTGTGTGAGCATGGTGAGTGGTGAGGATGGTGAGTGTGACCGTGGTGAGTGGTGAGGATGGTGAGTGTGACCGTGGTGAGCATGGTGAGTGGTGAGGATGGTGAGTGGTGAGGATGGTGAGTGGTGAGGATGGTGAGTGGTGAGGATGGTGAGTGGTGAGCATGGTGAGTGCGACCGTGGTGAGGATGGCGAGTGGTGAGCATGGTGAGTGGTGAGGATGGTGAGTGTGACCGTGGTGAGGATGGCGAGCGGTGACGTTGCAAGGCGCCGGGCCCCCCTCTGACGCCGCTGCTGCGTGTGCCCCCCACGCTGTCTGCCCAGAAGAAGAGCTACCAGTGCATCAAGTGCCAGGTGACCTTTGAGAGCGAGCGCGAGATCCAGGTTCACGTGGCCAACCACATGATCGGTCAGTGACACAACCCCCACACCCCACACTCACCACACACCACAGCCACCACACACCACCCACCACAGCCACCACACACCACAGCCACCACCCCTACCCACCACACCCACCACACCCGACACACACCACAGCCACCACAGCCACCCACCACACCCCTACCCACCACACCTACCCACCACAACCCACCACATCCACCACCCTCACCCACCACACCCACCACACCCACCACACACCACAGCCACCACACTCACCACCCCTACCCGCCACACCCACCACACACCACACACACCACACCTACCCACCACACCCACCACACCTACCCACCACCCCTACCCACCACACCCACCACACTACACCCACCACACCACACCACACCCACCACCAACCCACCACACCTACCACACCTACCACACCTACCACACCACACCCACCACACCCCACCCACCACACCCCACCAACCCACCACACCCACCACACCACACCCCACCACACCACACCACACCAAACCCACTACACCCACCACACCACACCACACCCACCCACACCACACCACACTCCACCCACCACACTGCGATGCCACTCCGCTCGCGACCCCCTCCCGTGTGCATTGTGGGCGAGCGCCAACCGCACGGAACGCCGTGGTGAAGACTGCAGGCCGGGGGGAGGACCCACGGGGGCACGAGGCGTGGCGGGTCGCTGCACTCCGTGGGGGTGGTCGGGTGGCTGGGTGGGTGGGTGGTTGGCCGAGTGGTTGGGTGGCTGGGTGGTTGTGTGGTTGGCTGGGTGGTTGGGTGGTTGGGTGGCTGGGTGGTTGGCTGGGTGGGTGGCTGGGTGGTTGGGTGGTTGGTTGGGTGATTGTGTGGTTGGCTGGGTGGCTGGGTGGGTGGGTGGTTGGCTGGGTGGTTGGGTGGTTGGCTGGGTGGTTGGGTGGTTGGCTGGGTGGGTGGTTGGGTGGGTGGTTGGGTGGTTGACTGGGTGATTGTGTGGTTGGCTGGGTGGCTGGGTGGGTGGGTGGTTGGGTGGTTGGCTGGGTGGTTGGGTGGTTGGCTGGGTGGTTGGGTGGTTGGCTGGGTGGTTGGGTGGTTGGCTGGGTGGGTGGTTGGGTGGTTGACTGGGTGATTGGGTGGGTGGCTGCTGGGTAACAGGGTGATTATTTGGGAGGATTGGTAGGTGTGAGTGTGTGTCGGTGATTGGATAGCAGAGTGCTAGCGTAGTGGTTGGCGCTAGCGCTACAGACCCGCGCGACCTGAGTTTGATTCCCGCTCACGGCCAACACCGGTTTTGATGATCTGAACCGCCTTCATTGTACGCTTGTGTGTGCATGTGTGTGTGTATGTGTGTGTGCACATGGCCTGGCACAAGCGTCGTGGTGACGTCACCGCCACTTAGTGGCGAATGGTGGTTGTTGTTGTTGTATGCATGTGTATGTTTGTGTATGTGTGTGTGTAGGTGTGGGGTGAGTCTGTGGGTCTCTGTGGGGTGAGTCTTTGTGTCTCTGTGCGGTGAGTCTTTGTGTCTCTGTGTGAGTCTGTGTCTCTGTGTCTCTGTGTGAGTCTGTGGGTCTCTGTGGGGTGAGTGTATGGGTCTCTGTGTGGCAAGTCTATGTGTCTCTGTGTGATGAGTCTATGAGTCTCTGTGTGGTGAGTCTGTGTCTCTGTGTGATGAGTCTATGGGTCTCTGTGTGATGAGTCTATGAGTCTCTGTGTGGTGAGTCTGTGTCTCTGTGTGATGAGTCTATGGGTCTCTGTTTGATGAGTCTATGGGTCTTTGTGTGATGAGTCTGTGTGTGTCTGTGTGATGAGTCTATGTGTCTCTGTGTGATGAGTCTATGTGTCTCTGTGTGAGTCTATGTACACCTGTTGAAATTATTTCGCACCACCATACATAGCCAACCAGAGGTACTGACTCGGGGGGATGTGGTGCAGTGCTAAGTCTATGGTGCAGTGTTGAGTCTATGGTGCAGTGTTGAGTCTATCGTACAGTGTTGAGTCTATGGTGCAGTGTTGAGTCTATGGTACAGTGTTGAGTCTATGGTGCTGTGTTGAGTCTATGGGCAGTGCTGAGTCTATGGTGCAGTGTTGAGTCTATGGTGCAGTGCTGAGTCTGGGCAGTGTTGAGTCTATGGTGCAGTGTTGAGTCTATGGTGCAGTGCTGAGTCTATGGTGCAGTGTTGAGTCTATGGTACAGTGCTGAGTCTATGGTGCAGTGTTGAGTCTATTTGCAGTGTTGAGTCTATGGTGCAGCGCTGAGTCTATGGTGCAGTGTTGAGTCTATGGTGCAGTGTTGAGTCTATGGTGCAGCGCTGAGTCTATGGTGCAGTGTTGAGTCTATGGTACAGTGTTGAGTCTATGGTGCAGTGTTGAGTCTATGGTACAGTGTTGAGTCTATGGTGCTGTGTTGAGTCTATGGTGCAGTGTTGAGTCTATGGGCATCACAGCGATCAAACCGAGCGATCTTGTACGTTAGGCCTTCACAAGGTGGCGTTTGCTTGCGAACTCCATTCAGCTCTCCAAGCTGCGTCGGTGATGTCAACTCTCGCTGCCGAAGGCTCAAGGCACGGGGTCCAAAAGTCGGGGGGAGGT
>NC_133735.1:2111050-2177700 GCF_048934315.1 Petromyzon marinus
CGTGAACACACACACACACGTGAACACACACGTGCGCACACACACACACGTGAACACACACACACACGTGAACACACACGTGAACACACACGTGAACACACACGTGAACACACACGTGAACACACACGTGAACACACACGTGCACACACACGAACACACACACACGTGAACACACACGCACACGTGAACACACGTGCACACGTGAACACACGTGCACACGTGAACACACACACACACACGTGAACACACACACACACGTGCCTGTATTGTCCTGCATAAATAAATGCAAGCAATGAGCTCCACCCCTCCCCACGCACCACCCCCACGCACCCCACTCCCACCTCCATGCCCCCCCCCCCACTCCTTCTGCTGCCCCCCCCCCACTCCAGCCCTGGGGCCCAGGCGTCGTGGGGGGGTAGTGGTGGTGGGGGGCGGTGCCCACTCTGACGGGCGTGCGAGGTTCATTAAGATTATCGCTGAGCAGCCCTCGCGCGCAAGGGCGGAGCGCGCGGAGCGCATTGTAATGAGGCCCAGTGAGCGGCAACGGGGAGAGCTGTCACCTCCTCATCCTCATCCTCCTCATCCTCCTCATCCTCCTCATTCTCATCCTCCTCATCCTCCTCCTCATCCTCCTCATCCTCATCTTCCTCCTCATCCTCCTCATCCTCATCTTCCTCCTCATCCTCCTCATCCTCATCTTCCTCCTCATCCTCCTCATCCTCATCCTCCTCATCCTCATCCTCCTCCTCATCCTCATCCTCCTCATCATCCGCATCCACCACACACACAGATACACACTCAGACTCAAGACACCACAGCGGGGAGACACGGGGAGACACGGGGAGAGCTGTCACCTCCTCCTCATCCTCCTCATCCACCTCATCCTCCTCCTCATCCACCTCATCCTCCTCCTCCTCATCCACCACACACACACAGATACACACTCAGACTCGAGACACCACCGCGAGGAGACACGGGGAGACACGGGGAGACACGGGGAGAGCTGTCACCTCCTCCTCATCCTCCTCATCCACCTCATCCTCCTCCTCCTCCTCATCCACCTCATCCTCCTCCTCCTCCTCATCCACCACACACACAGATACACACTCAGACGCGAGACACCGCCGCTGGGAGACACGGGGAGACACGGGGAGACACGGGGAGAGCTGTCACCCCCTCCTCCTCCTCATCCTGTTCCTCCTCCTCATCCTCCTCCTCATCCACCACACACACAGATACACACTCAGACTCAAGACACCACCACGGGGAGACACGGGGAGACACGGGGAGAGCTGTCACCTCCTCATCCTCCTCATCCTCCTCATCATCCTCCTCATCCTCCTCAACCACACACACAGATACACACTCAGACTCGAGACACGGGGAGACACGGGGAGACACGGGGAGAGCTGTCACCTCCTCCTCCTCATAGTATGTGTGAGTGTGTTAATGAGTGAGTGTGTTAGTGTGTGAGTGAGTGTGTTAATGAGTGAGTGTGTGAGTGTTTGTGTAAGTGTGTTAATGAGTGAGTGAGTGTGAGTGTGTTAATGAGTGAGTGTGTTAGTGTGTGAGTGAGTGTGTTAATGAGTGAGTGTGTGAGTGTTTGTGTAAGTGTGTTAATGAGTGAGTGTGTGTTAGTGTGTTAATGAGTGAGTGTGTGAGTGAGTGTGTGAGTGTGTTAATGAGTGAGTGTGTGAGTGTGTGTGTGTGAGAGTGTTAATGAGTGAGTGTGTGAGTGAGTGTGTAAATGTGTTAATGAGTGAGTGTGTGAGTGAGTGAGTGAGCGTGTGAGTGTTAATGAGTGAGTGTGTTAGTGAGTGTGTTAATGAGTGAGTGTGTGAGTGTGTGTGTGAGAGTGTTAATGAGTGAGTGTGTTAGTGTGTGTGAGTGTGTTAATGAGTGAGTGTGTGAGTGAGTGTGTAAATGTGTTAATGAGTGAGTGTGTGAGTGAGTGAGAGAGAGGGGAGTGAGTGGGTAAGTGAGTGTGTGTGAGTGTGTGAGTGGACCCCCCTAATGGAACATCTTCGCCGGTTAGAAACATTTAGGCTGGCCTGCCTACGATCCATCCTGGGTTTAACCAGACTGGATTGTGTGAGGAGCTCACAAATCCTTGAAAGATCTGGGCAAGGTCCCATCGGTGAGCTCCTCCGGCGGGGAAGGCTGCGATGGCTGGGTCATGTAGCCCGCATGCCCAGCCACCGCATGCCGAAACAGCTTTTGTTCGGCCGGATTGAGGGGGCTAAGCGGGCGCGGCACGGGCTAGAGAAGAGATGGAGTGATGTGGTACAGGAGGACGTGGAGCTGAGTGGACTTGCCGATGACCGGTACCAGCGGTGTCAAGATCGGCCTCTGTGGAGGAGGCTCGTGAAGGACGCTACTGGGCAGTTGGAGGCAGTCGCCCTCCAACAAAAACGGAGGGCGGAGGAGCGACGCTCACAACAACGAGCGGAGCGCCGGGTGACTAAGGCACAGCAGGTTGGCACAGTAGGGGGCACAGGTGGTGCATCAGCTAGTCATCTCAGTCAGTCGACCCGTGGCACCTGGGTCGGCCTCGTGACCTCCTGCCAGTGGGCGTTCGACACTTCACGTGGCCTCAGGGTTCACATAGCCTGGCACAAGCGTTGTGGTAACGTCACCGCTACTTAGTGGCGAATGGCGGTTGTTATTGTTGTTGTTTGAGACTGGAGCGTGCCACTAAGAGATGGGGCCTTACCATCAGCCCCACCAAAACTAAGCACCTGCCTGGGTATTTTGTACCATTGGACACTCCACCCCCTCAACTCCCAATCGGTGATGGAGCAGTTGTGGAGAGAGTGGAGAGTTTCCCATACCTGGGCAGTGTGCTTATGACCGGCTCCAGTTTAACAGCAGAGGTCTCACTCCGAATCAGTCGAGCGGCAATATCTTTTCATCGGTTGCGTAACGCTGTGTGGAAGCAACCTGGTCTGTCGCTCCGCACTAAGCTTCAGGTCTTCTCGGCCACGGTCATTCCCTCCCTTCTCTACGCTTGCGAAACGTGGACCCCCCTAATGGAACATCTTCGCCGGTTAGAAACATTTAGGCTGGCCTGCCTACGATCCATCCTGGGTTTAACCAGACTGGATTGTGTGAGGAGCTCACAAATCCTTGAAAGATCTGGGCAAGGTCCCATCGGTGAGCTCCTCCGGCGGGGAAGGCTGCGATGGCTGGGTCATGTAGCCCGCATGCCCAGCCACCGCATGCCGAAACAGCTTTTGTTCGGCCGGATTGAGGGGGCTAAGCGGGCGCGGCACGGGCTAGAGAAGAGATGGAGTGATGTGGTACAGGAGGACGTGGAGCTGAGTGGACTTGCCGATGACCGGTACCAGCGGTGTCAAGATCGGCCTCTGTGGAGGAGGCTCGTGAAGGACGCTACTGGGCAGTTGGAGGCAGTCGCCCTCCAACAAAAACGGAGGGCGGAGGAGCGACGCTCACAACAACGAGCGGAGCGCCGGGTGACTAAGGCACAGCAGGTTGGCACAGTAGGGGGCACAGGTGGTGCATCAGCTAGTCATCTCAGTCAGTCGACCCGTGGCACCTGGGTCGGCCTCGTGACCTCCTGCCAGTGGGCGTTCGACACTTCACGTGGCCTCAGGGTTCACATAGCCTGGCACAAGCGTTGTGGTGACGTCACCGCTACTTAGTGGCGAATGGCGGTTGTTATTGTTGTTGTTTGAGACTGGAGCGTGCCACTAAGAGATGGGGCCTTACCATCAGCCCCACCAAAACTAAGCACCTGCCTGGGTATTTTGTACCATTGGACACTCCACCCCCTCAACTCCCAATCGGTGATGGAGCAGTTGTGGAGAGAGTGGAGAGTTTCCCATACCTGGGCAGTGTGCTTATGACCGGCTCCAGTTTAACAGCAGAGGTCTCACTCCGAATCAGTCGAGCGGCAATATCTTTTCATCGGTTGCGTAACGCTGTGTGGAAGCAACCTGGTCTGTCGCTCCGCACTAAGCTTCAGGTCTTCTCGGCCACGGTCATTCCCTCCCTTCTCTACGCTTGCGAAACGTGGACCCCCCTAATGGAACATCTTCGCCGGTTAGAAACATTTAGACCGGCCTGCCTACGATCCATCCTGGGTTTAACCAGACTGGATTGTGTGAGGAGCTCAAAAACCCTTGAAAGATCAGGGCAAGGTCCCATCTGTGAGCTCCTCCCGCGGGCAAGGCTGCGATGGCTGGGTCATGTAGCCCGCATGCCCAGCCACCGCATGCCGAAACAGTTTTTGTTCGGCCAGATCGAGGGGGCTAAACGGGCGCGGCACGGGCTAGAGAAGAGATGGAGTGATTTGGTACAGTAGGAGCTGAGTGGACTTGCCGATGACTGGTACCAGCGGTGTCAAGATCGGCCTCTGTGGAGGAGGCTCGTGAAGGACGCTACTGGGCAGTTGGAGGTAGTCGCCCTCCAATAACAACGGAGGGCGGAGGAGCGACGCTCACAACAACGAGCGGAGCGCTGGGTGGCTAAAGCACAGCAGGTTGGCACAGTAGGGGGCACAGGTGGTGCATCAGCCAGTCATCTCAGTCAGTCGACCCGTGGCACCTGGGTCTGCCCCGTGACCTCCTGCCAGAGGGCGTTCGACACTCCACGTGGCCTCAAGGTGCACATGTCCTGGCACAAGCGTCGTGGTGACGTCACTGCCAATTAGTGGTGAATGGCGGTTGTTGTTGTTGTGTTTGTGTGTGTGTACGTGTGTGTGTGTTTGTTTGTGTGTACGTGTGTGTGTGTGTGTTTGTATGTGTGTTTGTATGTGTGTACATGTGTGTGTGTGTGTTTGTATGTGTGTACATGTGTGTGTACGTGTGTATGTGTGTGTATGTGTGTGTGTATGTGTTTGTACGTGTGTTTGTGTGTACATGTGTCTCTGTGTCTGTATGTACGTGTGTGTGTGTGTACGTGTGTGTGTACGTATGTGTGTACGTGTGTGCGTGTGTGTGTGTGCGGCCTATCGTATAAGATTGCCTAGCGCCGACTGACCGGCCGATAGGCTGAGCGATCGACTTAACACGACCGTTACATTCTAAAAATACATCTTCGGTTGACAGGCGAAGAAAGTCAGTATCAGTTTCGGCCGACAACGAAACTATGCCGAAATAGACCATTTGCCAAATATCTGCGCCAAAACCGAATTTCGGTCGGCCTCTTCTCCACGTGCCTCCTGTACCACATCACTCCATCTCTTCTCCAGCCCGTTCCGCGCCCGTTCAGCCCCCTCGATCCGGCCGAACAAAAGCTGTTTTCGTCGGCATGCGGTGGCTGGGCATGCTGGCTACGTGACCCAGCCAACGCAGCCTTGCACGCCCGAAGAGCTCACCGATGGGACCTTGCTCAGATCTTTAAAGGATTTGTGAGCTCCTCGCACAATCCAGCCTGGTTAAAGCCAGGGATGGATCGTAGGCAGGGCCAGCCTGAATGTTTCAGATGTTCCATTAGAGGGCTCCACGTGTCACAGGCGTCGAGAAAGGGAGGGCATGGCTGTGGCTGACGTGAACCCGAAGCTTCTCGTGGAGAGACACGGGCAGCATTAGGCGGCCGGTGAAATGATATTGCCGCTCGTTTGCTTTGGAGTTTGACCTCTGCTGCCATAACGGAGCTGGTCATAAGCACACTGCCCAGGTACCAGAACTCCTCCACTCTTTAGTTGAACCCACAATTGGATTGACTCTCTAAAACAACCGGTGGGCTGTATTAGTAAACTAATTGCCGTCTTATTTACGTGACAAATGCCTGACTAATTGTCTGCGTCGGGTGGTGGAGGGTTACGACACAACATTTATACTTCCGCGATCTAACCTAAGAGAGAGAAAAAAACAACTTTATTGTGAGTCGTGATGATGTCACGTAGGGCAATCTGCACACGAACGCCACCCTCCATCAGCAGTAATGGCCACCGCGGTGGCTGGGAGATGTTAACTACTTCGCTTGGTGTACAGGAGGTCGTGGGTTCGATCCCGACCCTGACGCCTGTTGCTGTATATTTGGAGTTTGCGTGTGGCTAGGAGATGTTAACTACCTCGCCTGGTGTACAGGAGGTCGTGGATTCGATCCCGACCCTGACGCCTGTTGCTGTATATTTGGAGTTTGCTTGTGGCTAGGAGATGTTAACTACCTCGCCCGGTGTACAGGAGGTCGTGGGTTCGATCCCGACCCTGACGCCTGCTGCTGCTGTATATTTGGAGTTTGCGTGTGGCTATGAGATGTTAACTACCTCGCCTGGTGTACAGGAGGTCGTGGGTTCAATCCCGACCCTGACAACGCCTGCTGCTGTATATTTGGAGTTTGATTGTGGCTAGGAGATGTTAACTACCTCGCCTGGTGTACAGGAGGTCGTGGATTCGATCCCGACCCTGACACCTGCTGCTGTTTATTTAGAGTTTGCGTTTCTCTCTCTCTCTCTCTTTTCCTGTGATGAGATGTTAATTACTTCGCTTGGTATACGGGAGGTCGTGGCTACAATCCCGACCCTGACGCCTGCTGCTGTATATTTGGAGTTTTCGTGTGGCTAGGAGATGTTAACTACCTCGCCTGGTACACAGGAGGTCATGGGTTCAATCCGGACCCTGATGCCTGCTGCTGTATATTTGAAGTTTGCGTGTCTCTCTCTCTCTCCCTGTGTTGAGATGTTAACTACCTCGCCTGGTACACAGGAGGTCATGGGTTCAATCCGGACCCTGATGCCTGCTGCTGTATATTTGGAGTTTGCGTGTCTCTCTCTCTCCCCCTGTGTTGAGATGTTAACTACCTCGCCTGGTACACAGGAGGTCGTGGCTGCTGTATATTTGAAGTTTGCGTGTCTCTCTCTCTCTCTCCCTGTGTTGAGATGTTAACTACCTCGCCTGGTACACAGGAGGTCGTGGGTTCAATCCCGACCCTGACACCTGCTGCTGTATATTTGAAGTTTGCGTGTCTCTCTCTCTCTCTCTCCCTGTGATGAGATGTTAACTACCTCGCCTGGTACACAGGAGGTCGTGGCTGCTGTATATTTGGAGTTTGCGTGTCTCTCTCTCTCTCGCCGTGGTCACGTGGCGTTTTTTCCCTCCGGGTCCTCCGCTTTTCCCCTGCACGTTTGGAATCGACGTCACGCGTTTTGACAATCTGGACATTTCCACGTGGTGATGATGATGATGATCATCATGATAAGCCACTTCTTCATTTGTGTCCAGGCAGCTTCTAAAAAAAATTAGCTACATTGCACAGTTTGGGGCCTTACCTGGTAAAAAAAAGTTTAAAAAAATGAGTTGAGTTTAGTGTTTTTAGTTAGCTTAAGGATTCATCTCTGTCCAATGCCCTGCCTGGTCTAAGGCTCTTCACGCTTCGTCAACGGACGGGACCTTTCCCCGCCGGATGTTATCTGGGCCGAGGGGGATCGGCCCCTCCGCCGAGGAGTCTCAGGGAATCACGCCCGGCAGAATCCGTCCCCTTGTAGGGGGTAAGGGAAGACCCCCGCTTAGGGGTGGCTTCATTTTTACTGGCTAGGGGGTCCGCTCGTGAGCGTCAGCCACTGCCGCCTCTCCCCACTTCACTCCGTTCTCTGGGGTCCGTAGCTGCCACAGGTCCCGATGCCCGCCCCCCCCCCATGCCCCCCCATGGCCCCCCCCACGTGGTTGACGGTGCCCCGAACCTCCCCGCTACGAGCGGCATTCGCTTAGCGAGCCACCGGTGGGGTTTCAATGGGTGGGTGGCCCACCCCACCACCACCACCACCACCCACTAGGTGGGTGCCCACCACGGGAGTGAAAGAAAGGCAGGCGCCGTCTGACAAACGACAGTCAGACCCAACAACAACAACAACAACAACCACGGCGCTTGTGCCAGGCTAGGTGCACGTTGAGGCCACGTGGAGTGTCGAAGGCTGTCGCTGTTTGGCAGGAGGGGGAGGGGGGTCACGGGACCGACCCAGCAGGTGCCATGGGTTGACTGTGACTGAGATGACCACTGGCAGATGTACCACCCGAGCCCCCCACCACCCGAGCCCCCCACCACCCGAGCCCCCCACTTCTCCCACCCCTCCTCCCCACCGCCCCCCCCACCCACCCACCCACCCCCCACAATAATAAATGAATAAAACTATAAATTGATAAATAAATATATTTTTTATAAATTGGAACACAAATATCGCCACTGTGCAAATGAACGCGGGCAGAGTGGGAGGAGGTGGGGGGGGGGGCAGGTGGAGGGGGCGGGGAGCAGGGGGGGAGGAGGTGGTGGTGGGTGGTGGTGGGTGGTGGGTGGTGGTGGTGGAGTAAGTGGTGGTGGTGGTGGGTGGTGGTAGTGGGTGGTGGTGGTGGAGTAAGTGGTGGTGGTAGTGGGTGGTGGTGGTAGTGGGTGGTGGTGGGTGGTGGTGGTGGTGGGTGGTGGTGGTGGAGTAAGTGGTGGTGGTAGTGGGTGGTGGTGGTAGTGGGTGGTGGTGGGTGGTGGTAGTGGTGGTGGTGGGTGGTAGTGGTGGGTGGTGGTGGTGGAGTAAGTGGTGGTGGTAGTGGGTGGTGGTGGGTGGTGGTAGTGGGTGGTAGTGGTGGGTGGTGGTGGTGGAGTAAGTGGTGGTGGTAGTGGGTGGTGGTGGTGGTGGGTGGTGGTGGGTGGTGGTGGTGGTGGGTGGTGGTGGTGGTGGTGGAGGAGCTAGTGGTGGTGGTGGTGGTGGAGTAAGTGGTGGTGGTGGTGGGTGGTGGTAGTGGGTGGTGGTGGTGGGTGGTGGTGGTGGGTGGTGGTGGGTGGTGGTGGTGGGTGGTGGTGGTGGGTGGTGGTAGTGGGTGGTAGTGGTGGTAGTGGGTGGTAGTGGTGGTAGTGGTGGTAGTGGGTGGTGGTGGTGGGTGGTGGTGGTAGTGGGTGGTGTTGGGTGATGGTGTTGGGTGGTGGTAGTAGGTGGTGTTGGGTGATGGTGGTGGTGTTAGGTGGTGGTGGGTGGTGGTGGTGGGTGGTAGTGGTGGTGGTGGGGAGGGGATGAAGGGTGGTGTGTGGGTGGTGACGGGTGCGGTGGGATGGAGGAGCAATTTGATCTTAACTTTGACAAAACATTTTTTTCAACAAATTAGTTTTATTCTTTTTAACGTGCGGTCCTATGCGGCTGGAATCGGCATGTGTATGTAGGTGTGTGTAGGTGTGTGTGTAGGTGTGTGTGTAGGTGTGTGTGTGTGTGTAAGTGTGTGTGTGTGTAGGTGTGTGTGTGTAGGTGTGTGTGTGTAGGTGTGTGTGTGTGTAGGTGTGTGTGTGTAGGTGTGTGTGTGTAGGTGTGTAGGTGTCTGTGTGTGTGTGTAGGTGTGTGTGTGTAGGTGTGTGTAGGTGTGTAGGGGTGTGTGAGTCTGTGTGTGAGTGAGTCTGTGTGTGTGTGTGAATCTGTGTGTGTGTGTGAGTCTGTGTGTGTGTGTGTGAGTCTGTGTGTGTGTGAGTCTATGTGTGTGTGAGTCTGTGTGTGTGTGAGTCTGTGTGTGTGTGAGTGAGTCTGTGTGTGTAGGTGTGTGTAGGTGTGTGTGTGTAGGTGTGGGTGTGTGTAGGTGTGTGTGTGTAGGTGTCTGTGTGTGTGTAGGTGTGTGTAGGTGTGTGTGTGTAGGTGTGTGTGTGTAGGTGTGTGTGTAGGTGTGTGTGTAGGTATGTGTAGGTGTGTGTGTAGGTGTCTGTGTGTGTGTGTAGGTGTGTGTAGGTGTGTGTGTGTAGGTGTCTGTGTGTGTGTAGGTGTGTGTGTGTAGGTGTGTGTGGTGCAGTGGTAGTGTAGTTGCGTTACGAACCCGATGACCCGAGTTCGATTCCCACTCACAGCCAACACCAGATGCGATTATCTGAACCGGTCATGGGCCTACCCTAGGTCGACTCAGCCTCAAATGAGTACCTTGTGCGGTGTTGTAGTAAACATCGTAATTGGGGAGACAAAGGCGGCCGGGCGTGGTGCTGGCCACCCACCCCCTCGTGTGCCATGCTGACCTTCATAGGTGCTGCTCGTTAACAGCACTTGCCCCTACAGTCCGTTACAGGCTATACGGGGGAACTTTGTCTTTGTTTTGTCTGTCGGTCACTTCGTCAATGTGTGTGTCCCACACTCACCACTCTCTCACCACTCTCTCACCACTCTCTCACCACTCACTCACCACACTCACCACTCTCTCACCACTCTCTCACCACTCTCACCAACACTCACTCACCGTCCTCACCACTCTCTCATCACTCTCTCACCACTCTCTCACCACCCTCTCACCACTCACTCACCACTCTCTCACCACTCACTCACCACTCTCACCACTCTCTCACCACTCACTCACTCACCACTCTCTCACCACTCACTCACCACTCTCTCACCACTCACTCACCACTCTCTCACCACTCACTCACCACTCTCTCACCACTCACTCACCACTCTCACCACTCTCTCACCACTCACTCACCACTCTCACCACTCTCTCACCACTCACTCACCACTCTCTCACCACTCTCTCACCACTCACTCACCACTCTCTCACCACTCTCACCACACTCACCACTCTCACCACTCACTCACCACTCTCTCACCACTCACTCACCACTCTCTCACCACTCACTCACCACTCTCTCACCACTCTCACCACTCTCTCACCACTCTCTCACCACTCTCTCATCACTCTCTCACCACTCACTCACCACTCTCTCACCACTCTCACCACTCCCTCACCACACTCACCACTCTCTCACCACTCTCTCACCACTCTCTCCAACACTCTCTCACCACACTCACCACTCTCTCCAACACTCCCTCACCACTCACTCA
This sequence comes from Petromyzon marinus, assembly GCF_048934315.1. Lineage (NCBI taxonomy): Eukaryota > Metazoa > Chordata > Hyperoartia > Petromyzontiformes > Petromyzontidae > Petromyzon > Petromyzon marinus. The sequence continues at coordinate 2,121,804 of NC_133735.1, forward strand.
CCACTCACTCACCACTCTCTCACCACTCTCTCACCACTCTCTCACCACTCACTCACCACTCTCACCACTCTCTCACCACTCTCTCACCACTCTCTCACCACTCTCTCACCACTCTCTCACCACTCACTCACCGTCCTCACCACTCTCTCACCACTCTCTCACCACTCTCACCACTCTCTCATCACTCTCTCACCACTCACTCACCGTCCTCACCACTCTCTCACCACTCTCTCACCACTCTCACCACTCTCCCATCACTCTCACCACTCACTCACCACTCTCTCACCACTCTCACCACTCACTCACCACTCTCTCACCACTCTCTCACCACTCACTCACCACTCTCTCACCACTCTCTCACCACTCTCTCACCACTCTCTCACCACTCTCTCACCACTCACTCACCGTCCTCACCACTCTCTCACCACTCTCACCACTCTCACCACTCTCTCATCACTCTCACCACTCACTCACCACTCTCACCACTCTCTCACCACTCACTCACCACTCTCTCACCACTCTCTCACCACTCACTCACCACTCTCTCACCACTCTCTCACCACTCTCTCCAACACTCTCTCACCACACTCACCACTCTCTCCAACACTCCCTCACCACTCTCTCACCACTCACTCACCACTCTCACCACTCTCTCACCACACTCACCACTCTCTCCAACACTCTCTCACCACTCTCTTCCTATCCTCCCTCCCCCCCTCACTCTCGCCCACTCTCTCACCACTCACTCACCACTCTCACCACTCTCTCACCACTCTCACCACTCACTCACCACTCTCTCACCACTCACTCACCACTCTCTCACCACTCTCTCACCACTCACTCACCACTCTCTCACCACTCTCACCACACTCACCACTCTCACCACTCACTCACCACTCTCTCACCACTCACTCACCACTCTCTCACCACTCACTCACCACTCTCTCACCACTCTCACCACTCTCTCACCACTCTCTCACCACTCTCTCATCACTCTCTCACCACTCACTCACCACTCTCTCACCACTCTCACCACTCCCTCACCACACTCACCACTCTCTCACCACTCTCTCACCACTCTCTCCAACACTCTCTCACCACACTCACCACTCTCTCCAACACTCCCTCACCACTCACTCACCACTCACTCACCACTCTCTCACCACTCTCTCACCACTCTCTCACCACTCACTCACCACTCTCACCACTCTCTCACCACTCTCTCACCACTCTCTCACCACTCTCTCACCACTCTCTCACCACTCACTCACCGTCCTCACCACTCTCTCACCACTCTCTCACCACTCTCACCACTCTCTCATCACTCTCTCACCACTCACTCACCGTCCTCACCACTCTCTCACCACTCTCTCACCACTCTCACCACTCTCCCATCACTCTCACCACTCACTCACCACTCTCACCACTCTCTCACCACTCACTCACCACTCTCTCACCACTCTCTCACCACTCACTCACCACTCTCTCACCACTCTCTCACCACTCTCTCCAACACTCTCTCACCACACTCACCACTCTCTCCAACACTCCCTCACCACTCTCTCACCACTCACTCACCACTCTCACCACTCTCTCACCACACTCACCACTCTCTCCAACACTCTCTCACCACTCTCTTCCTATCCTCCCTCCCCCCCTCACTCTCGCCCACTCTCTCACCACTCACTCACCACTCTCTCACCTCTCTCACCACTCTCACCACTCACTCACCACTCTCTCACCACTCTCACCACTCTCTCACCACTCTCTCACCCTCCTCCCTCATTCCTCATCTCCCCGTTCCATCCATTCCACCACACCCCCTCCCCCACCCCCTTAATAATCATCTCCCTCTCTCTCTCTCTTAATCTGCCTGATTCTCTTAATCTGGTGGTGCCTCTCCTGGGAGATGCGCGATGCTTATGCCGTGATAATTATCTTTGCTGAGCGGAGAGGGAGGCACGGGGAGGAGGAGGAGGTGGAGGAGGAGGAGGAGGCGGAGGAGGCACCGTCAACCCCGTTATTAATTGTGAGCCACGGCCACGGAGAGGGAGGGAGAGAGAGGTGGGGAAGGAATAGAGAGGGAAAGAGAGAGAGTGGGATGGGGGGAAGAGATGGGGGGAGAGAGAGAGAGCGTGGGGGAGAGAGAAGGAGAATGGAGAGAGAGAGAGTGGAGAGAGAGTGGAGAGAGAGAGAGTGGAGAGATAGTGGAGAGGGAGTGGAGAGAGAGAGAGAGAGTGGAGAGATAGTGGAGAGAGAGTGGAGAGAGAGTGGAGAGAGAGTGGAGAGAGAGTGGAGAGCATAGGAGAGAGAATTATTGACTTTTAATATCCAAATGTGTTGTTGGCCAGGAGCAAGGCACTTTGCAACGTGCAAGCAACACTCATCATCATCATCACGGTGGCTGGGAGATGTTGACTACCTCGCCTGGTACGCAGGAGGTCGTGGGTTCGATCCCGACCCTGACGATGCCTGCTGCTGCTGTATATTTGGAGTCTGCGTCGCTCTCTCATCATCATCATCACGGTGGCTAGGAGATGTTGACTACCTCGCCTGGTGTACAGGAGGTCGTGGGTTCGATCCCGACCCTGACGATGCCTGCTGCTGTATATTTGGAGTCTGCGTCTCTCTCTCATCATCATCATCACGGTGGCTAGGAGATGTTGTCTACCTCGCCTGGTACGCAGGAGGTCGTGGGTTCGATCTCGACCCTGACGATGCCTGCTGCTGCTGCTGTATATTTGGAGTCTGTTTGTCTCTGTCTTTCTCTCCCCCGTGGCCCGGTGGATTTTTCTCCGGGATCCTCTGGCGTTTCCCCTCCACCTTTATAAACACGCGTTTCAGATCATTTTGCTGCTGCTATAAATGTGCACGTGACGGTGATGATGATGATGATTATGATGGCCAATTACGGTTGAGTTGTTATCATTTGTTATAGTCAGGTGGCTTCTGAAGAAGAGCTTAGGGGTGGGGCCTTACCTGGTAACGTGAAACATAGTTTAGTTTTAGTGTGGGTCTCTATGGGCGTGGGTCTCTGTGGGTCTCTGTGGGTCTCTGTGGGTGTGGGTCTCTGTGGGTGTCTATGGGTGTGGGTCTCTATGGGTCTCTATGGGTGTAAGTCTCTGTGGGTTTCTATGGGTGTGAGTCTCTGTGGGTCTCTATGGGTGTGGGTCTCTGTGGGTGTCTATGGGTGTGGGTCTCTGTGGGTCTCTATGGGTGTGGGTCTCTGTGGGTGTCTATGGGTGTGGGTCTCTGTGGGTCTCTATGGGTGTGGGTCTCTGTGGGTCTCTATGGTGTGGGTCTCTGTGGGTGTTGATGGTTGTGGGTCTCTGTGGGTCTCTATGGTGTGGGTCTCTGTGGGTGTTGATGGTTGTGGGTCTCTGTGGGTCTCTATGGTATGGGTCTCTGTGGGTCTCTATGGTGTGGGTCTCTGTGGGTGTTGATGGTTGTGGGTCTCTGTGGGTCTCTATGGTGTGGGTCTCTGTGGGTGTTGATGGTTGTGGGTCTCTGTTGGTCTTTATGGGTGTGAGTCTCTGTGGGTATTTATGAGTGTGGGTCTCTGTGGGTCTCTATGGGTGTGAGTCTCTGTGGGTGTCTGTGGGTGTGGATCTCTGTGGGTCTCTATGAATGTGGGTCTCTGTGCGTCTCGATGTGTGTGGGTCTCTGTGGGTCTCTATGGGTGTGGGTCTCTGTGGGTCTCTATGGGTGTGGGTCTCTGTGGGTCTCTATGGGTGTGGGTCTCTGTGGGTCTCTGTGGGTCTCTATGCGTGTGTGGCTGCTGCTATACATGTCCACGTGATGATGATGACGAAGATTTCCTCCGTGAGGGTGCCCCTCGACTGGCCAGCCGCTGCCTGGCGGTGTCATCATCAGGTTCTTTTGCTTCAGGAGTGGACTTGATCGATCGCCCATTGAACTCGATCGATCATTGGACTCGATCGATCGCCCATTGGACTCGATCGATCGCCCATTGGACTCGGATCGATGGACCTTCCCACTCGCTCCGTCGATGGTTATGAGGAGCACCATCGCGATTCTGAACCCCTCTCTCATTGCGATTGATGTGCACGCACGCGTAACGTACGTGTGTCATGTGTGTGCATGTGTGCGTGCGTGTGTACGTGCGTGTGTGTACGTGTGTGTGCTCATGACCTGCTCCGGTTTAACAGCAGACGTCTCACTCCGAATCAGTCGAGCGGCAATATCTTTTCATCGGTTGCGTAACGCTGTGTGGAAGCTACCTGGTCTGTCGCTCCGCACGAAGCTTCAGGTCTTCTCGGCCACGGTCATTCCCTCCCTTCTCTACGCTTGCGAAACGTGGACCTCCCTAATGGAGCATCTTCACCGGGTTGAAACATTTTTGCTGGCCTGCCTACGATCTATCCTGGGTTTAACCAGGCTGGATTGTGTGAGGAGCTCACAAATCCTTGCAAGATCTGGGCACGGTCCCATCGGTGAGCTCCTCCGGCAGACAAGGCTGCGTTGGCTGGTTCATGTAGCCCCAATGCCCAGCCACCGCATGCCCAAACAGCTTTTGTTCGGCCGGATCGAGGGAGCTAAACGGGTGCGGCACGGGCTAGAGAAGAGATGGAGTGATGTGGTACAGGAGGACGTGGAGCTGAGTGGACTTGCCGATGACCGGTACCAGCGGTGTCAAGATCGGCCTCTGTAGATGGAGGCTCGTGAAGGAGGCTACTGGGCAGTTGGAGGTAGTCGCCCTCCAACAACAACGGAGGGCGGAGGAGCGACGCTCAGAACAATGAGCGGAGCGCCGGGTGGCTAAACCGCAGCAGGTTGGCACAGTAGGGGGTACAGGTGGTGCATCAGCCAGTCATCTCGGTCATCTCAGTCAGTTGACCCGTGGCACCTGGGTCTGCCCCGTGACCTCCTGCCAGCGGGCGTTCGACACTTCACGTGGCCTCAAGGTGCACATGGCCTGGCACAAGCGTCGTGGTGACGTCACCGCCACTTAGAGGCGAATGGCGGTTGTTGTTGTTGTGCGTGTGTGTGCGTGTATATGTGTGTGTGTATGTGTGTGCGTGTATGTGTACATGTGTGTGTGTACGTGTGTGCGTGAGTGTGTGTGCGTGTACATGTACGGTGCTGCTACTGGTGCTACGCCTCCCTGAGATTCGGCGGTGAACTGGAGCACACCCACCCAGCAACTTGTGAACGGGTGGGCGGGCGGATGGGTGAGCGGGTGGGTGGGTGAGTGAGTGATCGAGTGGGTGAGCGGGTGGGTGAGTGAGTGATTGAGTGGGTGAGCGGGTGGGTGAGTGAGTGATCAAGTGGGTGAGCGGGTGCGTGAGTGAGTGATCGAGTGGGTGAGCGGGTGGGTGAGTGAGTGATCAAGTGGGTGAGCGGGTGGGTGAGTGAGTGATCGAGTGGGTGAGCGGGTGGGTGAGTGAGTGATCGAGCGGTTGGGTGAGTGAGTGATCGAGTGAGAGAGTGGGTGGGTGAGTGAGAGAGTGGGTGAGTGGGTGATCGAGTGAGAGAGTGGGTAGATGAGTGAGAGAGTGGGTGAGTGAGAGAGTGAGTGAGCGAGTGAGAGAGTGAGTGAGAGAGTGGGTGAGCGAGTGAGAGAGTGGGTGAGTGAGAGAGTGGGTGAGTGAGAGAGTGGGTGGGTGAGTGAGAGAGTGGGTGAGCGAGTGAGTGATCGAGTGAGAGAGTGGGTGGGTGAATGAGTGAGAGGGTGGGTAGGTGAGTGAGAGAGTGAGTGGGTGAGTGATTGAGAGAATGAGTGAGAGGGTTGGTGAATGAGAGAGAGAGTGAGTGAGTGAGAGAGTGAGTTAGAGAGTGAGTGAGAGAGTGGGTGGGTGAGTTAGAGAGTGAGTGAGTGAGCGAGCGATCTCCGGGTGGGATGTACTCGGTGAGTCCGATGGACTCGGCACGGTAACACCGCCACAGAGGTGAGAGGGAGGTGGAGGAGGTGGAGGAGGAGGTGGAGGAGGTGGAGGAGGTGGAGGAGGAGGTGGAGGGGTAGGAGCAGGGCTTCGGGTGCTCCGGGCGTCTCCAGCTCCCGAGTTAATTGGCGCGTTAATTAAAGTGGGGACGGTGAACCCATGCACGTTCCCAGCCGCCGTGTGCGTGATCGTGCGTGTGTAGGTGCAAGTGTGTGTAGGTGTAGGTGTGTGTGTAGGTACAAGTGTGTGTGTAGGTACAAGTGTGTGTGTGTGTAGGTGCCAGTGTGTGCGTGTGTAGATGCAAGTGTGTGTGTGTAGGTACAAGTGTGTGTGTGTAGGTGCAAGTGTTTGTGTGTGTAGGTGCCAGTGTGTGTGTGTAGGTGCCAGTGTGTGTGTGTGTAGGTGCCAGTGTGTGTGTAGGTACAAGTGTGTGTGTGTGTGTAGGTGCAGGTGTGTGTGTGTGTGTAGGTGCAAGTGTGTGTGTGTGTGTGTAGGTGCAATTGTGTGTGTGTAGGTACAAGTGTGTGTGTGTGTGTAGGTGCCAGTGTGTGTGTGTGTAGGTGCCAGTGTGTGTGTGTGTAGGTGCCAGTGTGTGTGTGTGTAGGTACAAGTGTGTGTGTGTGTAGGTGCAAGTGTGTGTGTGTGTAGGTGCAAGTGTGTGTGTGTGTAGGTACAAGTGTGTGTGTGTAGGTGTGTGTGTGTGTAGGTGTAGGTGCAAGTGTGTGTGTGTGTAGGTGCCAGTGTGTGTGTGTGTAGGTGCAAGTGTGTGTGTGTGTAGGTGCCAGTGTGTGTGTGTAGGTGCAAGTGTGTGTGTGTGTGTAGGTGCAAGTGTGTGTGTGTGTGTAGGTACAAGTGTGTGTGTGTATGTGCAAGTGTGTGTGTGTGTAGGTGCAAGTGTTTGTGTGTGTATGTGCAAGTGTGTGTATGTGCAAGTGTGTGTGTGTGTAGGTGTGTGTGTGTAGGTGTAGGTGCAAGTGTGTGTGTGTGTAGGTACAAGTGTGTGTGTGTGTGTAGGTACAAGTATATGTGTGTGTGTAGGTGCAAGTGTGTGTGTAGGTGCAAGTGTGTGTGTAGGTGCCAGTGTGTGTGTGTGTAGGTACAAGTGTGTGTGTGTGTAGGTGCAAGTGTGTGTGTGTAGGTACAAGTGTGTGTGTGTGTGTGTAGGTACAAGTGTGTGTGTGTGATTTGTGTGTGCGCGTGTGATTTGTGTGTGTGCGCGTGTGTGATTTGTGTGTGTGCGCATGTGTGATTTGTGTGTGTGCGCATGTGTGATTTGTGTGTGTGCGCGTGTGTGATTTGTGTGTGTGCGCGTGTGTGATTTGTGTGTGTGTGTGCGTGTGAGTTGTGCGTGTGCGTCGCGAGGGGAGCACTTTGAACTGAAGGGGAGGGCTGATGTTGGCCATCGCGAGCGATCGGAGCGCAGGTTGGTGGCGCCAACCGCTGCCCCACCGCTCCCCTTCCCCTCCAACGTGCTCGGCTGTCTGCCGCGCACGCCCGCAGAGCGTGCCATTAGAGACTGGCCCGCGGAAGCGGATACCAAAGAGCTGCCTCGGGGATCCCCTTCAGGTGACACTCTGGCCCACTCGGAATGGCCCGCGGAAGCGGATATCAAAGAGCTGCCTTGCGGGATGCCCTTGTTGAAGCGGCGCTCTGGTTCGTGCAGTACGCCCCACGGAGGCGGACATCGTAGAGCTGTGTGTGTGTCTGTGTGTGTGTGTCTGTGTCTGTGTGTGTGTGTCTGTGTGTGTGTCTGTGTGTCTGTGTGTGTGTCTGTGTGTGAGACTGTGTGTGTGTCTGTGTGTGTGTGTCTGTGTGTGTGTGTGTGTCTGTGTGTGTGTGTCTGTGTGTGTGTCTGTGTGTATGTGTGTGTGTGTCTGTGTCTGTGTGTGTCTGTGTGTCTGTGTGTGAGACTGTATGTGTGTGTGTGTGTCTGTGTGTGAGACTGTATGTGTGTGTGTGTGTGTCTGTGTGTGTGTCTGTGTGTGAGACTGTGTGTGTGTGTGTGTCTGTGTGTGTGTCTGTGTGTAGAGAGAGCTACCTGCTAGATTCCCTTCCTCCGCACGTGACCCTCTGGTGCGCACACACATACACATACACACGCACACACACACACGCACACACGCACACACACACACGCACACACACACACACGCACACACACACACGCACAGACACACACACAGACACACACGCACACACACACACAAACACACACGCACACACACACGCACACACACACGCACCACTTTCCCACCAGCCCTGCCGTGTGTTCGAGAGTGGAGCGCTCGGAAGTGAACGAGGCCATTGCCCCTCTGCTGTCTCTCTCTCTCTCTCATTGGGCCGGTCAACACAAGAGCCTCCGTGAAATCCCGCGCCGGTGGGATATACCGGCTTCGGTGGAGCCAAAATCGACTCCCGACTACCGGGGGGCGACCTGCTGCTTGTGCAGTTTCTGGGGCGCGGTGGGGAGGGGTGGGTGGCATGGCGTGGTTATGGCCGGCTCCGCTCCGAATCGGCCGAGCGAGCGGCATTATCTTTGCCCGGTGTGTCACTCCCGCAGGGGGCTTTTGGCCACAGCCATGCCCCCCCCCCTCCCTTCTATCACTGCTTGGAACGTCTTCACCGGTTTTCAACTTTCAGGCCAGCCTGCCTAGCGGTACACCCTGGGTTTCACCTTGCAGGCTGGCATTGTGTGAGCGAGCACACAAATCCTAGAAAGATCTGGGCACGGTCCCATCGGTGAGCTCCTCCGGCGGGCGAGGCTGCGTTGGCTGGGTCACGTAGCCCGCATGCCCAGCCACCGCGCGCTCCACACTAAGCTTCAGGTATTCTTGGCCACGGTCATTCCCTCCCTTCTCTACGCTTGTGAAACGTGGACCCCCTCATGGAACATCTTCGCCGGTTAGAAACGTTTAGGCTGGCCTGCCTACGATAAATCCTGGGTTTAACCAGGCTGGATTGTGTGAGGAGCTCACAAATCCTTGAAAGATCTGGACAAAGTCCCATCGGTGAGCTCCTCTGGCAGGCAAGGCTGCCTTGGCTGGGTCATGTAGCCCGCATGCCCAGCCACCGCGTGCCGAAGCAGCTTTTGTTTGGCAGGATCGAGGGGGCTTAAACGGGCGCGGCACGGGCTAGAGAAGAGATGGAGTGACGTGGTACAGGAGGACGTGGAGCTGAGTGGACTTGCCGATGACCGGTACCAGCGGTGTCAAGATCGGCCTCTGTGGAGGAGGAGGCTCGTGAAGGACGCTACTGGGCAGTTGGAGGCAGTCGCCCTCCAACAACAAAGGAGGGAGGAGGAGCGACGCTCACAACAACGAGCGGAGCGCCGGGTGGCTAAAGCACAGCAGGTTGGCACAGTAGGGGGCACAGGTGGTGCATCAGCCAGTCATCTCAGTCGTCTCAGTCAGTCGACCCGTGGCAACTGCTGGGTCTGACCGGAGACCTCCTGTCAGTGAGCCTTCGACACTTCACGTGGCCTCAGAGTGCACCTAGCCTGGCACAGGCGCCGCGGCGACGTCACCGTCACTTAGTGGTTATTGTATCTGTGTGTGTGTCTGTGTGTGAGACTGTGTGTATGTGTGTGTGTCTGTGTGAGAAAGTGTGTGTGTGTGAGACTATCTGTATGTGTGTGTGTGAGACTGTGTGTGTCTGTGTGTGTATATGTGTGAGACTGTGTGTATGTGTGTGTGTGTGAGACTGTGTGTATGTGTGTGTATGTGTGTGAAACTGTGTGTGTGTGTGAGACTGTGTGTGAAACTGTGTGTGTGTGTGAGACTGTGTGTGTGTGTATGTGTGTGAAACTGTGTGTCTGTGTGTGTGTGAGACTGTGTGTGTGTGTGTGTGAGACTGTGTGTGTGTGTGAGACTGTGTGTGTGTGTGAGACTGTGTGTATGTGTGTGAAACTGTGTGTCTGTGTGTGTGTGAGACTGTGTGTATGTGTGTGTGTGAGACTGTGTGTATGTGTGTGTGTATGTGTGTGAAACTGTGTGTCTGTGTGTGTGTGAGACTGTGTGTGTGAGACTGTGTGTCTGTGTGTGTGTATGTGTGTGAAACTGTGTGTCTGTGTGTGTGTGAGACTGTGTGTGTGAGACTGTGTGTATGTGTGTGTGTATGTGTGTGAGACTGTGTGTCTGTGTGTGTGTGAGACTGTGTGTCTGTGTGTGTGAGGCTATGAGTATGTGTGTGAGACTGTGTGTATGTATGTGAAACTGTGTGTCTGTGTGTGTGCCATGCGGCGCTACAAGGAAGTGGTGTGGGCGGGTTGCTGAGGAGATGGAATCTGCCTCGGTAGCCCGCAATCACAAATCACTCTTTCATTCCATCAAAAAAGTGTAACTCCCAGCGCCTCACCTATCACAATCCTTAAGTTTAAGAACGGTAACCCGGGTCTGGAGGTTTGCGGAGCATTTTCTGTGAGGTCTTGCGGGGAGGGGAATTCCCTCAGCCCAGACAACATCACTGGCCAAGGTGAGGACGACCCTGCTAGGGCTGCGGTGCCTCAAATATTGGCAGAAGTGGTCACCCCCACTGAGTGTCTGGCTGAGGTGCCATCTGCTGAGGAAGTACCGAAGGCGATCCGGAGTCTGAGACCAGGAAAGGCGCCGGGCAGAGACGATCTCCCAAGCGAAATGCTGAGGGAGGGTGGCGTTTGTGCACAGACTGCCCTGCATGACATCGTCACAACTGTTTGGACCACTGGACGGGTTCCGCAGGACTGGAAGGATGCCCTGGTGGTTCCCCCTCTTTAAGAAGGGGGACCGCACAGACTGTAACAACTACAGGGGCATCTCGCTCCTCAGTGTGCCGGGAAAGGTCCTGGCAAGGATTATTCAGCATCGCTTTGCCAGGCACGCTTAGGAGAGGCTTGCGGAGTCCCAATGCGGTTTCAGGAAAGGGCGGTCCTGCACAGATGCCATATTTTCTGTCCGTCTGCTACAGCAAAGGTATCGGGAATTCCAACATCTCTGCTTTATTGACCTGGTCAAAGCCTATGGTACCATCAGTAGGCCTGGGCTCTGGGTTGTTCTTCGTGCTTTCGGAGTCCCTGACCCCTCTGCTCACGATCATTAAGGACCTTCATGATGGTGAGCGGGCCCGGGTAAAACTACGTGGCCAGGAGTCAGAGCCATTCCCTGTACACCTTGGGGTGCGACAGGGATGTCCTCTGGCTCTCACATTACTTAACACCATCTTTGACCACGTAGTTTGAAAAGCTTTCCATGGCTGTACCGGAGGAATTTCTATCTGGTACAGATACAGCCCATCTGGTACAGACACAATGGTCGAGTGTATGCTCAACCATGTTCATATGCTGATGATTTGGTAATTGCTGCTCACTCAGAGGAGGAGTTGGAGGCGCTGCTGCTGAACCTGGAGCTTGCCACCAAGAGGTGGGGCCTTACCATCAGCCCCACCAAAACTAAGCACCTGCCTGGGTATTTTGTGCCGTCAGACACTCCACCCCCTCAAGTCTCCATTGGTGATGGAGCAGTTGTAGAGAGAGTGGAGAGTTTCCCATACCTGGGCAATGTGCCTACGACCAGCTCGGGTTTGACAGCAGAGGTCTCGCTCCGAATTAGTCGGGCGGCAATATCTTTTCATCAGCTCTGTATCGCTGCGGTGTGGAAGCTGTCGCTCCGCACGAAGCTTCGGGTCTTCCCGCCCATAGTAATGCCCTCCCTTCTTTATGCTTGTCAAACGTGGACCCCCCCCCCCCCCCCCAATGGAACATCTGCGCCAGTTAGAAACGTTCAGGCTGGCCCTGCCCACGATCCATCTTGGGTTTAACCAGGCTGGATTGTGTGAGCAGCTCAAGTTTTAGTTTTTATTTATTTTATTTTTTAGGTATAGCCCTGTGAGCCATGCGGCTCTTAAGTCGGGTCCAACCGCGACAAACACAATTTGAACACAGAGCATCTTGAAGCGACCAGAAAATATTTCACACGCGAAAAAAATTATTAAAACGCTGCGTGCAAAAATCACAAAGTGGTGCAAGTCAACAACAACAACCATACGACAATTTAGATTAACCATATGTTTCGAATCACCAAAATAAAGCTATAAAAACAACAGCAATCATAGGAACTGTGATTTTAAATGTAACAATAAACGATGTACATAACACGTACGACAAAACCTGCAGCCATAGCTGGCAGCACGACACTCCCAGTGTATGATGTGTGAGTCAGTGTATGATGTGTGAGTGAGTGTATGATGTGTGAGTGAGTCAGCGGCAGCGTGAGTGAGTGTATGATGTGTGAGTCAGCGCATGTTGAGTGAGTCAGTGTATGATGTGTGAGTGAGTCAGCAGCAGCGTGGGTGAGTGTATGATGTGTGAGTGAGTCAGTGTATGATGTGTGAGTCAGCGCATGTTGAGTGAGTCAGTGTATGATGTGTGAGTGTATGATGTGTGAGTGAGTCAGCAGCAGCGTGAGTGAGTGTATGATGTGTGAGTGAGTCAGCGGCGGCGTGAGTGAGTGTATGATGTGTGAGTCAGCGCATGATGAGTGAGTCAGTGTATGATGAGTGAGTCAGTGTATGATGTGTGAGTCAGTGTATGATGAGTGAGTCAGTGTATGATGTGTGAGTGAGTGTATGATGTGTGAGTGAGTGTATGATGTGTGAGTCAGCGCATGTTGAGTGAGTCGGTGTATGATGTGTGAGTCAGTGTATGATGAGTGAGTCAGTGTATGATGAGTGAGTCAGTGTATGATGAGTGAGTCAGTGTATGATGTGTGAGTGAGTGTATGATGTGTGAGTGAGTCAGCAGCAGCGTTAGTGAGTGTATGATGAGTGACTCACACATCATACACTGACTCAGTGTATGATGTGTGAGTGTGTCAGCAGCAGCGTTAGTGAGTGTATGATGTGTGAGTCAGTGTATGATGTGTGAGTCAGTGTATGATGAGTGAGTCAGTGTATGATGTGTGAGTCAGTGTATGATGTGTGAGTCAGCGCATGATGAGTGAGTCAGTGTATGATGTGTGAGTCAGCGCATGATGAGTGAGTCAGTGTATGATGTGTAAGTCAGTGTATGATGTGCGAGTGAGTCAGCAGCAGCATGAGTGAGTGTATTATGTGTGAGTCAGCGTATGATGTGTGAGTGTGTCAGCAGCAGCGTTAGTGAGTGTATGATGTGTGAGTCAGTGTATGATGAGTGAGTCAGTGTATGATGTGTGAGTCAGTGTATGATGTGTGAGTCAGTGTATGATGAGTGAGTCAGTGTATGATGTGTGAGTGAGTCAGCGTATGATGAGTGAGTCAGTGTATGATGTGCGAGTGAGCCAGCACACGATGAGTGAATCATTGTATGATGAGTGAATGGGTCAGTGGTTGTGCGAGTGTATGATGTGTGAGTGAGTAAGCGCATGATGAGCGAGTCAGTGCATGATGTGTGAGTGAGTCAGGTCCTTGAAAGGTCTGGACACGGTCCCATCGGTGAGCTCCTCCGGCAGGCGAGGCTGCGTTGGCTGGGCCACGTAGCCCGCATGCCCAGTCACAATACCTGCAGTCAAAATGCAAACAAAACACGCACTATGATAATATATATGATGCATTGTCTTTGAAACTGATTGGTCCACACCAAGGGACGGCTTTCTTTTGAGCCTCGACCCAATTGGTGCTCGACCAGATGACGCCAAAAGGCGTCACACAGCTCAAAGACAATGCCGCTGTCAAAGTAATGAGGGCTCGGGGTGAGCATCTACATCATTAGAACTCCTTTGCCGGTACCAAAAAACTGAAAGCTATTTTCTTACAAGGATTCATGTTACTGCGTCAACCACAATACCTGCAGTCAAAATGCAACGGTGGGCGACTGCCTCCAACTGGCCGGATCGAGGGGGCTAAACGGGCACGACACGGGCTAGAGACGAGATTGACTGATGCGGCATGGAAGGATGCGGGAGCTGAGTGGACTTGCCGATGGCCGGGTTCCAGCGGTGTCGAGATCGGCCTCTGTGGAGGTGGAGGCTCGTGAAGGACGCTGCTGCTGCTGGGCAGTTGGAGGTACTCGCCATCCAGCAACAACGGAGGGGGGAGGAGCGACGCTCACAACAACGAGCGGAGCGCCGGGTGGCTAAAGCACAGCAGATTGGCACAGTAGGGGGCGCAGGTGGTGCATCAGCCAGTCATCTCAGTCGACCCGTGGAACCTGCTGGGTCTGTCCCGAGACCTCCTCCTGTCAACGAGCCTTCGACACTTCACTTGGCCTCAAAGTGCACCTAGCCTGGCACGGGCGCCGTGGTGACGTCACCGTCACTTCGTGTCGGGTATTGGATTGGTATGGTGTGTGTGTCTGTTTGTGTGTGTGTGTAGGTGTGTGTGTGTGTAGGTGTGTGTGTGTAGGTGTGTGTGTAGGTGTATGTGGCTGTGTGTGTCTGCGTGTGTGTCTGTGTGTGTGTGTGTCTGTGTGTGTGTGTCTCTGTGTGTGTGTCTGTGTGTGTGTCTCTGTGTGTGTGTGTCTGCGTGTGTGTCTCTGTGTGTGTGTCTCTGTGTATGTCTGTGTGTGTGTCTGCGTGTGTGTGTCTCTTTGTGTGTGTGTCTGTGGGTGTGTCTGTGTGTGTGTGTGTGTCTCTGTGTGTGTCTGTGTGTGTGTCGCTGTGTGTGTGTCTGTGTGTGTCTGTGTGTGTCTGTGTGTCTGTGTGTCTGTGTGTGTATGTCTGTGTGTGTGTGTCTGTGTGTGTCTGTGTATGTCTGTGTGTATGTCTGTGTATGTCTGTGTATGTGTTTGTGTCTCTGTGTGTGTATGTCTGTGTGTGTCTGTGTGTGTCTGTGTGTGTCTGTGTATGTCTGTGTGTGTGTGTCTGTGTGTATGTCTGTGTGTGTGTGTCTGTGTATGTCTGTGTGTATGTCTGTGTGTCTCTGTGTGTGTGTCTTTGTCTTTGTGTCTCTGTGTGTGTGTGTGTCTGTGTGTGTGTGTCTGTGTGTGTCTGTGTGTGTCTGTGTATGTCTGTGTGTGTGTGTGTCTGTGTGTATGTCTGTGTGTGTGTGTCTGTGTATGTCTGTGTGTATGTCTGTGTGTGTCTCTGTGTGTGTGTCTTTGTCTTTGTGTCTGTGTGTGTGTGTCTGTGTGTGTCTGTGTGTGTGTGTCTGTGTGTGTGTGTCTGTGTGTGTCTGTGTGTGTGTGTCTGTGTGTGTGTCTGTGTGTGTCTGTGTCTGTGTGTGTCTTTGTCTTTGTGTCTCTGTGTGTGTGTCTGTGTGTGTGTGTGTCTGTGTGTGTGTCTGTGTGTCTGTGTGTGTGTGTGTGTCTGTGTGTGTCTGTGTGTGTCTGTGTGTGTGTCTGTGTGTGTCTGTGTGTGTGTCTGTGTGTGTGTGTCTGTGTGTGTGTCTGTGTGTGTGTGTCTGTGTGTGTGTCTGTGTGTGTGTCTGTGTGTGTGTCTGTGTGTGTCTGTGTGTGTGTGTCTGTGTGTGTGTGTCTGTGTGTGTGTCTGTGTGTGTCTGTGTCTGTGTGTGTCTTTGTCTTTGTGTCTCTGTGTGTGTCTTTGTCTTTGTGTCTCTGTGTGTGTGTCTGTGTGTGTGTCTGTGTGTGTGTCTGTGTGTGTGTCTGTGTGTGTGTGTCTGTGTGTGTCTGTGTGTGTCTGTGTGTGTGTCTGTGTGTGTGTCTGTGTGTGTCTGTGTGTGTGTCTGTGTGTGTGTGTCTGTGTGTGTCTGTGTCTGTGTGTGTGTCTGTGTGTGTGTCTGTGTGTGTCTGTCTGTGTGTGTGTGTCTGTGTGGGGGTCAAATGAGCTCTGGGCCTCCGCGCTCCCCACGCCAGACGCCCCAGGCCCCTTGCCCCTTGCAGGGGCCGGGCCCCACTCCTCTCTCCTCCCTCTCCCTCCTCCTGCTCCCTCCTCCTCCCTCTCTTCCCTCTCCCTCCTCCTCCTCCCTCCTCCCCCTCCTCCATTCTCCTCCCTCTCCTCCCTCTCCTCCTCCATTCTCCTCCCTCTCCTCCCCCTCCTCCCTCTCCCTCTCCTCCTCCATTCTCCTCCTCCTCCCTCTCCTCCTCCCTCACCTCCCTCTCCTCCCTCTCTTCCATTCTCCTTCTCCTCCCTCTCCTCCTCCTCCTCCCTCTCCTCCTCCTCCTCCCTCTCCTCCCTCTCTTCCATTCTCCCTCTCCTCCCTCTCCTCCTCCTCCTCCCTCTCCTCCTCCTCCTCCCTCTCCTCCCTCTCTTCCATTCTCCTTCTCCTCCCTCTCCTCCTCCCTCTCCTCCTCCCTCACCTCCCTCTCCTCCCTCTCTTCCATTCTCCTTCTCCTCCCTCTCCTCCTCCTCCCTCTCCTCCCTCTCTTCCATTCTCCTCCTCCTCCCTCTCCTCCTCCCTCTCCTCCTCCTCCCTCTCCTCCTTCTCCTCCCTCTTCTCTCCTCCTCCTCCCCCTCTCCCTCTCCTCCTCCTCTCCCTCTTCCCTCTCTCCTCCCCACCTTTCTCCCCACCTCTCCCCCTCTCTCCTGTCTCTCTCTCTCTGCTGTGATCAGCACCGCGCCGTGGCGTCTGTGTCCGTGACGGGGAGCTGTAAGTCGCGACACCGCGCACGTCCGAGGCTCGCAGAGCTGCCTTGCCTTCCAGTTGCCGAATGAACACATTGTGTGTGTGTGTCTCTGTGTGTGTATGTCTGTGTGTGTGGTGATGAGTCTTTAGGTCTCTATGTGAGTCTATTGGTCTCTGTGTGAGTATACGGGTCTCTGTGTGAGTCTACGGGTCTCTGTGTGAGTCTATGGGTCTCTGTGTGAGTCTGTGGGTCTCTGTATGAGCCTATGGGTCTCTGTGTGTGAGTCTGTGGGTCTCTGTGTGAGTCTATGGGTCTCTGTGTGAGTCTATGTGTCTCTGTGTGAGTCTACGGGTCTCTGTGTGAGTCTACGGGTCTCTGTGTGTGAGTCTGTGTCTCTGTGTGAGTCTGTGGGTCTCTGTGTGTGAGTCTACGGCTCTCTGTGTGAGTCTATGGGTCTCTGTGTGAGTCTGTGGGTCTCTGTATGAGCCTATGGGTCTCTGTGTGTGAGTCTGTGGGTCTCTGTGTGAGTCTATGGGTCTCTGTGTGAGTCTATGTGTCTCTGTGTGAGTCTATCGGTCTCTGCGTGAGTTTACGGGTCTCTGTGTGTGAGTCTGTGTCTCTGTGTGAGTCTGTGGGTCTCTGCGTGAGTCTTTGGGTCTCCCCGCATGATGAATGACAACTACAACAAAGACATAGATCCCCTGGGTAGCCTCTAGCAGGCTGTTGGGGAAAGTGCTGTTTGCGAGCAGTACCTATGAAGCAGGGCACGGCACACGAGGATGGCCAGCAGTGACGATGTTTACCACACACCGCACCACGTACTCACTTGAAGCTGAGTCGACCTAGGCGAGGCCCTGGACCGGTTCAGATAATCGTCAGCTGGCCGTGCTGATGGTTGGGCTCGTGAGCGGGAATCGAACTTGGTTCATCGGGCAGCGCGCTAACCGCTGCACTACAACAACAACAACCGCCATTCGCCACTAAGTGGCGGTGACGTCGCCACGACGCTTGTGCCAGGCCAGGTGCACGTTGAAGCCACGTGAAGTGTCGAACTCCCGCTGGCAGGAGGTCACGGGGCAGATGCCACAGGTTGACTGAATGAGACGACTGGCTGATGCACCTACTGTGCCAACTTGCTGTGCTTTAGCCACCCGGCGCTCCGCTCGTTGTTGTGAGCGTCGCTCCTCCGCCCTCCGTTGTTGTTGGAGGGCGACTGCCTCCAACTGCCCAGTAGCAGCGTCCTTCACGAGCCTCCTCCACAGAGGCCGGTCTTGACATCGCTGGTACCAGTCATCGGCAAGTCCACTCAGCTCCACGTCCTCCTGTACCACATCACTCCATCTCTTCTCTAGCCCGTGCTGCGTCCGTTTTTCCCCGTCGATCCGGCCGAACAAAAGCTGTTTCGGCATGCGGTGGCTGGGCATGCGGGCTACATGACCCAGCCAACGCAGCCTTGCCTGCCGGAGGAGCAAACCGATAGGACTTTGTCCAGATCTTTCAAGGATTTGTGAGCTCCTCACACAATCCAGCTTGGTTAAGCCCAGGATAGATCGTAGGCAGGCCAGCCTAAATGTTTCTAACCGGCGAAGATGTTCCATTAGGGGGGTCCAAGTTTCACAAGCGTAGAGAACGGAGGGAATGACCGTAGCCGAGAAGACCTGAAGCTTCGTGTGGAGCCACAGACCAGGTAGCTTCCACACAGCATTACGCAACTGATGAAAAGATAATGCCGCTCGACTGATTCGGAGTGAGACCTCTGTTGTTAAACCGGAGCCGGTCATGAGCACACTGCCAAGGTATGGGAAACTCTCCATTCTCTCCACAACTGCCCTATCACCAAATGAGAGTTGTGGGGGTGGAGTGTCCGATGGTACAAAATACCCAGGCAGGTGCTTAGTTTTGGTGGGGCTGATGGTAAGGCCACACCTCTTGGTAGCAAGCTCCAGTCTCAGCAGCAGCGTCTCCAACTCATCCTCTGAGTGAGCAGCAATTACCAAATCATCGGCATACATAACGTGGTTGAGCAATAGGGAGCCATCCCTTGACCGCACCCTGGCATCTGGTACATGTACATGTACCAGATGGAAATTCCTCCGGTACAATTATTGAAGGCTTCACGAACTACTTGGTCAAAATAGATGTTAAATAATGTGGGAGCCAAAGGACTTCCCTGTCGCACACCAAGGTGTACAGAGAATGGCTCTGACTCCCGGCCACGTAGTTTTTCCCGGGCCCGCTCACCATCATGGAGGTCCTTAATGATCGTGAGCAGGGGGTCAGGGACTCCAAAAGCACGAAGAACAACCCAGAGCCCAGGCCTACTAATGGTGCCATAGGACTTGACCTGGTCAATCAAGCAGAGATGTAGGTCTTGTTGGAATTCCCTACACCTCTGCTGTAGCAGACGGACAGAATATGGCATCCGTGCAGGACCACCGTTTCTTGAAACCGCATTAGGGCTCTGCAAGCCTCTCCTCAGCATGCCTGGCAAGGCGAAGTTGAATAATCCTTGCCAGAATCTCTTCCGGCACACTGAGGAGTGAGATGCCCCTGTAGTTGCTACAGTCTGTGCGGTCCCCCTTCTTAAAGAGGGGGACCACCAGGGCATCCTTCCAATCTTGTGGAACCCGTCCAGTGGTCCAGACTGTTGTTATGATGTCATGTAGGGCAGTCTGTACACAAACGCCACCCTCCCTCAGCATTTCGTTTGGGAAATCATCTCTGCCCGGTGCCTTTCCTGGTCTCAGACTCTGGATCGCCCTCAGTACTTCCGGAACAGATGGCACCTCAGTGAGCCACTCACAGGGGGTGACTTCTTCTTCCAATATTTGAGGCACCGCAGCCTCGGCAGGGTCATGCCTACTTTGTGCCACATTGTTTTCTTGTGTAAGGGATTTCCCCTCCCCCAGGACCTCACAGAAATGCTCAGCAAATCTGAAAACCTGTTCCTGAGAGTCGGAGATTGGATCACCGTTCTTTCCCGTAATGATGGTAATAGGTGTGGTGCTGCAGGTTACTTTTGTATGGAATTAAAGAGCGATTTGTGATCTCGGGCCAATGAGGCAGACTCCATCTGCTCAGCAACCCGCGACCACCACCCATCCTTGCAGCGCCTCACGGCACTCCGATCCACCGTGTGAAGGCTGTGGTAAGCCTCCTCATTCTCCGACATGGGATGCTGTAGCCGATGAGAATGGGCCTATCGCTTTTTCTCAGTCAGTTTGAACACCTCCTCTGTCAGCCAGGGTCTCTGGGGATGTCTGGACCGTCTACCCAAAGCACCCATTGCAACTGCATGAGCAACAGTCATGAACCTCGCCTATTTCCCCTCGACATCAGGAGGAGTGGAGGACAATGCCAACCTCAGCTGCAAGCGATGATGAAATTCTCACTTACAACTTTCATCAGCTAGCTGAGACCATGCCACTAAGGGTTTGAATGGGGTCCAGGGTGTACACCCACCACCGGAGTGGAAGAATGGCAGGCACATCTTCCAGATTTCAAGTCGATGGTCAGTGGGCAGATCAGCTTCCTGGTAGGTTCTGGTGTCAAGGACATGGGCCCGCATCCGCTGGTCTGTCACTATGTAGTCCAGCAGATGTTCTTGCTTGGACCCGGCATGCATCCATGATGTTTTGTGGATGCGCCGATGCCGGAACAGCGTGTTGGTAATTACAAGCCCATGGGCTGCACAAAAATCTAGCAGCCTCCTGCCGTTGTTATTGAGCTGATCTGGCCCATGCCTTCCAATTGCTCCAGACCAGGTGCCAGCATCATGACCAACTCGGGCATTGAAGTCACCCAACAAGATGACTCTATCCCGAGGGGGCACTTTAGCTAGAACCTGTGACAGGAGGTCATAGAAGGCATCTGACTCATCGGCCTTGCCTGCATCCTTCCAAGGATGTTCGTCTTCAGTGGGGGCATAAGCAACCACGACCACCATTCCTAGCCTCTGGTTGATGGGAAGGCGAGCCCAAAGTAGCCTGGGGCTTACAGCTTCCCACTCCTCACCGTCACGCTCTCACGCCCCCTTCATTATTTTATTCAGAAGAAGAGCCACACCCTGTTGTTTGGCAGTCTCCTGCCCCGAGTAGAAGACTGTCCACCCCTCATGGTGGCAGGAGCCAGAGCCGGTCCACCAGACCTCCTGAATACCACAGAGAACCAGGCGGTACCGGTCCAGCTCCCGACAGAGGAGTGGCAGCCTCTCCTCCGCAGTGCGCGTTCGAACATTCCACGTGGCCACACGAAGTGGTTTTTGTTGTTTCTGGAGGTGCCCCGAGGGTAGAGATTCAATCTCCTGGCTCCGCCAAAATGGGGTTTGGCCAGGAGAAATCATAGACGCCTGTCTCCCCGGGGCCTCCGGCACAAGCTTAATAAATGTTTTACCATGTAGTTTAGTGGTGGTTAATTGAAGGTGGAGGGGTTACCTGCCCCTCGCACCCGTCCAGAGCCCCCGTTTGGCGACTGTGGTGGCTATAAACGCCATGAGGGGAAAGGCCAATCAGAATTGGCCCTCACCCCCACGGCACTGCCCACTACAGCGTTGCCCGTCCGGCACCACTAGGAGGTATGGGGTTGTTTTGCCGGATACACAGACACACACACATACATACACACAGACACAAAGACAAAGACACACAGTCAAAGACACACAGACACACATACAGACAAGACAAGTACACACACTGACACAAAGACACACAGACACATATCTCAGACACACACACACAGACACACACACACAGACACACACAGACACACACACACAGACACCTGCACTGCGTGTCGTGGGTTCGGGGTCAGTACTCGGTTCACGGAGGAGGCTCAACGTCCCTTGCGCATCCTCCCCCTCCTTCCCTCCTCCTCCTCCTCCCCCCCTCCTCCTCCTCCCCCTCCTCCTCCTCCTCCTCCCCCCCCTCCTCCCCCCTCCTCCTCCTCCCCCCTCCTCCTCCTCCTCCTCCCCCCTCCTCCTCCTCCCCCTCCTCCCCCTCCTCCTCCTCCCCCTCCTCCCCCTCCTCCCCCTCCTCCTCCCCCTCCTCCCCCTCCCGCTCCTCCTCCTCCCCCTCCTCCCCCTCCTCCTCCTCCCCCTCCTCCCCCTCCTCCCCCCTCCTCCTCCTCCTCCCCCTCCCCCTCCTCCTCCTCCCCCTCTCCTCCTCCCCCCTCCTCCTCCCCCTCCTCCTCTCCTCCTCCCCCTCTCCTCCTCCCCCCTCTCCCCCCCTCTCCTACCCCTCTCCTCCCCCTCTCATCCTCCTCCTCCTCCTCCCCTCCTCCCCCTCCTCCTCCCCCTCCCCCTCTTCATCCCCCTCCCCCCCCTCTTCATCCCCCTCCTCCCCCCCTCCCCCTCTCCTCCTCCCCCTCTTCATCCCCCTCCTCCTCCCCCTCTCCCCTCTCCTCCATTGGCGCCCTGGTGGCTGTGAGATGTTGACTACCTCTCCTGGTACGCAGTAGGTCGTTCGATCCTGACCCCTGACGATGCCTGCTGCTGCTGTATAGTTGGGGTCTGCGTCTTTTCTCTCTCTCTCTCCCATCATCATCATCACCATCACGGTGTCTGGAGATGTTGACTACCTCTCCTGGTTCGCAGTAGGTCGTGGGTTCGATCCCGACCCTGACAATGCCTGCTGCTGTATAGTTGGGGTCTGCGTCTTTCTCTATCTCATCATCATCATCATCACCATCACGGTGTCTGTGAGATGTTGACTACCTCTCCTGGTACGCAGTAGGTCGTTCGAGCCTGACCCCTGACGATGCCTGCTGTTGTATAGTTGGGGTCTGCGTCTTTCTCTCTCTCTCTCTCATCATCACCATCACGGTGTCTGGGAGATGTTGACTACCTCTCCTGGTACGCAGTAGGTCGTGGGTTCGATCCCGACCCTGACAATGCCTGCTGCTGCTGCTGTATATCTGGAGTCTGCGTGTGTGTGTATCTCTCCCCGTGGCGATCACTTCGTGGATTTTCAGCCGGGGTTTTCCCGACTCACGTTTTTTTTTTTAAACTCGACGTTTGATTTATATTTTCTGAGTCATTTGACTCCTGCTATCATGATGACCACGATCGGCCACTTCAGTTGAACTGCCACCGTTCGTGATGGGCCAGGGTCGCTTCTCCTGCAAGACAAATGCGCATTCAGCTCAGTGCCGGGGGCCTTACCTGTGCAACACTAAAAATATTATATTGTTTATAGATTCATCCTCTCTCACCTCCTCCACGCTCCTCGCCCGCTCTCCCCTTATTTTATAAAGCGCCATTGCATTGAAGATGGTAATTACAGGGCAGGCATTATTATTGCTACAGCACTCGGTGAGGGAGGGAGGGAGGGAGTCAGGGAGGTCTCAGTGCGAGGTGTTGGTGGGGAGAGGTGGGGGGAGAGGTGGGGGGAGAGGTGGGGGGAGAGGGGGGGGGAGAGGTGGGGAGGGAAAGATGGGGGAGATGGGGGGAGGGGAGATGGGGGGAGGGGAGATGGGGGGAGGGGAGATGGGGGGAGGGGAGATGGGGGGAGAAACTCATATGAGGGTGATGATGAATGTCTGGCATCAGGATCGGGCCCAGAAGAGACTCACGTGGGGGATGCTGGCACAGCGAGAGTGGGGAGGGAGGGAGGGGGAGAGGGGGAGCGTGTGGGGAGAGTGGGGAGAGAGGGAGAGAGGGGGAGCGTGTGGGGAGAGTGGGGAGGGAGAGAGGGGGAGCGTGTGGGGAGAGTGGGGAGAGAGGGAGGGGGCAAAGGAGAGTGGGTGGGGATAAGGGAGGGGAGAGAGGGTAGGGAGAAAGGAGGAGAGAGGCTATGGGGGGGGAGAGTGTGGGGGCAGAGAGGCAGATAGTGGAGAGTGTGGGAGGGGAGGGAGGGTAGGTGAGAGGGGGGGGGAGGAGGGAGAGTGTGGGAGGGGAGGGAGGGTAGGTGAGAGGGGGGGGAGGAGGGGAGAGTGTGGGAGGGGAGGGAGGGTAGGTGAGAGGGGGGAGAGTTTGGGAGGGGAGGGAGGGTAGGTGAGAGGGGGGGAGAGGGAGGAGGGAGAGTGTGGGAGGGGAGGGAGGTTAGGTGAGAGGGGGGGGGGAGAGTTTGGGAGGGGAGGGAGGGTAGGTGGAGGGGGGGAGAGGGAGGAGGAGAGTGTGGGAGGGGAGGGAGGGTAGGTGAGAGGGGGGAGAGAGGTGGAATTGACAGCACGGGGAGAGAGAGAGAGAGTTTGGGAGAGATGTAAGGTGAGAGATAGGAGAGAGAGAGAGAGAAGGGAGAGTTTGGCGAGAGAGGTGAGTGGGAGGGAGAGAGAGAGAGAGGTTATTGAAAGGGGATCGTGCTCTCCGAGGGATGATGGCACGGGTAGAAGAGGGGGGGGGGAAGAGGAGAGGGGGGGATGAGAGGGAGGGAGGGAGAGACAGAGCGGAGAGTAGCAGAGGGAGATAGACTGTGGAGAGACGAGGAGAGAGACGAGGAGAGAGAGGGAGTGCCAAGAGGCTGAGTGGAGCACTATGAGCACTATGATGTGTGTGTCTGTGTGTGTGTCTGTGTGTGTGTCTGTGTGTGTGTCTGTGTGTGTCTGTGTGTGTGTGTATGTGTGTGTGTCCAGTTTAACAGCAGAGTCTCACTCCGAATCAGTCGCGCGTCAATATCTTTTCATCGGTTGCGTAACGCTGTGTGGAAGCTACCTGGTCTGTCGCTCCGCACTAAGCTTCAGGTCTTCTCGGCCACGATCATTCCCTCCCTTCTCTACGCTTGCGAAACGTGGACCCCCCCTAATGGAACATCTTCCGCCGGTTAGAAACATTTAAGCTGGCATGCCCTATGATCCATCCTGGGTTTAACCAGACTGGATTGTGTGAGGAGCTCACAAATCCTTGAAAGATCTGGGCAAGGTCCCATCGGTGAGCTCCTCCGGCAGGCAAGGCTGCGATGGCTGGGTCATGTAGCCCGCATGCCCAGCCACCGCATGCCGAAACAGCTTTTGTTCAGCCGGATTGAGGGGGCTAAACGGGCGCGGCACGGGCTAGAGAAGAGATGGAGTGACGTGGTACAGGAGGACGTGGAGCTGAGTGGAGCTGAGTGGACTTGCCGATGACTGGTGCCAGCGGTGTCAAGATCGGCCTCTGTGGAGGAGGCTCGTGAATTGACGCTACTGGGCAGTTGGAGGTAGTCGCCCTCCAACAACAACGGAGGGCGGAGGAGCGACGCTCACAACAACGAGCGGAGCGCCGGGTGGCTAAAGCACTGCAGGTTGGCACAGTAGGGGCACAGGTGGTGCATCAGCCAGTCATCTCAGTCATCTCAGTCAGTCGACCCGTGGCACCTGCTGGGTCTGCCCCGTGACCTCCTGCCAGCGGGCGTTCGACACTTCACGTGGCCTCAAGGTGCACATGGCCTGGCACAAGCGTCGTGGTGACGTCACCGCACTTAGTGGCGAATGGCGGTTGTTGTTGGGGGGGTGTGTGTGGGGGTGGGTGGGTGACTCAGTCACGGGCGAAGGAGTCTCACACGGTGACTCCTCCGTTTGCGAACATTCCACTTATGGACTTTCAGAGTGACGGACAAACCCTTGTTCATATGTCACGTAGATGCCACGTGAAGAACCAGTGGCATCTACAGAAACGTGAAGAACCAGTGGCATCTACAGAACGTGAAGAACCAGTGCATCTACAGAACGTGAAGAACCAGTGGCATCTACAGAACGTGAAGAACCAGTGGCATCTACAGAACGTGAAGAACCAGTGGCATCCACATCTGCAGAACATGAAGAACCAGTGGCATCCACACCTGCAGAACATGAAGAACCAGTGGCATCTACATCTGCAGAACGTGAAGAACCAGTGGCATCCACATCTGCAGAACGTGAAGAACCAGTGGCATCCACATCTGCAGAACATGAAGAACCAGTGATATCTACATGTGGAGAACATGAAGAACCAGTGGCATCTACATCTGCAGAACGTGAAGTACCAGTGGCATCTGCAGAACATAAAGAACCAGTGGTATTTACATCTGCAGAACTGAAGAAACCAGTGACATCTACATCTGTAGAACATGAAGAACCAGTGGCATCTACATCTGAGGAACGTGAAGAACCAGTGGCATCTACATCTGCAGAACGTGAAGAACCAGTGGCATCCACATCTGCAGAACATGAAGAACCAGTGATATCTACATGTGGAGAACATGAAGAACCAGTGGCATCTACATCTGCAGAACGTGAAGAACCAGTGGCATCTACATTTGCAGAACGTGAAGTACCAGTGGCATCTACATCTGCAGAACATAAAGAACCAGTGGTATTTACATCTGGACAACATGAAGAACCAGTGGTATTTACATCTGCAGAACGTGAAGAACCAGTGGCATCTACATCTGCAGAACGTGAAGTACCAGTGGCATCTACATCTGCAGAACGTGAAGAACCAGTGGCATCTACATCTGGACAACGTGAAGAACCAGTGGCATCTACATCTGCAGAACATAAATAACCAGTGGTATTTACATCTGGACAACATGAAGAACCAGTGGTATTTACATCTGCAGAACATGAAGAACCAGTGACATCTACATCTGTAGAGCATGAAGAACCAGTGGCATCTACATCTGCAGAACGTGAAGAACCAGTGGCATCTACATCTGGACAACGTGAAGAACCCGTGGCATCTACATCTGCAGAACGTGAAGAACCAGTGGCGTCTACATCTACAGGAGATTATACAACCTTTAAAGCCATTCCCCGTGCTTAGTGTTACACGCCGCACAACACGTTTGGAATCAACAGAGAGTAAAGTTGGGACTTACTAACAAATCGACTTACGAACAGACCTCCGTAACCTCACTCGTTCGTGAGTAGAGCGGTCTCCCTGTACACACACACACACACGCGGCCCCGCCGGCCATGAGAAGCAGCTTGCAGGGTGGCCGCCAGTGATTGCGATCGAGGCTCCAGAGCGACAAGGGACCGGGGTTCAATCCCCCACCGGGGTTCAATCACCCCACCGGGGTTCAATCACCCACCGGGGTTCAATCCCCCACCGGGGTTCAATCCCCCACCGGGGTTCAATCACCCACCGGGGTTCAATCACCCACCGGGGTTCAATCCTCCACCTGGGTTCAATCACCCACCGGGGTTCAATCACCCACCGGGGGTAACCTTATCTGTGTGGAGTTGTTCCGTAGAATGAGAGTGAGTGTGGTTTTTTTTTAATGATTTCCCCCTAGTGGCCGGGCGTGGTACTGGCCACCTCCCCACCTGTGCCACAGTGTTGCGCTCGCCTTTCATAGGTTTCCGCTCACAAACAGCACTTGCCCTGACAGTCCGTCTAGGCGATACCGGGAGGGGGTGGTGGGTGGTGGGTCTTTGTCTCGAGGTGTCTGTGCGCGTCTCTGCGATTGCGAAACGTGGACCCGTTTGCAAGGGGCGCCTGAGCCAATTTCGAAACGCTTGAGCCGGCCTTCGATTCGCCATGGGGGTTGTTTTTATTTTTTTAACCAGGCTGGATCACCACGAGGAGCTCGCTGGTCCATGGGAGTTCCGGACACAGTCCCCATCACGAGTTGAGCTCCTGCGGCAGGTTGTGGCCCCTCGCACAGATTGTGGCAACCACAGGGGGTGGAGGGGGGGGCATCTCCCTGCTTAGTGTGAGGCCGGGAAAGTTGCTGGCAAGGATTGTGTTCAACGTCGCCTTGCCAGGCATCGTGCTGAGTTGACGGGAGAGGCTTGCGGAGCCCCAATGCGGTTTCAGGAAAGGGCGGTCCTGCACAGATGCCATGTATTATGTCCGTCTGCTACAGCGGAGGTGTATAGAATTCCAGCGTGACCTACATCTCTGCTTTGTTGACCTGGTCAAGGCCTAGGATGTAATCAACAGGCCAGGGCTCTGGGTTCTTCTTCGGGCTTTCGGAGTCCCCAACTCTCTGCTCACGATCATTTAACGGTCTTCATGACGGTGGACAGTCCTGGGTAAAGCTTACGTAGCCAGGAGTCGGAGCAATTCCCGTGTTCACCTTGGGGTGCGACAGGGTTGTCCTCTGGCTCCCACCGTATTTAACACCATCTTTGACCACGTAGTTTGAGAAACTTTCTATGGGTGTACCGGAGGAATGTCCATCTGGTACAGATACAATGGGAGGCTGATCGATGCCCGGGTGCGGTCGAGGGATGGCTCCCTATTGGTTAACCATGTTACGTATGATCTGGTGATTGCTGCTCACTCAAAGGAGGAGGTGGAGGTACTGTTGCTGAACCTGGAGTGTGGGCTCTTACAATCAGCCCCACCAAAAACACATTCTCCTGCGGAGGGAGCTGGTAGGAACGTCGGGTTGCTCGGTCAATGGCCAGGGTCAACGGCGGCACCACGTGGTGTATTCCGCAAATATTCCCGACTGTGAGGGCGGGCACAAGCCGGCGTGAGTAGGTTAAACGTTGAGTTTTATAAGGGCACCACGGGGTGACCAGCCCCTCCACATCCAGCCCCACCCAGCCCCTCCCTCCCCACCCTCCCCACCCAGCCCCTCCCCACCCTCCCCTCTCCACCCAGCCCCACCCCTCCCATTTTTGGATGCACGACGGACGGACAGACACAATAATCCCCTGTGGGCTAGTGGTGTAACCAGGAGGTGCCTACCAGTACTAAGCACCTGTCCGGGTATTTTGTGCTGTCAAACACTCCACCACCTCAAGTATCCATTGGTCATGGAGCAATTGTGGAGAGATTGGGGATTTGTCCAGACCTCGGCAGTGTGCTTACGATCAGCTCTGGTTTGGCAGCAGAGGTCTCACTCAGAATCATCCAAGCGGCGTTATCTTTTCATCAGCTGTGTAACACTGCTGTGTGGAAGCTACCTGGTCTGTCGCTCCACACGAAGCTTCGGGTCTTCTCGGCCACAGTCATTCCCTCCTATTCTCTGTTCTTGTGAAACGTGGACCCCCCCCCCCTCCTGATGGAACATCTTTGCTGGTTTGAAATTGGCAGGCTGCCCTGCCCACGATCCATCCTGGGTTTAACCAGGCTGAATTGTGTGAGGAGCTCACAAATCCTTGAAAGATCTGGACACGGTCCAATCGGTGAGCTCCTCCAGCGGGCAAGGCTGCGATGGCTGGGTCATGTAGCCCGCATGTCCAGCCACCGCATGCCGAAACAGCTTTTGTTCGGCCTGATCGAGGGGGCTAAACGGGCGCGGCACGGGCTAGAGAAGAGATGGAGTGATGTGGTACAGGAGGACGTGGAGCTGAGTGGACTTGCCGATGACTGGTACCAGCGGTGTCAAGATCGGCCTCTGTGGAGGAGGCTCGTGAAGGACGCTACTGGGCAGTTGGAGGTAGTCGCCCTCCAACAACAACGGAGGGCGGAGGAGCGACGCTCACAACAACGAGCGGAGCGCCGGGTGGTTAAAGCACAGCAGGTTGGCACAGTAGGGGGCACAGGTGGTGCATCAGCCAGCCATCTAAGTCAGTCAACCAGTGGCACCTGGGTCTGCCCCGTGACCTCCTGCCAGCGGGCGTTCGACACTCCACGTGGCCTCAAGGTGCACATGTCCTGGCACAAGCGTCGTGGTGACGTCACCGCCACTTAGTGGCGAATGGCGGTTGTTGTTGTATGTAAGAGTGTGTGTGTAAGAGTGTGTGTGTAAGAGTGTGTGTGTGTGTGTAAGAGTGTGTGTGTAAGAGTGTGTGTGTGTGTGTAAGAGTGTGTGTATGTAAGAGTGTGTGTGTGTGTAAGAGTGTGTGTATGTAAGAGTGTGTGTGTATGTAAGAGTGTGTGTGTGTGTAAGAGTGTGTGTATGTAAGAGTGTATGTGTGTGTAAGTGTGTGTGTGTGTGTAAGAGTGTGTGTGTATGTAAGAGTGTGTGTGTGTGTAAGAGTGTGTGTGTAAGTGTGTATGTGTGTGTAAGAGTGTGTGTGTATGTAAGAGTGTGTGTGTGTGTAAGAGTGTGTGTATGTAAGAGTGTATGTGTGTGTAAGAGTGTGTGTGTATGTAAGAGTGTGTGTAAGAGTGTGTGTATGTAAGACGGTGTGTATGTAAGAGAGTGTGTGTGTGGCAGTAGCAGCAGCAGGAGCTTTAGGCTGATTGGGGGGGCAGGCGAGGAGGAATCGTCGAGGCTGGGGCTAATGGCGCTCCCTGGGTAGCGAGCTCACGGCTGGTGGTGGCTGGGTGGTGGCTGGGTGGTGGTGGCTGGGTGGTGGCTGGGTGGTGGTGGTGGCTGGGTGGTGGTGGTGGCTGGGTGGTGGTGGTGGCTGGGTGGTGGTGGTGGCTGGGTGGTGGTGGTGGCTGGGTGGTGGTAGTGGCTGGGTGGTGGTGGTGGTGGTGGCTGGGTGGTGGTGGTGGTGGCTGGGTTGTGGTGGCTGGGTGTAGAGCTCCACCCCCACCTCCATAGCTCCACCCCCACCTCCATAGCTCCACCCCCACCTGCATAGCTCCACCCCCACCTGCATAGCTCCACCCCCACATCCATAGCTCCACCCCCACCTGCATAGCTCCACCCCCACCTGCATAGCTCCACCCCCACATCCATAGCTCCACCCCCACCTGCATAGCTCCACCTCCACCTGCATAGCTCCACCTGCATAGCTCCACCTGCATAGCTCCACCTCCACCTGCATAGCTCCACCATCACCTGCAAAGCTCCACCACCACCTGCATAGCTCCACCCCCACCTGCATAGCTCCACCCCCACCTCCATAGCTCCACCCCCACCTCCATAGTTCCACCTCCATAGCTCCACCACCATAGCTCCACCCCCACCTGCATAGCTCCACCCCCACCCACATAGCTCCACCCCCACCCACATAGCCCCACCCCCACCCACATAGCTCCACCCCCACGCAGGTCTCTGCTGGGCGCGACATCGCGATGTGTTGCCACTTCGCTTGTGGAGGGCGGATTTCAAACGGGGCCTCTCCACTCCCTCTCTCCCTGAATCACTCCACTTGTCACTCATTCCCTCCATCTCATTCCCTCCATTCATTCCCTCCATCTCTCTCTCATTCCCTCCATCTCATTCCCTCCATCTCTCTCTCATTCTCTCATTCCCTCCATCTCTCTCTCATTCCCTCCATCTCTCTCCCTCCATCTCTCTCCCTCCATCTCTCTCTCATTCCCTCCATTTCTCTCTCTCATTCCCTCCATATCATTCCCTCCATCTCATTCCCTCCATCTCATTCCCTCCATCTCTCTCTCATTCCCTCCATCTCTCTCATTCCCTCCATCTCTCTCCCTCCATCTCTCTCTCATTCCCTCCATCTCTCTCATTCCCTCCATCTCTCTCCCTCCATCTCTCTCTCATTCCCTCCATATCATTCCCTCCATCTCTCTCACATTCCTCCATCTCTCTCTCATTCCCCCCTCTCTATCTGTCATTCTCTCCATCTCATTCCCTCCATCTCTTTCATTCCCTAGAGCTCTCTTTCAATCGCTCCACACATTCCCTTCATCTCTCTCACACTCTCCATCTCTCTCCCCATGTCTCTCTCCGCATCTCTCTCATCTCTCTCCACCCATCTCTTCCCCCCATGTATCTCTCCATCTCTCTCTCCACCCATCTCTCCCTCTATGTATCTCTCCGTCTCTGTCTCCCCATCTCTCTCCACCCATCTCTCTCCCCATCTATCTCTCACACGCTCCATCTCTCTCTGTTTCTCTCCCCATCTCTCTCTCTCTCTGTCCACCCATCTCTCCCCATGTCTCTCCCCATGTCTCTCCCCCAATATCTCTCATCTCTCTCCACCCATCTCTCCCCCCATGTATCTCTCCATCCCTCTCTCTCTCTCCACTCATCTCTCCCCATGTCTCTCTCCGTCTCTGTCTCCCCATCTATCTCTCTATCTCTCTCCACCCATCTCTCCCCCCATGTATCTCTCCATCCCTCTCTCTTCACCCATCTCTCCCCCCATGTATCTCTCCATCTCTCTCTCTCTCTCTATCCACCCATTTCTCCCCCCATGTATCTCTCCATCTCTCTCTCTCTCTCTATTCACTCATTTCTCCCCCCATGTATCTCTCCATCTCTCTCTCTATCCACCCATCTCTCCCCCCATGTATCTCTCCATCTCTCTCTCTATCCACCCATTTCTCCCCCCATGTATCTCTCCATCTCTCTCTCTCTATCCACCCATCTCTCCCCCCATGTATCTCTCCATCTCTCTCATCTCCCTCCACCCATCTCTCCCCCCATGTATCTCTCCGTCTCTGTCTCCCCATCTCTCCATCTCTCTCCCCCCCCCCCATCTCTCCCCCCCATGTCTCACTCCCGCCTCCCATGTCTCCCTTTATCCACAACCCGACTCCCACGTCTCTCTCAATCTTTACCCCCCCCCACCCCCCACCCCCTACCCCCCACCCCCTCCACCTTTCTCTCTCTCATGCCACCCCACGCTGCGCTCATCTCAGGAGCGGTGGCGCAGCGGTTAGCGTCGCGGCTCCGCTGAGAACCCCGGGAAAACCGAGTTCGATTCCCGATCCGTGGCCACCGATTCCTGGGGCCTCCTACCTCCTCCCCCTAGGTCGACTCAGCCTCAAATTAGTTACCTGGTGCGGTGTGTGGTAAACAGCGCCACTGGGGAGAGACAAAGGCGGCCGGGCGTGGCGCTGGCCACCCTCACCCCGTCGGGTGCCACAGTGCCGGTGGCCTCGATAGGTGCCGCTCGCTAACAGCACTTGCCTCGACAGTCTGTTAGAGCCTACACGGGGGGCCTTTGTCTTGTTATACCTGTGTGTGTGTCTCTGTGTGTGTGTGCCTCTGTGTCTGTCTGTGTGCGTGTGTGTCTCTGTGTGTGTCTGTGTGTCACTGTGTCTGTCTGTGTCTGTGTGTCTGTGTGTGTGTGTGTCTGTGTGTGTGTGTCTCTGTGTGTGTGTGTCTCTGTCTGTGTGTGTATCTGTGTGTGTGTCTCTGTGTGTGTGTCTATGTGTCTGTGTCTCTGTGCGTGTGTGTGTCTGTGTGTGTGTCTGTGTGTGTGTGTCTCTGTGTGTGTGTGTCTATGTGTACATGTGTGTGTATCTGTGTATGTGTGTGTGTCTATGTGCACATGTGTGTGTATCTGTGTGTGTGTGTCTCTGTGTCTGTCTGTGTGTCTCTGTGCCTGTCTGTGTGTCACTGTGCGTGTGTGTGTCTGTGTGTGTGTGTCTCTGTGTGTGTGTCTATGTGTGTGTGTGTCTCTGTGTGTGTGTGTCTCTGTGTGTCTGTGTGTCACTGTGCGTGTGTGTGTCTGTGTGTCTCTAGTGTGTGTGTGTGTCTGTGTGTGTGTCTATGTGTACATGTGTGTGTATCTGTGTGTGTGTGTGTCTGTGTGGGTGTGTGTGTGTCTGTGTGTGGGTGTCTGTGTGTGTCTGTGTGTCTCTGTGTGTGTCTGTGTGTCTGTGTGTGTCTCTGTGTGTGTGTCTCTGTGTGTGTCTGTGTGTGTCTGTGTGTGTGTCTGTGTGTGCGTCTGTGTGTGTGTGTATATGTGTACATGTGTGTGTCTGTGCGTGTGTGTGTCTGTGTGTGTGTCTGTGTGTGTGTCTGTGCGTGTGTGTGTGCGTGTGTGTGTGTCTGTGTGTGTGTAAGTGTCTGTGTGTGTGTGTGTCTGTGTGTGTATATCCGCGTAGTAATTGCCTCATTGTGTGCGCGCTGGCCCTGCGCTGGGGACACGTTTGGCCGTATTTATCAGACAAATTTGCGACCCGGCTACCCGTCTCATCCATGGAGACACGCTGGGACCCGCGTCCCAATCACCCCCCCACCACCTCCTGCTGCACCACCACCACCACCACCTCCTCACTCACCACCACCACCACCTCCTCACTCACCACCACCACCACCCCTACCACTCTGCCCGGGTCTCCCCGTGGCGCACAGAGCCACTTAATGTGCACGACTTTACGTGGCGGCCTAATAGAGCTCGCCTGCGTTACAATTCAGCCGCAGAGATCTGTCTGCTCGTGTCCGTTGTGCGTGTGTGTCTGTGCGTGTGTGTGCGTGTGTGTCTGTGCGTGTGTTGTGTGTGTCTGTGTGTGTGTGTCTGTGCGTGTGTGTCTGTGCGTGTGTGTGCGTGTGTATCTGTGCGTGTGTTGTGTGTGTCTGTGTGTGTGTGTCTGTGCGTGTGTTGTGTGTGTCTGTGTGTGTGTGTCTGTGCGTGTGTGTCTGTGCGTGTGTGTGCGTGTGTATCTGTGCGTGTGTTGTGTGTGTCTGTGTGTGTGTGTCTGTGCGTGTGTTGTGTGTGTCTGTGTGTGTGTGTCTGTGCGTGTGTGTCTGTGCGTGTGTGTATGTGCGTGCGTGTCTGTGCGTGTGTGTCTGTGCGTGTGTGTCTGCTCGTGTCCGTTGTGCGTGTGTGTGTGTGTGCGTGTCTGTGCGTGTGTGTCTGTGCGTGTGTGTCTGTGCGTGTGTGTCGGTGCGTGTGTGTCTGTGCGTGTGTGTGTGTCTGTGCGTGTGTGTGTCTGTGTGTGTGTCTGTCTGTGTGTGTCTGAGGGTGCGTGTCTGTGCGTGTGTGTCTGTGCGTGTGTGTGTGTCTGTGTGTGTCTGTGCGTGTGTGTCTGTGTGTGTGTGCGTGTGTGTGTGTCTGTGTGTGTGTGTGTGCCCGCGTGTGTGTGTGTGTGCGTGTGTGTGTGCTCGTGTCTTTGTTGTGTCAGCGAAGTTTCTCGCTGACTGCACTTGCCCCAACAGTCTGGCAAGGCTATGCGGTGGATCTTTGTCTTAGTTGTTGGGGGTGTGTGTTAGTGAGTGTGTGTGTGTTAGTGAGTGTGTGTGTGTTAGTAAGTATGTGTGTGTTAGTGAGTGTGTAAGTGTGTGTGTTAGTGTGTGAGTATGTGAGTGTGTGTGTTTGTGAGTGTGTGTGTTTGTGAGTGTGTGTGTGTTAGTGAGTGTGAGTGTGTGTGTTAGTGAGTGTGTACGTGTGTGTGTGTTAGTGAGTGTGTGTGTTAGTGAGTGTGTACGTGTGTGTGTGTTAGTGAGTGTGTGTGTTAGTGAGTGTGTGTGTTAGTGAGTGTGTGAGTGTGTGTGTTAGTGAGTGAGTGAGTGTGAATGTGTGGGAGTGAGTGTGGTTAGCGTGTTTGAGAGTGTGTGTCAGTGAGTGAATGTGTGAGTGTGTGTGTTAGTAATTGTGTGTGTGTTAGCAAGTGTGTGTGTGTGTTAGTGAGTGTGTGAGTTAGTGAGTTAGTGAGTGTGTGAGTTAGTGAGTGTGTGACTGTGTGTTAGTGAGTGTGTGTTAGTATGTGTGTTAGTGAGTATGTGTGTTAGTAAGTGTGAGTGTGTGTGTTAGTGAGTGAGTGTGTGAGTGAGTGAATGTGTGAGTATGTGTGTGTGTTAGTGACAGAGTTTCCCGTCCGATTGGCCCCTCCTCTCATGGCGTCTGTGACCACCACAGTGGCTAAACGGGGGCTCTGGACGGGTGCGAGGGGCTGGTAACCCCTCCACCTTCAACATTTTTACCACGAAACCACGAATAAAAAATGTAACTAATAAGCTTATGCCGGAGGCCCCGGGGGGACAGGCGTCTATGACGTCTCCTGGCCAAACCCCAAATGGCGGAATGTTCGAACGCTCACTGCGGAGGAGAGGCTGCCACTCCTCTGTCGGGAGCTGGACCGGTAACGCCTGGATCTCTGTGGCATTCAGGAGGTCCGGGTGGACCGGTTCTGGCTCCTGCCACCATGAGGGGTGGACAGTCCTCTACTCGGGGCAGCAGACTGCCAAACAACAGGGTGTGGCTCTTCTTTTGAACAAAATAATGAAGGGGGCGTGGGAGCGTGGCGGTGAGGTGTGGTGGGAAGCTGTAAGCACCCTACTTTGGGCTCGCCTTCCCATCAACCGGAGGCGAGGAGTGGTGGTCGTGGTTGCTTATGCCCCCACCGAAGACGAACATCCGTGGAGGGATGCAGGCAAAGCCGATGAGTCAGATGCCTTATATGACCTCCTGTCACAGGTGCTGGCTAAAGTGGCCCCTCGGGATAGAGTCATCTTGTTGGGTGACTTCAATGCCCGAGTTGGTCATGATGCTGGCACCTGGACTGGAGTGATTGGAGGGCATGGGCCAGATCAGCTCAATAACAACGGTAGGAGGCTGCTAGATTTTTGTGCAGCCCATGGGCTTGTAATTACCAACACGCTGTTCCGGCATCGGCGTATCCACACAACATCATGGATGCATGCCGGGTCCAAGCAAGAACATCTGCTGGACTACATAGTGATGGAACAGCGGATGCGAGCCCATGTCCTTGACACCAGGACCTCTGACCATGGACTAGTCGTCTGTAAGATGCGCCTGCCATTCTTCCACTCAGGTGGTGGGTGTACACCCAGGACCCCATTCCAACCTAAAGTGGCCTGGTCTCAGTTATCTGATGAAAGTTGCAAGCAAGAATTTCATCATCGCTTGCGGCTGGGGTTGGCATCGTCCCCCACTCCTCCTGATGTCGAGGGTAAATGGGCGAGGTTTAGGACTGTGACTCATGCTTCTGCAATGGCTGCTTTGGGTACGCGGTCCACACCTCCCCAGAGACCCTGGCTGACAGAGGAGAAAAAGCGACAGGCCCACTGTCATTGGCTACAGAATCCCACGT
Source organism: Petromyzon marinus (assembly GCF_048934315.1). NCBI lineage: Eukaryota > Metazoa > Chordata > Hyperoartia > Petromyzontiformes > Petromyzontidae > Petromyzon > Petromyzon marinus. Next base: position 2,157,670 of record NC_133735.1, read on the forward strand.
CGGAGAATGAAGAGGCTTACCAGAGCCTTCGCTCAGAGGTTCGGAGAGCCATGAGGCGCTGCAAGGATGGGTGGTGGTCGCGGGTTGCTGAGGAGATGGAGTCTGCCTCAGTGGCCCGCGATCACAAATCTCTATTTAACGCCATCAAAAAAGTAACCTGCAGCGCCACACCTATTACCATCAGGGGAAAAAACGGTGTTCCAATCTCCGACCCCAAGGAACAGGTGTGCAGATTTGCTGAGCATTTTTGTGAGGTCCTGGGGGAGGGGAAACCCCTTAGCCAGGAAAACATCGTGGTACAAAGTGGGGATGACCCTGCTGAGGCTGCAGTGTCTCAAATATTGGAAGAAGTCACCCCCTGTGAGTGGCTCACTGAGGTGCCATCTGTTGAGTAAGTACTGAGGGCGATCCAGAGTCTGAGACCAGGAAAGGCAGCGGGCAGAGATGATCTCCCAAGCGAAATGCTGAGGGAGGGTGGCGTTTGTGCACAGACTGCCCTATATGACATTATAACAACAGTCTGGACCACTGGACGGGTTCCGCAGGATTGGAAGGATGCCCTGGTGGTCCCCCTCTTTAAGAAGGGGGACCACACAGATTGTAACAACTACAGGGTCATCTCACTCCTAAGTGTGGAGGGAAGGATCCTGGCAAGGATTATTCAACATCGCCTTGCCAGGCACGCTGAGGAGAGGCTTGCGGAACCCCAATGCGGTTTCAGGAAAGGGCGGTCCTGCACAGATGCCATATTGTCTGTCCGTCTGCTACAGCAGAGGTGTAGGGAATTTCAACAAGACCTACATCTCTGCTTTATTGACCTGGTCAAGGCCTATGATACTGTCAGAAGGCCTGGGCTCTGGGTTGTTCTTCGTGCTTTTGGAGTCCCTGACCCTCTGCTCACGATCATTAAGGACCTTCATGATGGTGAGCGGGCCCGGGTAAAACTACGTGGCCGGGAGTCAGAGCCATTCCCTGTACACCTTGGGGTGCGACTGGGATGTCCTCTGGCTCCGACATTATTTAACATCTATTTTGATCACGTAGTTCGTTAAGCCTTCAATAGTTGTACCGGGGGAATCTCCATTTGGTACAGATATAATGGGAGGCTGATCGATGCCCGGGTGCGGTAAAGCGATGGCTCCCTATTGCTCAACCACGTTATGTATACCGATTATTTGGCAATAGCTGCTCATTCAGAGGAGGAGTTGGAGACGCTGCTGCTGAGACTGGAGCGTGCCACTAAGAGATGGGGCCTTAACATCAGCCCCACAAAAACTACGCACCTGCCTGGATATTTTGTACCATCGGACACTCCACCCCCACAACTCAGAATTGGTGATAGGACAGTTGTGAAGAGAGTGGAGAATTTCCCATACCTGGGCAGTGTGCTTATGACTGGCTCCAGTTTAACAGCAGAGGTCTCACTCCGAATCAGTTGAGCGGCATTATCTTTTCATCGGTTGCGTAACGCTGTGTGGAAGCTACCTGGTCTGTCGCTCCACACTAAGCTTCAGGTATTCTTGGCCACGGTCATTCCCTCCCTTCTCTACGCTTGTGAAACGTGGACCCCCTCATGGAACATCTTCGCCGGTTAGAAACGTTTAGGCTGGCCTGCCTACGATAAATCCTGGGTTTAACCAGGCTGGATTGTGTGAGGAGCTCACAAATCCTTGAAAGATCTGGACAAAGTCCCATCGGTGAGCTCCTCTGGCAGGCAAGGCTGCCTTGGCTGGGTCATGTAGCCCGCATGCCCAGCCACCGCATGCCTAAACAGCTTTTGTTCGGCCGGATCGAGGGGGATAAACGGGCGCGGCACGGGCTAGAGAAGAGATGGAGTGATGTGGTACAGGAGGACGTGGAGCTGAGTGGACTTGCCGATGACCGGTACCAGCGGTGTCAAGATCGGCCTCTGTGGAGGAGGCTCGTGAAGGATGCTACTGGGCAGTTGGAGGCAATCCCCCTCCAACAACAACGGAGGGCGGAGAAGCGACGCTCACAACAACGAGCGGAGCGCCGGGTGGCTAAAGCACAGCAAGTTGGCACAGTAGGGGGCACACGTGGTGCATCAGCCAGTCATCTCGGTCATCTCAGTCAGTCGACCCGTGGCACCTGGGTCTGCCCCGTAACCTCCTGCCAGTGGGCGTTCGACACTTCACGTGGCCTCAAGGTGCACATGGCCTGGCACAAGCGTCGCGGTGACGTCACCGCCACTTAGTGGCGAATGGCGGTTGTTTTTGTTGCGTGAATGCGCGCGTGAGTGTGTGAGCACGCGTGCGAGCGAGTGTGTGTGTGTGAATGCGCGTGTGAGTGACAGTGTGTGTATATGAATGCGCGTGTGTGTCAGTGTGTGAGCATGTGGGGAGGCAGGGAGGAGGAGGAGGACGAGTGATGGGGGTGGTAATTTCGCAGCGACAGATGCGCGTGGGTTCCCTGGGTAGCTGGTGTCCGTTTGAGCGTCGAGGGATGGGAGCGCCCGGTCTGGTGCATTCGGCTGTGGCGGAGGACACAAAACTCACGGAGAGAGAGAGAGGGAGGGAGAGAGGGAGAGTGGGAGAGTGGCGAACAAAATAAAAATATCACTCCCCACTAGGATCACCTCCCCCACCACCACCACCACACCGCTATTACTACGCTTGGCACAGCAGCAGCAGGGGCTGCAAGGGCCAAATCCTGTTTGCGAGCGTGCGCTATAAGGCGAAAGTGGGGGGGGGGGTGGGCAGCTTGGGACGTGTGTGCTGGCAACAATGGACTACCACCCACCAGCCCCACGCACGCACAGCCGCCTTTGTATCTCCCCCGCTCCCCCACCGTGTGGGCCTGTGACAGACCGTCGGGGCAAGTTCCACGTTCGTGGCGAGCAGAGTCACCTCTGCGAAGTCCGTGAACTGTGTGGAACGCGAGGGGGTGGGTGGGTGGGTTGGTGCAGCACCTCGCCCGGCCGCCTTTGTCTCCCCAGCGGCGGTGCTTGCCCACAGAGCGCACGAGGCAACTGCATTTGAGTCCGAGTCTACCTAGGGGAGGATGCCCCCCTCCCCCCCCCCCCCCCCCCCCCGTTGCTCGGATATTCGTCGTCGGTGTCCGTGAGCGGGAATCGAACTCGGGTCGACGGGCGTGGTGGCGCAGTGCAGTGAAGACGCTATATGGTGGCGTCTTTGTCTTTGTGTGCTCACGTGTGGTCACGTGTGTGTATAGTTGCACGTGTATAGGTGTGTGCGTGTGTGTGTGTGTTTATAGGCGCGTTTGTGTATAGGTGTGTTGGTGTGTGTAGTGTAGCGGTTAGCGCTACGCTGCGCTATGAACCTGGCGACCCGGGTTCGATTCCCGCTCACAGCCAACACCAGTGACGATTATCTGAACCGGTCCCGGGCCTCCCCTAGGTCGACTCAGCCTCAAATGAGTACCTGGTGCGATGTGTAAACATTGCCACTAGGGATACAAAGGCGGTCGGGCGTGGTTGCTGGCCACCCACCCCCTCGTGTACCGTTACCGGCCTTCATAGGTGCTGCTTGCTAACAGCACTTGCCCCTACAGTCTGTTAAGGCTGTACGGGGGATCTTTTTTGCGTAGTTCCAAAGTGGGGATGACTGCCGAAGCTGCGGTGTCTCAAATATTGGATGAGGAAGTCATCCCCCTGTGAGTGGCTGTCTGAGGTGCCATCTATTGAGGAAGTACTGAAGGCGATCCAGAGTCTGAGACCATGAAAGGCACCGGGCAGAGATGATCTCCCAAGCAAAATGCTGAGGGAGTCTGGACCACTGGACGGGTTCCGCAGGATTGGAAGGATGCCCTGGTGGTCCCCCTCTTCAAGAAGGGGGACTGCACACACTGTAAAAACTACAGGGGCATCTCACTCCTCAGTGTGCCGAGAAAGGTCCTGGTAAGGATTATTCAACACCGCCTTGCCAGGCTAGCTAAGGAGAGGCTTGCGGAGCCCAATGTGGCTTCAGGAAAGGGCGGTCCTGCACAGATGCCATATATTCTGTCCGTCTGCTACAGCAGAGTTGTAGGGGATTCCAACAAGACCTACATCTTTGCTTTATTGACCTGGTCAAGGCCTATGATACCATCAGTAGGCCTGGGTTATGGGTTGTTCTTTGTGCTTTTGGAGTCCCTGACCCCCTGCTCACGATCATTAAGGACCTTCATGGTGGTGAGCGGGCCCGGGTAAAACTACGTGGCCGGGAGTCGGAGCCATTCCCTGTACACCTTGGGGTGCGACAGGGATGTCCTCTGGCTCCCACATTATTTAACATCTATTTCGACCACGTAGTTCAAGAAGCCTTCAATAGCTGTACCGGAGGAATTTCCATCTGGTACAGATATAATGGGAGGCTGATCGATGCTCAGGTGCGGTCAAGGCATGGCTCCCTATTGCTCAACCACGTTATGTATGCTGATGATTTGGTAATTGCTGCTCACTCATAGGAGGAGTTGGAGGTGCTGCTACTGAACCTGGAGCTTGCCACCAAGAGTTGGCCTTACCATCAGCCCCACCAAAACTAAGCACCTGCATGGGTATTTTGTACCATCGGACACTCCACCCCCACAACTCAGAATTGGTGACAGGGCAGTTGTGGAGAGAGTGGAGAGTTTCCCATACCTGGGCAGTGTGCTTATGACCGGCTCCGGTTTAACAGCAGAGGTCTCACTTCGAATCAGTCGAGCGGCATTATCTTTTCATCGGTTGCGTGACGCTGTGTGGAAGCTACCTGGTCTGTCGCTCCGCACGAAGCTTCAGGTCTTCTCGGCCACGGTCATTCCCTCCATTCTCTACGCTTGCGAAACGTGGACCCCCCTAATGGAACATCTTCACCGGTTAGGAACATTTAAGCTGGCCTACCTACGATCCATCCTGGGTTTAACCAGACTGGATTGTGTGAGGAGCTCACATATCCTTGAAAGATTTGGACAAAGTCCTATCCATGAGCTCGTCCGGCAGCCAAGGTTGCGTTGGCTGGGCCATGTAGCCCGCATGCCCAGCCACCGCATGCCCAAACAGCTTTTGTTCGGCCGGATCGAGGGGGCTAAATGGGCGCGGCAGGGGCTAAAGAAGAGATGGAGTGATGTGGTAAAGGAGGACGTGGAGCTGAGTGGACTTGCCGATGACCGGTACCAGCGGTGTCAGGATCGGCCTCTGTGGAGGAGGCTCGTGAAGGACGCTACTGGGCAGTTGGAGGCAGTCGCCCTCCAACAACAACGGAGGGCGGAGGAGCGACGCTCACAACAACGAGCGGAGCGCCGGGTGGCTAAAGGACGGCAAGTTGGCACGGTAGGGGGCACAGGTGTTGCATCAGTCAGTCATCTCAGTCAGTCGACCCGTGGCACCTGGGTCTGCCCCGTGACCTCCTGCCAGCGGGCGTTCGACACTTCACGTGGCCTCAAGGTGCACATGTCCTGGCACAAGCGTCGTGGTGACGTCACCGCTACTGAGTGGCGAATGGCGGTTGTTGTTGTATAGGTGTGTGTGTATGTAGGTGTGTGTAGCTGTGTGTGTGTATGTAGGTGTGTGTAGGTGTGTTTGTGTAGCTGTGTGTATGTAGGTGTGTGTGTGTAGCTGTGTGTGTGTAGCTGTGTGTGTGTAGGTGTGTGTGTAGCTGTGTGTGTGTAGCTGTGTGTGTAGCTGTGTGTGTGTAGCTGTGTGAGTGTAGCTGTGTGTAGGTGTGTGTGTGTAGCTGTGTGTAGGTGTGTGTGTGTGTAGCTGTGTGTAGGTGTGTGTGTGTAGGTGTGTGTGTGTAGTTGTGTGTAGGTGTGTGTGTAGCTGTGTGCAGGTGTGTGTGTGTGTAGCTGTGTGTGTGTAGCTGTGTGTAGGTGTGTGTGTGTAGCTGTGTGTAGGTGTGTGTGTGTGTAGCTGTGTGTAGCTGTGTGTGTGTAACTGTGTGTAGGTGTGCGCTTGAAGGCCGTCTCCTGTTCAATGTCAGCTTGTCCCTGTGTCCCGCGGATCTCTCTCCCCACGCTCTCTCCCCACTCTCCCCCCACTCTCTCCCCACTCTCTCCCCACGCTCTGCCCCCAGCGGTGAGCTGGGCTCATGCCACGCTCTGCCGTGCCACAAAGACAAAGGTCCCCCGCGTAGCTTTCGTGCAGCCTTTGCCGAGGGCCAATTTGTAGCCTCAGCGGGCTCTCGGTTTCTTTGCTGTGCTCGGCCTGGCCACGACGCCCGGCCGCCTTTGTCTCTCCAAATGCCGACCGAGGAGGGACCGCCCCCCCCCCCGCGGGGCGGGAATGGGACACTCGTGCCAGGCTCGGTGCACTTGTGACGGCCGTGTCACGTGACGCGTCGAAGGCTCCCGGCCGCTTGGCAGCGGGAGGCCACGCGGAGGAGACCCCAGCATGGCCTGGGTTGACTGCTGTGCCAGGCTAGGTGCACGAGGTCAGGGGGCAGACCGCAGCAGGTGCCGTGGGTTTGATTGACTGAGATGAGTGGCCCCCTCTACTGAGGCCAACTTGCTGCGCTTTATCCGCCCGGTACACACTCGCCGCTCGTTGTTGTGAGCGTCTCTCCTCTTGCCCTTTCGTTGTTTGCTGGAGGGCGACTGCCTCCAACTGCCCCAGCAGCAGCAGCAGCAGCGTCCTTCACGAGCCTCCTCCTCCACAGAGGCCGATCTTGTCACTGCTGCTACCGGTCATCGGCAAGTCCACTCAGCTCCCCCGTATCACAGCAGCTCCACATCTTCTCCAGCCCGTGCCGCGCCAATTTAGCCCCGTCTATCCGGCCAAACAGAAGATGCTTGGGCATGCGGTGGCTGGGCATCGCCAGCCACAGGAACTCGCTGATGATGCGGACTATGTCCAGATCTTTCAAGGATCTGTGAGCTGCTCGCACAATCCAAACTTTGTTAAACCTGACCCATATCCGTACTCTCACCCACATCCTGTCTCTAGCCTGACCCCTACACTCACCCTGTCTCTAGCCTGACCCCTACACTCACCCTGTCTCTAGCCTGACCCCTACACTCACCCTGTGTCCAGCCTGACCCCTACACTCACCCTGTCTCTAGCCTGACCCCTACACTCACCCTGTGTCCAGCCTGACCCCTACACTCACCCTGTCTCTAGCCTGACCCCTACACTCACCCTGTCTCTAGCCTGACCCCTACACTCACCCTGTGTCCAGCCTGACCCCTACACTCACCCTGTCTCTAGCCTGACCCCTACACTCACCCTGTCTCTAGCCTGACACCTACACCCACCCTGTCTCTAGCCTGACACCTACACTCACCCTGTCTCTAGCCTGACACCTACACTCAGCCTGTCTCTAGCCTGACCCCTACACTCACTCTGTCTCTAGCCTGACACCTACACCCACCCTGTCTCTAGCCTGACACCTACACTCACCCTGTGTCCAGCCTGACCCCTACACTCACCCTGTCTCTAGCCTGACCCCTACACTCACCCTGTCTCTAGCCTGACCCCTACACTCACCCTGTCTCTAGCCTGACCCCTACACTCAGCCTGTCTCTAGCCTGACCCCTACACTCACCCTGTCTCTAGCCTGACACCTACACTCACCCTGTCTCTAGCCTGACCCCTACACTCACCCTGTCTCTAGCCTGACACCTACACTCACCCTGTCTCTAGCCTGACACCTACACTCACCCTGTCTCTAGCCTGACCCCTACACTCAGCCTGTCTCTAGCCTGACACCTACACTCACCCTGTCTCTAGCCTGACCCCTACACTCGCCCTGTCTCTAGCCTGACCCCTACACTCACCCTGTCTCTAGCCTGACCCCTACACTCACCCTGTCTCTAGCCTGACACCTACACTCACCCTGTCTCTAGCCTGACCCCTACACTCACCCTGTCTCTAGCCTGACACCTACACTCACCCTGTCTCTAGCCTGACACCTACACTCACCCTGTCTCTAGCCTGACACCTACACTCATCCTGTCTCTAGCCTGACCCCTACACTCACCCTGTCTCTAGCCTGACACCTACACTCACCCTGTCTCTAGCCTGACCCCTACATTCACCCTGTCTCTAGCCTGACCCCTACACTCACCCTGTCTCTAGCCTGACACCTACACTCACCCTGTCTCTAGCCTGACACCTACACTCACCCTGTCTCTAGCCTGACCCCTACACTCAGCCTGTCTCTAGCCTGACACCTACACTCACCCTGTCTCTAGCCTGACCCCTACACTCGCCCTGTCTCTAGCCTGACCCCTACACTCACCCTGTCTCTAGCCTGACCCCTACACTCACCCTGTCTCTAGCCTGACCCCTACACTCAGCCTGCCTGACACCTACACTCAGCCTGTCTCTAGCCTGACACCTACACTCACCCTGTCTCTAGCCTGACCCCTACACTCACCCTGTCTCTAGCCTGACCCCTACACTCACCCTGTGTCCAGCCTGACCCCTACACTCACCCTGTCTCTAGCCTGACCCCTACACTCAGCCTGTCTCTAGCCTGACCCCTACACTCACCCTGTCTCTAGCCTGACCCCTACACTCACCCTGTCTCTAGCCTGACACCTACACTCACCCTGTCTCTAGCCTGACGCCTACACTCACCCTGTCTCTAGCCTGACCCCTACACTCACACTGTCTCTAGCCTGACCCCTACACTCACCCTGTCTCTAGCCTGACACCTACACTCACCCTGTCTCTAGCCTGACCCCTACACTCACCCTGTCTCTAGCCTGACCCCTACACTCACCCTGTCTCTAGCCTGACCCCTACACTCACCCTGTCTCTAGCCTGACCCCTACACTCACCCTGTCTCTAGCCTGACCCCTACACTCACACTGTCTCTAGCCTGACCCCTACACTCACCCTGTCTCTCGCCTGACCCCTACACTCACCCTCAGCCTGTCTCTAGCCTGACCCCTACACTCACCCTGTCTCTAGCCTGACCCCTACACTCACCCTGTCTCTAGCCTGACACCTACACTCACCCTGTCTCTAGTCTGACACCTACACTCACCCTGTCTCTAGCCTGACACCTACCCCTATCTAAAATCCTAGACATCTAACCCCACTCCTCCTAAGTATCCAATATTTCTCCTATATAGCGTCCCATACCTAGAGATCAATCCTATCACTGTACCCCCTCTGACTGTACCCCCTCTCACTGTACCCCCCCTATCACTGTACCCCCTATCACTGTACTCCCCTATCACTGTACCCCCCTATCACTGTACTCCCCTATCACTGTACCCCCTATCACTGTACCCCCTATCACTGTACCCCCTTAGTGAGGTATCTCCACGTTGAGAGTGGAAAGGGGGAGGGGCTGTCGCCTCCTCCCCCCCCAGCCCACCAAGCCCCCAAGCCCCGCCCATCCAAGCCCCGCCCCTTCGAAGCCCCGCCCCCCATAGCCCCGCCCCATGTTCCACACAGCAGTCCCCTTTGATAAGAGCATGGGGGGTAGCGGAGGGTGCCGTCTTAATCAGATTAGATTCTCTGTGTGGGGGGTGGGGCCAACGCTTCCAGCCATCGCTGCTTGCACGCCCGTGTCTGTGTCTGTGTGTCTGTGTGTGTCTGTGTGTCTGTGTGTGTGTCTGTGTGTGTGTCTGTGTGTGTGTCTGTGTGTGTTTGTCTGTGTGTGTTTGTCTGTGTGTGTGTGTCTGTGTGTGTGTGTCTCTGTCTGTGTGTCTCTGTGCGTGTGTGTGTCTGTCTTGTTATACCTGTGTGTGTGTCTCTGTGTGTTTGTGTCTGTGTGTGTCTGTGTGTCTGTGTCTGTGTGTGTATCTGTGTGTGTCTGTGTGGGTCTGTGTGTGTCTGTGTGTGTGTGTCTGTGTGTGTGTCTGTGTGTGTGTCTGTGTGTCTGGTCTTTGTGTGTCTGTGTGTGTGTCTGTGTGTGTGTCTGTGTGTGTGTCTGTGTGTGGGTCTGTGTGTGTCTGTGTGTCTTGTCTGTGTGTGTCTGTGTGTGTCTGTGTGTCTTGTCTGTGTGTGTGTCTGTGTGTGCGTGTGTACAAGTGCCGTGCCGGCCTTCATAGGTGCTCGCTAACAGCACTTGCCCCTACAGTCTGTTAAGGCTATATGGGGGATATTTGTCTTTGTATTTTTGTCTATACATACGTGTGTCTGTCCGTATGTGTCTGAGTGTACAAGATTGTGTTCGTGTGTCTGTGTGTGTGTGCACACGAGTGTCTGTGTGTGTCTGTGTATACATGTGTGTGTCTGTGTGTACAAGTGTGTGTCTGTGTGTACAAGTGTGCGTCTGCGTGTCTGTCTTTGTGTGGACGTGAAGTGTGCGTTTGTCTTTGTACATGTCTGTGCGTCTTTGTACAATTGTGCGTGTGTACATTTGTGTGTGTCTGTGTGTACATGTTTTTTACCAGGCTGGATTGTATGAGGAGCTCACAGATCCTCGAAAGATCTGGGCAAGGTCCCATCGGTGAGCTCCTCTAGCAGGCAAGGCTGCGTTGGCTGGGTCATGTAGCCCGTATGCCCAGCCACCGCATGCCGAAACAGCTTTTGTTCGGCCGGATCGAGGGGGCTAAACGGGCGCGGCACGGGCTAGAGAAGAGATGGAGTGATGTGGTACGGGAGGACGTGGAGCTTAGTGGATTTGCCGATGATTGGTACCAGCGGTGTCAAGATCGGCCTCTGTGGAGGAGGCTCGTGAAGGACGCTACTGGGCAGTTGGAGGTAGTCGCCCTCCAACAACAACGGAGGGCGGAGGAGCGACGCTCACAACAACGAGCGGAGCGCCGGGTGGCTAAAGCATATCCAGTTTGCACAGTAGGGGGCACAGGTCAGCCAGTCATCTCGGTCATCTCAGTCAGTCGACCCGTGGCACCTGGGTCTGCCCCGTGACCTCGTGCCCGCGGACGTTCGACACTTCACGTGGCCTCAACGTGCACATGGCCTGGCACAAGCGTCGTGGTGACGTCACCACCACTTAGTGGCGAATGGCGGTTGCTGTTGTTGTGTATATGGGGAGCAGTAGTGTAGCGGTTAGTGCGCTGCCTTACGAACCCGGCGACCTGAGTTCAATTCCCGCTCACGGCCAACACCGGTGACGATTATCTGAACCTGTCCTGGGCCTCCCCTAGGTCGACTCAGCCTCAGATGAGTACCTGGTGCGATGTGGAAACATCGCCACTGGGGAGACAAAGGCGGCCGGGCGTGCGTTGCTGGCCACCCACCCCCTCGTGTGCCGTTCCGGCCTTCATAGGTGCTGCTCGCTAACAGCACTTGCCCCAACAGTCTGTGTGCGCTATACGGGGGATCTTTGTCTTCCGATCTAACATCTTTTTGCCTCGTTGTTCAAGAAGCCTCCCGTACTGGAGGAATTTCCAGCCGGTACAAATGCAACAGGAGGCTGATCGATGCCCCCGGGTGATGCCTATGGATGGCTCCCTATTGGCCCACCATGTTACGTGTATGCCGATGATCTGGTTATTTGCCGCTCACTCAGCGGAGGAGTTGGAGGCGCTGCTGCCGATCCTGGAGCGTGCCACTGAGAGAGGTTGGGGCCTTATCCATGAGCCCCACCGAAACTTAGGACAGCTGCTGTCGTGGGTGTTGTGTGTCCCCATAACAGCAGAATCAGTCGGGCGGCGTTACCTTTCCTTTGGCTGCGTAACGCCGCTGTGTGGAAGCTACCTGGCTCTGCCGCTCCACACGAATGTTCGGGGTCCTTCTCGGCCACGGTCATGCCCTTCCCTTCTGGCCTGCCTGCGGTTGCACCATAGGTGTGGACGAGTGTGTAGGGGTCAGGCTAGAGACAGGGTGTGTGTGTTGTGGGTGTAGGGGAGGGGGGGGGAGGTGTATGGGTCAGGTTTAAACTGGCTGGATTATGTTAGTAGCTCAAAGATCCTTGAAAGGTCTGGACAACACAGTCCCGTTATCGGTGATGCTCCTCCGGCAGGCAAGGCTGCGTTGGCTGGGTCACGTAGCCCGCACGCCCAGCCACCGCATGCCCCAAGCAGCTTTTGTTCGGCCGGATTGAGGGGGCTAAACGGGCGCGGCACGGGCTAGAGAAGAGACGGAGTGACGTGGTACAGGAGGCACGTGGCTAGAGAAGAGATGGAGTGACGTGGTACAGGAGGCACGTGTCTAGAGAAGAGATGGAGTGATGTGGTACAGGAGGCACGTGGCTAGAGAAGAGATGGAGTGACGTGGTACAGGAGGACGTGGAGCTGAGTGGACTTGCCGATGACTGGTACCAGCGGTGTCGAGATCGGCCTCTGTGGAGGAGGAGGCTCGTGAAGGACGCTACTGGGCAGTTGGAGGCAGTCGCCCTCCAACAACAACGGAGGGCGGAGGAGCGACGCTCACAACAACGAGCGGAGCGCCGGGTGGCTAAAGCACAGCAAGTTGGCCTCAGTAGGGGGCACAAGGCGGTGCATCAGCCTGTCGTCATCTCCGTCGTCTCAGTCAGTCGACCCGTGGCACCTGCTGGCTCTGCCACGTGACCTCCTCCTGCCAGCAGCGAGCCTTGCACACTACGCGTGATGGCCTCAAATGTGCACCTAGCCTGGCACGAGCGGTGAATGCCGCCCGTTGTCATTGGCGTCTCTGTGCGTCTGTTCTCCCTGTCTCTGCGAGTCTCTGGCGTGAGTCTCTGCAGTGCCGATGCTGGGGCGGGATCGCACGTTTTGGGCCTCCCCTAGGTCGACTCGGCATCAAATGATAACCCGCTGCAGTGTGTGGGTGTGTGTAACATCGGCACTCAGGAGACAGAGGCGGACGGGCGTGGTGTGGGCCACCCACCCCCTCTTGCGCCACAGTGCGACCTTAATAGGTGCTCGCAAACAACACTTGGCACAGCAAGCCTGTCAGAGGCTACACGGGGGACCTTTGTATATAGATGCTGCTGTTAGCTACAAACCCGCACTTGCCCCAGCAAGCCTGTCAGAGGCTACACGGGGGACCTTTGTCTTTGTGACTATAGATGCTGCTACTCACTACAAGCAGCACTTGCCCCAGCAAGCTTGGCAGAGGCTACACGGGGGACCTTTGTCTTTGTGTCTATAAGTGCTGCTGCTGCTGCTCGCTACAAACAGCACTTGCCCCAGCAAGCCTGTCAGAGGCTACACGGGGGACCTTTGTCTTTGTGACTATAGGTGCTGCTACTCGCTACAAGCAGCACTTGCCCCTACAGCCTGTCAGAGGCTACACGGGGGACCTTTGTCTTTGTGACTATAGGCGCTGCTACTCGCTACAAGCAGCACTTGCCCCTACAAGCCTGTCAGAGGCTACACGGGGGACCTTTGTCTTTTTGACTATAGGTGCTGCTGCTGCTACTCGCTACAAGCAGCACTTGCCCCTACAGCCTGTCAGAGGCTACACGGGGGACCTTTGTCTTTGTATCTGTAGGCACTGCTACTCGCTACAAGCAGAACTTGCCCCAGCAAGCCTGTCAGAGGCTACACGGGGGACCTTTGTCTTTGTGACTATAGGTTCTGCTGCTACAAACAGCACTTGCCCCAGCAAGCCTGTCAGAGGCTACACGGGGGACCTTTGTCTTTGTGTCTGTAGGTGCTGCTGCTACAAACAGCACTTTCCCCTACAGCCTGTCAGAGGCTACACGGGGGACCTTTGTCTTTGTGTCTATAGGTGCTGCTGCTACAAACAGCACTTGTCCCAGCAAGCCTGTCAGAGGCTACACGGGGGACCTTTGTCTATAGATGCTGCTGTTAGCTACAAACCCGCACTTGCCCCTACAGCCTGTCAGAGGCTACACGGGGGGGGGGCACCTTTGGCTTTGTGTCCGCGCGCGGGCGTGAAGTTATTTGCGCGTGAATATTTGGGAGGTAGGGGAGGTAGGGGAGGTAGGGGAGAGGGGGAGGGAGGGGGGAGGGAGGGAGGGAGGGGGAGGGAGGGGGAGGGGCACCCTCCGTGCCATCTGCCTCCCTCCAGAGGGCGCGAGATTGTGGGAGTGTGGGAGGGGGGAGTGGTGGCGCAGCGGTTAGCGGAGGAGGCGGCCGCCCCCTACGGTGCAGCGAACCTGGCAGAGGGCACGGAGTTTTGATTCCCCGCTCGCGGCCCGCCGAGGCCCGGTGATGATCTCTGGACCGTCTTCAAGGTCGACTCGGCCTTAAATGGGCACCCCCGGTGCTGGGGAAGACAAAGGCGGCCGGGCGCGTGGTGCCAGCCAGCCAGCCACCCAACTCGTTTTGGTAATTCGGGCTTTAATAGGCGGCGCTCACCGCTCACTGCCGCTCGCTGATGGCGCTTTCGCCCGCAGGCTGTTTAGGCTATAGGGAGGAGGGGGAGCTTTGTCTTTGTGTCGTGGGGAGAGAGAGTTCGTGGGGAGAGAGAGATCGTGGGGAGAGAGAGTTCGTGGGGAGAGAGTTCGTGGGGAGAGAGAGATCGTGGGGAGAGAGAGTTCGTGGGGAGAGAGAGATCGTGGGGAGAGAGAGATCGTGGGGAGAGAGAGATCGTGGGGAGAGAGAGTTCGTGGGGAGAGAGAGATCGTGGGGAGAGAGAGTTCGTGGAGAGAGAGAGTTCATCGGGAGAGAGAGATCGTGGGGAGAGAGAGTTCATCGGGAGAGAGATCGTGAGGAGAGAGTTCGTGGGGAGAGAGTGATTGTGGGGAGAGAGAGTTCGTGGGGAGAGAGAGTTCGCGGGGAGAGAGATCGTGGGGAGAGAGAGATCGTGGGGAGAGAGAGATCGTGGGGAGAGAGAGTTCGCGGGGAGAGAGTTCGCGGGGAGAGAGAGTTCGTGGGGAGAGAGAGTTTGTGGGGAGAGAGATCGTGGGGAGAGAGATCGTGGGGAGAGAGAGTTCATCGGGAGAGAGAGTTTGTGGGGAGAGAGAGATCGTGGGGAGAGAGAGTTCGTGGGGAGAGAGAGTTCATCGGGAGAGAGAGTTTGTGGGGAGAGAGAGATCGTGGGGAGAAAGAGTTCGTGGGGAGAGAGGGATCGTGGGGAGAGAGAGATCGTGGGGAGAGAGTTTGCGGGGAGAGAGATCGTGGGGAGAGAGTTCGTGGGGAGAGAGATCGTGGGGAGAGAGTTCGTGGGGAGAGAGATCGTGGGGAGAGAGTTTGTGGGGAAAGAGATCGTGGGGAGAGAGATCGTGGGGAGAGAGAGTTCGTGGGGAGAGAGAGATCGTGGGGAGAGAGAGTTTGCGGGGAGAGAGATCGTGGGGAGAGAGAGATCGTGGGGAAAGAGATCGTGGGGAGAGAGTTCGTGGGGAGAGAGAGATTGTGGAGAGAGAGTTCGTCGGGAGAGAGAGATCGTGGGGAGAGAGTTCGTGGGGAGAGAGAGTTCGTGGGGAGAGAGAGTTCATCGGGAGAGAGAGTTCGTGGGGAGAGAGAGTTCGTCGGGAGAGAGAGTTCGTGGGGAGAGAGAGTTCGCGGGGAGAGAGAGTTCGTGGGGAGAGAGAGTTCGCGGGGAGAGAGAGATCGTGGGGAGAGAGAGTTCGTGGGGAGAGAGTTCGTGGGGAGAGAGTTCGTGGGGAGAGAGAGATCGTGGGGAGAGAGATCGTGGCGAGAGAGTTCGCGGGGAGATAGTTCGTGGGGAGAGAGAAATCGTTGGGAGAGAGAGAGTTTGTGGGGAGACTTTTGACTTTTAAACCACGTTCATTGCTGCCAGCAGCAAAAGCACTGGAGCCGATCGCGATACGAGTCGCATCGAGTCCAGCGTCACGTGCGCACGTCACAGACACTACCCACGTGGCACCGCACGCGCCACATGGGTAGTGTCTGTGACGAGCGTGTCACGTGTCTCTGCACGTGCCACGCTCGACGTGAAAGCTCGTTAGAAGGTGACATTCGCAACGCCGTTTGCGCCGGTGCAGAGGCTTTGACCCCTCCCACCCCACCCCCCTCCCTGAACATTGGCAGCCCAGGGCAGCCGTCTAGCATCGCCTTGCAGCGTCTTTATCCCTGGTCTTGCAAGCTGCCATCTTTGCTTGGGCACAGACGAAGGTCGCAAGATCGTGGCGCTTGCTAGCCAGGTAAGGCCCCCTCTTGTGAGAAGGCACCTCCAGTCTCACGTGAAATGGATCACCACCACCACCACCCCCACCACCAAAGGCGGTTGAGCCGCGGACACCACCCCAGGCACCGGTGGGGCCGAGACCTCGACCCCGGCACCGCCAAACGCTCGCACGAGAATCCGGCTCGGCCGAATCTCCACCGCAGCGTTTGGCTCCGGTGAGGCGCTTGTACATCATCTGCTGCCACGGGGTGGGGGTGGGTGGGGGTCTCCAGCAGGGGAGAGAGGAGAGTGATCCCTTCATCTTGTGTCCGGTAGGTCGGGTGGGTCCTGAGAATGCGACACCTTGATGCAGCACGTGTAGAACCCTTTGTTTGGGGGTGGGGGGGGCTCTGGTGAGGGAGAGAGAGTTCGTGGGGGGAGAGAGTTTGTGGGGAGAGACTTTTAGACTTATTGCCGCCCGCAGCAACGGCACTGGAGGCGATTCCGATACGAGATACACAAAGTCACCAGCAACACAAATACACAAAGTCACCAGCAACGCGAATGAAAACAAACGCTACAAATCCACGCGCTGTTGCGCTAAAAGCACCGCGCACAACACGAAAGAAAAGTCACGTGGTGGTGGTGGTGGTGTTGGTGGTCATCGCGCACGCCACGGTGACGAGCGAGCGCTTCAGAAGGTGAACACGTGGGGTGGTGCCGTCCACGCTGGTACAGAGAGGGGCTTGTCCGCCCCCCCAGCGTCCGAGGAAGACGCGCCGCACATCACCGGCACGTGTGTGTGGTACGTGGCGTGCTCCAGCCGGAGCCGCGCCTTGAGCAGGCCCCTGAACACCGGAAGCACCGCAGAGCAGCCGTCAATGTCACCTTCCAGCGTCTTATTCCTCGTTCTGTACACCGCCATCTTCGCCTGAGCACAGGCGAAGTTGGCGAGGTCATGGCGCTTGCTAGCCAGGTAAGGCGCCACCACCCCATGTATGAAGCTGCTGTTGTAGAAGGGCACCCCCAGTTTCCTGAAGATGTCCCCCAAAAGGCGGAACATTGGTTTGAGTCGCTGGCAGTGTAAGTACCGGTGGGGCAGATCCTCCCTGGCACCGCAGGAGATGCACCAAGTCCGGTACCCCTGGCGAGATTCGGCTGAGCCACACGGCCGATGGCAACGTGCATTGTGCCAACCTCCACCGGAGGTCACCGCAGCGTTTGGCTACGGGAGACTTTGTACATTTGTTTACACTGGGGGAGCCGGCCGCAATGAGGGGAGAGAGAAATGGTCTCTCCGTTTTGTGTCCGGTAGGTCGGCCATGTCCCGGGAATTCAGCGCCTTGACACAGCCACGTGTAGAGCGCGCTGTGTTCGGGGCGCTCTTCAGGGGCACGTTCCTGCAGCTTCAGAGCTTCAGTAACTTGGCCGAGTCGCTGTGGCCAGGGGGCTGCGCGCAGGAGACGCACAACCCCGGGAAGGAGGAGGAGGAGGAGGGGGAGGTGGGTGGGAGGGCCGCCACCGTCCCCCGGCGCCTCCAGCTTCAGGCGCAGCTCCTTCATGGCGCGGAGCGACGTCCCGCAGCGGCTTCTCCCCGGCGAGTCATGGGAGCGGAGTCCCCTAGCGCTGTTGGCGATCTCAGCCGCGGTCTTCCGCTTGTGCTGGTGGTGGGCCTGCACCTAGGTCGAAGACTGTCCCGCGGCCCTGCCGATGTGAGGCGTTGAGCCCCAGGGTCCTCTCTCCTCTGACCCCCTGTAAGAGGCCGTAGCAGAACGAGGGGCTCGTTCAGGAACCGCGCGAGGTCGTAGGGCGCCGCGCACGTTCCGCTCCACCCGAAGCTCCGCCACGCGTCCAAGAGGCCCCGGTGATAACCCGGCAGCCTCGCGTAGTCGACCAGGCTCGGGTCCGTCAGGGAGAGCTCCTGACCGTACCCCAGGCACCCCGCTGCACATTCGTCAGCAGGGCGAGGGGCCGGCGACTTCCAGGGCAGCTCCTCCCGGTCGCGCGGCGGCCGCCTGATCGCCACGGGCCTGAAGCTCGCGACCCCGGGGGCGGCGACGTCCACAGGAACCCCGGCCGCCCTCGGCCAACCGGCAGGCGGAGAACGCCCGGCCTGACCCCGGTTGCTTCCCCGTGCCAGACGGAGCGAGCGAACGAGCGAGCGAGCGAACGAGCGGTCGACTCCGGCGAGTAGCCAAGCTGGAGGCTGGAGGGGCCTTGGGTCTCGTGCCACGGCGCGGACGCTGCCCCGGGGGGGCGTTAGCGACGGGCGCTCGGTCCCCCCGGATGACAGCTGCGGAGCTGGCCGTCGCGTCCCCGCTGTCAGTGATTTAGCCTCGGTCGTGTCGGCCACCTCGGGTCCGGCTGTCCGGAGCGACGTCGCGCGGACGTCCCCAGGCGAACCCCCCGGGCGCTTGGCTCCGTCGACCCCAAACACAGAGAGGGGGGCCCTCGCGCTTGGGCCAGCCGAGACTTCGGGGCCGGGCAGATTTCGTCTCGGGCGGCGGCGTAGCAGCGGCTCGAGGGACAGGGGGGTGGTGCAGCAGGCCCCCGAGAGAGGGGGCATCCCCGTCTGACCCATCCCCCCTCGTCACAGGGGAAAGGGGACGCCGAGCCGCTGGATTATCGTCAAGAGGCCGGACGTGCCCCCTCCCGTGTACAGGAGCCTCACGTGCGGGACGGCGGCCTGGCCGAAGCCCAGCGCCGTTGGGAGTTTGTCCCCAGGTGCTCGCGGCCCGCCCTGTCCAAGGCCTTCTCCTGATCCAGGAAGAGGAGGCCCAGGTCCACGCCGTGCCCCCCCCCCCCCCGCCGCAAGGGAGATTACGCCCCCTGACCGTACCGACGTTGCCGTACACGGCACCGTGCAAACACGACCGTTCCGGCAGGATCAGCCGGCCCAGCGATGTCTTGGGACGCCGGTCCGCCAGCACCTTGGGAGGAGGAGGTTTTGTGGTCGGCGCACAGAGCGGGAGACGCGGGTCGCCAGGTCACGACGAGGCGAGGGGATCCCCCACTCCTTGGGTAGCGGGGAGACCACCGCTCCCCTGCAGCTCTGTGTCGAGATCCCCTTTCTGCGGGCCTCTCCGTCAGCAATTGAAGGAGTGGAAGGGGAGGGGGTGGGGGTCAAGCTCATCCCGGAAGGAGATAGTTCGTGGGGAGAGGACATTCGCCCATTTGGCAAAGTGCATGAACACACGTGGCCTCTCGCATTCTCACTTCTCACTCTCTCTTTACCCCCCTGCCTCTCTCTCTCTCCCTCTCACCCCCCTCTCCCCCCCCCCCCCCTCTCTCACCCCCCTCTCGTTTTTCTACGATCAGAGGAAACCAGAAGATGCTCGGTGCAGTCGGCACTTTGCTTCGTTCATCCATTCGGTGTTTTTTGTTTTAATGCTTTGCTTTATGTAAACCCCCCCCCCCTTTTTTAAATGAAAGATTTAACAAAATATTTATCACACTGCTCTCCTTACCCCTTCCCTCTCTCTCTACCCCCTCTCTGCCCCCCCCCCCCCCATCTCTCTCTGCCCCTCTCTTCCTACTCCATGTCGCACTCCCTCCCTCTCTTTTTAAACTCTCTCCCCCTCTCTCCCCCTCTCTCCCCCCTCTCTCCCCCCTCTCTCCCCCTCTCTCCCCCTCACTCCCCCTCTCTCCCCCCTCTCTCCCCCCTCTCTCCCCCCCTCTCCCCCCTCTCTCCCCCCTCTCTCCCCCTCTCTCCCCCTCTCTCCCCCTCTCTCCCCCCTCTCTCCCCCTCTCTCCCCCTCTCTCTCCCCCTCTCTCCTCCCTCTCCCCCTCTCCCCCTCTCTCCCCCTCTCTCCCCCTCTCTCCCCCTCTCTCCCCCCTCTCTCCCCCCTCTCTCCCCCTCTCTCCCCCCTCTCTCCCCCCTCTCTCCCCCCTCTCTCCCCCTCTCTCCCCCCTCTCTCCCCCTCTCTCCCCCTCTCTCCCCCTCTCTCCCCCTCTCTCCCCCCTCTCTCCCCCCTCTCTCCCCGCTCTCTCCCCCTCTCTCCCCCTCTCTCCCCCTCTCTCCCCGCTCTCTCCCCCTCTCTCCCCGCTCTCTCCCCCTCTCTCCCCCTCTCTCCCCCTCTCTCCCCCTCTCTCCCCCCTCTCTCCCCCTCTCTCCCCCTCTCTCCCCCTCTCTCCCCCTCTCTCCCCCCTCTCTCCCCTCTCCCCCTCTCTCCCCCCTCTCTCCCCCTCTCTCCCCCTCTCTCCCCCCTCTCTCC
>NC_133735.1:2177800-2262800 GCF_048934315.1 Petromyzon marinus
AGGAGGGGAGAGAGAGGAGGGGAGAGAGAGGAGGGGAGAGAGAGGAGGGGAGAGAGAGGAGGGGAGAGAGAGGAGGGGAGAGAGAGGGGAGAGAGAGCGGAGAGAGAGGGGAGAGAGAGGGGAGAGAGAGGGGAGAGAGAGGGGGAGAGAGAGAGAGGTGAGAGAGAGAGGGGAGAGAGAGGAGGGGAGAGAGGGGAGAGAGAGGGGAGAGAGAGGGGAGAGTTCACAAGCAGTGTTCATCCCATCACATCGCAGGGCCATCGAGGAATCCAGGCTCCTGATTGGGTGCTGGAACACGCGGTTAACCAGGCGGCCTCTCGTGGAGATGTTGACTACCTCGCCTGGTGTGCAGGAGGTCGTGGCCTTTATCCCGACGCCTGACGCCTGCTGCTGCTGCTGTACATTTGGAGTTAGCATGTAGCTAGGTGATGTTGACTACCTCGCCTGGTGTGCAGGAGGTCGTGGGTTCGATCCAGAACCCTGGATCGAACCCCCTGCTGCTGTGTATCTGGAGTTGGCGTGCAGTAGATGCGACGTGGGACACGCGTTAACAGAGTCACTAGGCCCGCTGCTATCCATGTCCACGTGGACAGCGATAGCAGCAGGCGCGTCTGTAATGAAGCGCTGCTGAGCTCAGCGAGACCTCACACTCACACCTCACTACCACTATCACTACCACTACCCCTACCACTATCACTACCCCTACCACTATCACTACCACTATCACTACCACTACCCCTACCACTATCGCTACCACTACCCCTACCCCTTTCTCTCTTAATCAGCCGATTTGAATTCCACTCTGGCACTGATGCCACCCACCACCACCCACCCACCCACCACCATCCACAAACCACCCACCCACCATCCACCCACCACCCACCCACACCTACCCACCACCCACCCACCCACCAACCACCCACCATCCACCCACCACCCAGCCACCCACCCACCAACCACCATCCACCCACCACCCACCCACCATCCACCCACCACCCACCCACACCCACCCACCCACCATCCACCCACCAACCACCCAGCATCCACCCACCCCACACCTACCACCGACACCCACCCACCACCCACCCACCAGTGTGGGGGTGGGGGGTGATGGTGGTGGTGGCTGTGATGGTGTTGATCGTGGTGGTGGTGGTGGTGGTGATGGTGGGTGAAGAAGATTGTGGTGGTGATAATCGTGGTGATGATCGTGGTGGTGGTGGTGTTGTTGGTGGTGACGGTGGCGGCGATAGGGATGGTGGCTGTTATGGTCATGATGGTGGTGGTGGCGGTGATGTTAGTGATGATTGTGGTGGTGATGGTGATGACGATGGTGTTGGTGATGGTGTTGGTGGTGGTGGTATGATGGTTTCGGTGGTGGCTGTGATGGTGGTGGTGGCGGTGGTGGTGCCAGCGAATATCCAAACTGCTCCTGGCCCTACCCTCACCCCTAGGTAGACTCAGCTTGAAATTCATGCTTGGCGCGAAGGTTAACCATTAGTACCGGGGAGACAAAGGCGATCGGGCACTAGCCCCAACAGTCTGGTTAAAATCTATACGGGGGATCTTTGTGTTTGTGTTTGCGTGTAGGAATTCTTGTTGGTGTGAAGTGAGGGGGTGTGTAGGTATGTGTGTAGTGTGGGTCTCTGTGGGTCTCTATGGGTATCTGTGAGTCTCTGTGGGTCTCTGGGTGTGGGTCTCTATGGGTATCTGTGAGTCTCTGTGGGTCTCTATGGGTGTGGGTCTCTATGGGTATCTGTGAGTCTCTGTGGGTCTCTATGGGTGTGGGTCTCTATGGGTATCTGTGAGTCTCTGTGGGTCTCTATGGGTGTGGGTCTCTATGGGTATCTGTGAGTCTCTGTGGGTCTCTATGGGTGTGGGTCTCTATGGGTATCTGTGAGTCTCTGTGGGTCTCTATGGGTGTGGGTTTCTATGGGTATCTGTGAGTCTCTGTGGGTCTCTATGGGTGTGGGTCTCTATGGGTATCTGTGAGTCTCTGTGGGTCTCTATGGGTGTGGGTCTCCATGGGTATCTGTGAGTCTCTGTGGGTCTCTATGGGTGTGGGTCTTTGTGGGTCTCTATGAGTGTGGGTCTCTGTGGGTCTCTATGGGTATCTGTGAGTCTCTGTGGGTCTCTATGGGTGTGGGTCTCTGTGGGTCTCTATGGGTATCTGTGAGTCTCTGTGGGTCTCTGTGGGTATCTGTGAGTCTCTGTGGGTCTCTATGGGTGTGGGTCTCTATGGGTGCGGGTCTCTGTGGGTCTCTGTGGGTCTCTGTGGGCCTCTATGAGTGTGGGTCTCTGTGAGTCTGTGGGTCTCTGTGGGTCTCTGTGGGTCTCTGCGGATCTCTGTGGGTCTCTGTGGGTCTCTATGGGTGTGGGTCTCTGTGGGTCTCTGTGGGTCTCTGTGGGTGTGGGTCTCTGTGGGTCTGTGGGTCTCTATGAGTGTGGGTCTCTGTGGGTCTCTATGGGTGTGGGTCTCTGTGGGTCTGTGGGTCTCTATGAGTGTGTATGAGTGTGGGTCTCTGTGGGTCTCTATGGGTGTGGGTCTCTGTGGGTCTCTGTGGGTCTCTATGAGTGTGGGTCTCTGTGAGTCTCAGCGGGTCTCTGTGGGTCTCTAGTAGTAGTGCAGCGTTTGCCGCTATGAACCCGGCGGCCTGGGTTCGACTCCCGCCCACGGCCACCAGCTCCCGGCCGACGATGATCTGAACCGGTCCTGGGGGCCTCCCCCTAGGTCGACTCAGCCTCAAACGAGTATCTCACGCGCTGTGTAAACCACGAGCGGGCGGGAGAGACAAAGGCGGCCGTGCCGGCGTGGTGCTGGTCACCCCCTCGCGTGCACTTGCCCAGACTGCGGAATCTTTTGTCTTTTTGCTGGGGGGGGGGGCTTAACAACGAGCAATGAGCAATGTACATCGCTGCTGAGGTTTCACGGAAATAAATAAATAAATCGTCTATCGTGGGTGCTGGGGGAGGAGGGGAGGGAGGTGTTTAATAAATAAATAATTCCGCCCGCAAACATCTGGCACGCCATGCGGACAGCAGGAGGAGCCACAGCTGCCGATGAGAACCCCAGCCTCCCTTCTCTCTCTCTCCCTCTCTCTCTCCAACTCTCTCTCTCCAACTCTCTCTCTCTCCAACTCTCTCTCCAACTCTCTCGCTCTCTTTGTTTTTATTTTACGATCAGAGGAAGCCAGAAGATGGTCGATGCATTCGGCACTTTGCTTCGTTTCGTCGTATTTTTATTATTATTTTTATTTTTCAATGCCTTGCTTCATGTGCCCGCCCGCCCGCCTTGTTTAAATGAAAGATTTCACGAAAGATTTCACGCGAGATGTTTATTGGTACCGGTGTCACCATCGCCAACCACCACCACCACTACCATCACCATCACTAGCGCGTGATGGTGGTGGTGATGGTGGTGATTGATGGCGGTGTTGATCCACCACCACCACCACCATCATCATCACCACCACCATCACCACCACCACCATCATCACCACCATCATCACCACCATCACCACCATCACCACCACCACCATCACCACCATCACTATCACCAACATCACCACCACCATCACCACCACCACCACCACCATCACCACCATCACCACCACCATCACCACCACCATCACCACCACCATCACCACCATCACCATCACCACCACCATCACCACCACCATCATCACCACCATCACCACCACCACCACCACCATCACCACCATCACCACCACCACCATCACCACCACCACCATCACCACCACCACCACTATCACCACCACCATCACCACCACCACCATCACCACCATCACCACCATCACCACCACCATCACCATCACCACCACCATCACCACCACCATCACCACCATCACCACCATCACCACCACCATCATCACCACCATCACCATCACCACCATCACCACCACCACCATCACCACCACCATCACCACCACCACCACCATCACCACCACCACCATCACCACCACCACCATCACCACCACCTCTTCACCCTACCTGCCCTTCTTAGCCCCTGACCTTGTGCAGCTAGAACTCCAGCCCCTTGCCCTCCAGCACGTAGCCATCCACACAGCCACACTGGCCCGGACGGGAGGCCAGGCGCGTGGATTTATAGCGGTTGCGTTATTTGTGTCGCTGGTCACTTTGTCCGCTTCACATCGGAATCGCCTCCAAGTGCTGTTGCTGCTGGCGGCAATGAAAGTTGTTTTAAAGTCAAAAGTCTCTCTCCACTCTCTCCTCCTTCTCCTCCTCCTCCTCTCTCGCCATCCCTGTCTCTCTCCCTCTCTCCTACAGCTTTCTCTTTCAGAGATGCCCTCTCTCTATGGGTGTGGGTCTCTGTGGGTCTCTATGGGTCTCTGAATGTGGGTCTCTGTGGGTCTCTATGGGTGTGGGTCTCAGTGGGTTTCTATGGGTCTCTGAATGTGGGTCTCTGTGGGTCTCTATGGGTGTGGGTCTCTGTGGGTCTCTATGGGTCTCTGAATGTGGGTCTCTGTGGGTCTCTATGGGTGTGGGTCTCTATGGGTGTGGGTCTCTATGGGTGTGGGTCCCTGTGGGTCTCTATGGGTGTGGGTCTCTGTGTGTCTCTATGGGTCTCTGAATGTGGGTCTCTGTGGGTCTCTGAATGTGGGTCTCTGTGGGTCTCTATGGGGTGGGTCTCTGTGGGTCTCTGAATGTGGGTCTCTTTGGGTCTCTGTGGGTCTCGATGGGTGTGGGTCTCTGTGTGTCTCTATGGGTGTGGGTCTCTGTGGGTCTCTGTGGGTGTGGGTCTCCGTGGGTCTCTATGGGTGTGGGTCTCAGTGGGTTTCTATGGGTCTCTGAATGTGGGTCTCTGTGGGTCTCTATGGGTGTGGGTCTCTGTGGGTCTCTATGGGTCTCTGAATGTGGGTCTCTGTGGGTCTCTATGGGTGTGGGTCTCTATGGGTGTGGGTCTCTATGGGTGTGGGTCCCTGTGGGTCTCTATGGGTGTGGGTCTCTGTGTGTCTCTATGGGTCTCTGAATGTGGGTCTCTGTGGGTCTCTGAATGTGGGTCTCTGTGGGTCTCTATGGGGTGGGTCTCTGTGGGTCTCTGAATGTGGGTCTCTTTGGGTCTCTGTGGGTCTCGATGGGTGTGGGTCTCTGTGTGTCTCTATGGGTGTGGGTCTCTGTGGGTCTCTGTGGGTGTGGGTCTCTGTGGGTGTGGGTCTCTGTGGGTCTCTATGGGTGTGGGTCTCTGTGGGTGTTGATGGTTGTGGGTCTCTGTGGGT
Source organism: Petromyzon marinus (assembly GCF_048934315.1). Classification (NCBI taxonomy): domain Eukaryota; kingdom Metazoa; phylum Chordata; class Hyperoartia; order Petromyzontiformes; family Petromyzontidae; genus Petromyzon; species Petromyzon marinus. The sequence continues at coordinate 2,183,056 of NC_133735.1, forward strand.
CTCTATAGGTGTGGGTCTCTGTGGGTCTCTATGGGTCTGGGTCTCTGTGGGTCTCTATGGGTCTGGGTCTCTGTGGGTCTCTATGGGTGTGGGTCTCTGTGGGTCTCTATGGGTGTGGGTCTCTGTGGGTCTCTATGGGTGTGGGTCTCTGTGGGTCTCTATGGGTGTGGGTCTCTATGAGTGTGGATCTCTATGGGTGTGGGTCTCTGTGTGTCTCTATGGGTGTGTGTCTCTGTGTGTCTCTATGGGTGTGGGTCTCTATGGGTGTGGGTCTCTATGGGTGTGGGTCTCTGTCTGGATGTGGGTTTCTGTGTGTCTATGAGTCTGTATGAAGACGCGTTCAGAGTATCTGACCGCTGCTCTAAGTGTCCACGTGACGATGGTGATAATGATGATGACGACAGCCAATTGTTTAACCAGCTATCATTTAGCGAAGGCAATGTCGCTTCTGGAATAACGCCTGCGTTGCTCACAAACTCTTTCCCTCCTCCCCTAGGTCGACTCGGCCTCAAACGAAGCACCCAATAGCCTGTTAGAGGCTACACGGGGGGTCTTTGTCTTTGCGTAGTCAACGTCGCCGCTAGGGAGACAAAGGCGGACAGGCGGGCGTGGTTGCTGGCCACCCACCCCCTCGTGTGCCGTTACCGGCCTTCATAGGTGCTGCTCGCTAACAGCACTTGCCCCTACAGTCTGTTACAGGCTACACGGGGGATGTTTGTCTTTGTGTGGGTAGGTGCGTGTGTGTGTGTGTGGGGGGGTGTGTGTGGGTGTGTGGGAGTGTGTGTGGGGTGTGTGGGTGTGTGGGTGTGTGTGGGGGTGTGGGTCTGTGTGTGTGGGTGTGGGTGTGTGTGGGCGTGTGGGTGTGTGTGTGTGGGTGTGAGTGTGTGTGTGGAGGTGTATGTGAGTGTGTGTGTGGAGGTGTATGTGGGTCTGTGTGTGGAGGTGTGTGTGGAGGCGTGTGGGTGTGTGGGTCTGTGTGTGTGTGTGTGTGGATGTGTGTGTGGGTGTGTGTGTGTGGGTGTGTGTGTGGGGTGTGTGTGTGGGAGGGTGTGTGGGTGGGTGTATGTGGCGTGTGTGGGTGTGTGTGGGGGTGTGTGGAGGTGTATGTGAGTGTGTGTGTGGAGGTGTATGTGAGTGTGTGTGTGGAGGTGTATGTGAGTGTGTGTGTGGAGGTGTATGTGTGTGTGTGTGTGGAGGTGTATGTGTGTGTGTGTGTGGAGGTGTATGTGTGTGTGTGTGTGGAGGTGTATGTGTGTGAGTGTGTGTGGAGGTGTATGTGAGTGTGTGTGTGGAGGTGTATGTGAGTGTGTGTGGAGGTGTATGTGAGTGTGTGTGTGTGGAGGTGTATGTGAGTGTGTGTGTGGAGGTGTATGTGAGTGTGTGTGTGGAGGTGTATGTGTGTGTGTGTGTGGAGGTGTATGTGTATGTGTGTGTGGGCGTGTGCGCATGGCCACCCCCACCCCCCCCCACCTCCCCCCACCCCCCCGTCCCCTCGCGCGCCACAGTGCCGGCCTTCGGGGGGTGCTACCTGCTCGCTGTGACGGATAACGGCACTTGCACCTGCAGTCTGTTAACGCTACGCGGGGGACCTTTGCCTTTGCAGAGGAGGGCATCAACCACGAATGCAAACTGTGCAGCCAGACGTTCGACTCGCCCGCCAAGCTGCAGTGCCACCTCATAGAGCACAGCTTCGAGGGCATGGGTGGCACTTTCAAATGCCCCGTGTGCTTCACCGGTACGTGCACGCACGTGCACCCACAGCTACAACGCACGTGCACCCACAGCTAAACGCACGTGCACCCACAGCTACAATGCACGTGCACCCACAGCTACAACGCACGTGCACCCACAGCTACAATGCACGTGCACCCACAGCGCACAACGCACGTGCACCCACAGCTACAACGCACGTGCACCCACAGCTACAACGCACGTGCACCCACAGCGCACAACGCACGTGCACCCACAGCTACAACGCACGTGCACCCGCAGCTACAACGCACGTGCACCCGCAGCTACAACGCACGTGCACCCACAGCGCACAACGCACGTGCACCCACAGCCCACAACGCACGTGCACCCACAGCTACAACGCACGTGCACCCACAGCTACAACGCACGTGCACCCACAGCTACAACGCACGTGCACCCACAGCTACAACGCACGTGCACCCACAGCTACAACGCACGTGCACCCACAGCGCACAACGCACGTGCACCCACAGCTACAACGCACGTGCACCCACAGCTACAACGCACGTGCACCCACAGCTACAATGCACGTGCACCCACAGCGCACAACGCACGTGCACCCACAGCTACAACGCACGTGCACCCACAGCTACAACGCACGTGCACCCACAGCTACAATGCACGTGCACCCACAGCTACAACGCACGTGCACCCACAGCTACAACGCACGTGCACCCACAGCGCACAACGCACGTGCACCCACAGCGCACAACGCACGTGCACCCACAGCGCACAACGCACGTGCACCCACAAAAAGACAAAGATCCCCCGTGTGTAGCCTTGGCAGACTGTAGGGGCAAGTGCTGTTAGCGAACGCTTGCGAAGGCCGGTAACGGCACACGTAAGGGGTGGGTGGCCAGCACCACGGCGTTTACAAACCGCACCGGGGTACTCGCTTAAAGCTGAGTCGACCTAGGGGAGGCCCGGGACCGGGTCAGATGATCATCGCTGGCGTTGTGTTGGCCGTGGGCGGGAATCGAACCCGGGCTCGCCGGGTTCGTAGCACCAACAACAGCCACAACAACGACAGCCGCCGTTTGCCACTAAGTGGCGGTGACATCACCGCGGCGCTCGTGCCAGGCTAGGTGCACTTCGAGGCCATCACGGGACAGCAGGTGCCATGGGTTGACTGACTGAGATGACCGGCAGACGCGCCCTCACTGGGCCAATTCGCTGCGTTTTAGCCGCCCGGCGCTCCGCTCGTTGTTGTGAGCGTCGCTCCTCCGCCCTCCGCTGTTGCTGGAGGGCGACTGCCTCCAACTGCCCAGTAGCGTCCTTCACGAGCCTCCTCCACGGAGGCCGATCTTTACACCGCTGTTAACCTGTCATCGGCACGTCCACTCGACTCCACATCCTTCATTACCGCATCAGCTCCATCTCTTCTCTAGTCACCCCCCAGCCAACGCAGCCTTGCCTGCCAGAGGAGCTCACCGATGGGACCTTGCCCAGATCTTTCAAGGATTTGTGAGCTCCTCGCACAATCCGGCCTGGTTAAACCCAGGATGGATCGTGGGCATGGCCAGCGTAAATGTTTCTAACCGGCGAAGATGTTCCATTAGGGGGGTCCACGTTTCGCAGGCGTAGAGAAGGGAGGGTATGGCCGTGGCCGAGAAGACGCGAAGCTTTCGTGTGGAGTGACAAGCCAGGTAGCTTCCACAGCAGTGTTACGCATCTGATTTCAAACCGGAGCCAGTCATAAGCAGACTGCCCAGGTACGGAAACCTCTCCACTCTCTCCACAACTGTCCCATAAGCCATGGAGAGTTGTGGGGGTGGAGTGTTTGATGGTACAAAATACCCAGGCAGGTGCTTAGTTTTGGTGGGGCTGATGGTGAGGCCCCGCCTCTTAGTGGCACGCTCCAGGTTCAGCAGCAGCGCCTCCAACTCCTCCTCTGACTGAGCAGGAATCACCAAATCATCGGCATACATAACGTGGTTGACCAATTGGCAGCCATCCCTTGACCACACCCGGGCATTGATCAGCCTCCCATTATATTTGTATCAGATGGAGATTCCTCTGGTACAGCTATTGAAGGCTTCACAAACTACGTGGTCGCAATAGATGTTAAATAATGTGGGAGCCAGAGGACATCCCTGCCGCACCCCAAGGTGAACAGGGAATGGCACCGACTCCTGGCCACGCAGATTTGCCGGGGCCTGCTCACCATCATGACGGTCCTTGATGATCGTGAGCAGAGGGTCAGGGACTCCGAAAGGATGAAGAACTGTCCGCAGGCCTGGGCTGTTGATGGAATCATAGTCTTTGTCCAGGTCAACAAAGCAGCGATGTAGGTCCTGTTGGAATTCCCTGCACCTCTGCTGTAGCAGACGGACAGAGAATATGGCATCTGTCCAGAACCGCCCTGGTCTGAAACCGCATTGGGGCTCCGCAAGCCTCTCCTCGGCGTGCCTAGAAAGGCGATGCTTCAAATTCCTTGCCAAGACCTTTCCCGGCACACTGAGGAGAGAGATGCCCCTGTAGTTGTTACAGTCTGTGCGGTCCCCATTCTTTCAGAGGTGGTCCCACCTCTGAAAGAGTGGGGACCACCAGGGCATCCTGCCAATTCTGCGGAACTCGTCCAGTGGTCCAAACTGTTGTGATGATGTCATGTAGGGCAGGCTGCATACAGATGCCACCAATGCACACACACACCCACACACACGCTCACACACACCCACACCTACACACGCACCCACCCATACACACCTATCCACCCACACACCTACCTACACACTCACCGACACACCCACCCACGCACCTACCCACCCACCCAATCACCCACTCAACCAAACACCCACCCACACACCTACCCCCCACACACGCCTACCCCCACACACGCCTACCCCCACCTACCCACAACACACAACAACAACAACCGTCATTCGCCACTAAGTGGCGGTGACGTCACCACGATGCTTGTGCCAGGCTATGTGCACGTTGAGGCCACGTGAAGTGTCGAACGCCCGCTGGCAGGAGGTCACGGGCCAGACCCAGATGACACAGGTCGACTGACTGAGATGACTGGCTGAGGTACCACCTGTGCCCCCTACTGTGCCAACGTGCTGTGCTTTATCCACCCGGCGCTCCGCTCGTTGTTGTGAGCGTCACTCCTCCACCCTCCGTTGTTGTTGGAGGGCGACTGCCTCCAACTGCCCAGTAGCATCCTTCACGAGCCTCCTCCACAGAGGCCGATCTTGACACTGCTGGTACCAGTCATCGGCAAGTCCACTCAGCTCCACATCCTCCTGTACCACATCACTCCATCTTTTCTCTAGCCCTGCCGCGCCCGTTTAGCCCCCTCGATCCGGCTGAACAAAAGCTGTTTTGGCATGCGGCTGGGCATGCGGGCTAAAGACCCAGCCAACGCAGCCTTGCCTGCCGGAGGATCTCACCGATTGGACTTTGTCCAGATCTTTCAAGGTTTTGTGAGTTCCTCACACAATCCAGCCTCGTTAAACCCAGGATGGATCGTAGGCAGGCCAGCCTAAATGTTTCTAACCGGCGAAGATGTTCCATTAGGGGGGTCCAGGTTTCGCAAGCGTAGAGAAGGGAGGGAATGACCGTGGCCGAGAAGACCCGAAGCTTAGTCCGGAGCGACAGACCAGGTAGCTTCCACACAGCGTTACGCAACCGATGAAAAGATATTGTCGCTCGACTGATTCGGAGTGAGGCCTCTGCTGTTAAACTGGAGCCGGTCATAAGCACACTGCCCAGGTATGGGAAACTCTCCACTCTCTCCACAACTGCCCCATCACCGATTGGGAGTTGTGGGGGTGTAGTGTCCGATGGTACAAAATACCCAGGCAGGTGCTTAGTTTTGGTGGGGCTGATGGTAAGGCCCCATCTCTTAGTGGCACGCTCCAGGCTCAGCAGCAGCGCCTCCAACACACACCACACCAAACAACACCACACTCACACACACCCCTCCACACACCCACCCACACACCCACCCACACACCACACGCCCACTCACACGCACCACACCTCACACCACACCCCCACCCACACCACACCCCCCACACGCCCACCCACACACACACCACACCACACACACCACACCACACACACCACACCACACACCCACCCACACCATACCCCCCATCCACCCACACACGCACCACACATCCACACACCCCCCACCCACACACACACCACACACCACACCACACCACACACCACACACCACACACCACACACCACACACCACACACCCACGCACGCACCCACACCACACCACACACCACACACCACACACCACACACCACACCACATCACACACCACACACCCACGCACGCACGAGCCCCCGTGTGTCTCCGCTACCTCTACCTACACCTCCGCCGGCACGCTGCCGGGGCCGCTCCGGCACGCCGCCGCCGCCGCCGGCACCGCCGCCGGCACCGCCGCCGCCGCCGCCGCCTCGCTCGGCGTTGGGCTCCGTGAGGCCGTGGGGGCGTCGTGCGCCTAATTAATGCCGTGCGCGGCGAGACGCACGGCAGATGGCGTCCGCCGGGAGCCACGGGGGCGGTGGCGCGGGGCGGCCGCCGCCGTTGAGCACGAGGGGGCGGTGGGGGGGGGGTGGGGGGGGGCTACATGGGGGGGTGGGAGGGGCGGTGGAGGGGGGGGGGGCGGGAGGAGGGGGTGAGCGGGGCGACGAGTTAACGGTGCCGGGGTCCGCCGTAGCCGCGACCGCCGTCACCGCCATAGCCACCGACGCCGTCAGCATAGTCGCCGTCACCGCCATGGCCACCACCGTCACCGCCATAGCCACCGTCACTGCCACCATAGCCGCCACCATAGCCACCGTCACCACCATAGCCACCGTCACCACCATAGCCATCGTCACCACCATAGCCACCGTCACCACCATAGCCATCGTCACCACCATAGCCACCGTCACCACCATAGCCATCGTCACCACCATAGCCACCACCACCACCACCATAGCCACCGCCACCACCATAGCCACCACCACCACCACCACCGCTATAGTCACCACCACCACCCCTATAGCCATCACCACCACCACCACCCCTATAGCCATCACCACCACCACCCCTATAGCCACCACCACCACCGCTATCGCTGCCACCACCACCCCTATAAAAATACAGACAAGGATCCCCCGTGTAGCCTTAACAGACTGTAGGGGCAAGTGCTGTCAGCGAGCAGCACCTATGAAGGCCGGCACGGTGGCGCACGAGGGGGTGGGTGGCCAGCACCACGCCCGACCGCCTTTGTCTCCCCAGTGGCGATGTTTGCACACCGCACCAGGTTACTCATTTGAGGCTGAGTCGACCTAGGGGAGGCCCGGGACCGGTTCAGATAATCGTCACTGGTGTTGTCCGTGAGCGGGAATCGAACCCGGGTCGCCGGGTTCGTAGCGCAGCGTAGCGCTAACCGCTACACTATCACACCTGCTGGACTACATAGTGACGGATGTGAGTCCATGTCCTTGACACCAGGACCTCCCGTGGAGCTGATCTGCACTCTGACCATCGACTTGTCATCTGTAAGATGCGCCTGCCATTCTTCCACTCTGGTGGTGGGTGTACACCCAGGACGCCATTCAAATCTAAGGTGGCCTGGTCTCAGCTAGCTTATGAAAGTTGCAAGCGAGAATTTCATCATCGCTTGTGGCTGGGGTTGGCATCGTCCCCCACTCCTCCTGATGTCGAGGGTAAATGGGCGAGGTTTAAGACTGTGATTCATGCAGCTGCAATGGCTGCTTTGGGTACGCGGTCCAGACCTCCCCAGAGACCCTGGCTGACAGAGGAGGTGTTCAGGCTGGCTGAGGAAAAGCGACAGGCCCACTCTAATCATCGACAGCATCCCACGTCAGAGAATGAGGAGGCTTACCGCAGCCTTCGCTCGGAGGTTCGGAGAGCCTTGAGGCGCTGCAAGGATGGGTGGTGGTCGCGGGTTTCTGAGGAGATGGAGTCTGCCTCGATGGCCCGCGATCACAAATCTCTATTTAACTCCATCAAAAAAGTAACCTGCAGCGCCACACCTATTACCATCATTAGGGGAAAAAACGGTGATCTAATCTCCGACCCCCAGGAACAGGTTTGCAGATTTGCTGAGCATTTCTGTGAAGTCCTGGAGGAGGGGAAATCTCTCAGCCTGGAAAACATCGTGGCACAAAGTGAGGATGACCCTGCTGAGGCTGCGGTGCCTCAAATATTGGAAGAAGAAGTCACCCGCTGTGAGTGGCTGGCTGAGGTGCCATCTGTTGAGGAAGTACTAAAGGCGATCCAGAGTCTGAGACCAGAAAAGGCACCGGACAGAGATGATCTCCCAAGCGAAATGCTGAGGGAGGGTGGCGTTTATGCACAGACTGCCCTACATGACATAACAGTCTGGACCACTGGACGGGTTCCGCAGGGTTGGAAGGATGTCCTGGTGGTCCCCCTCTTTAATAAGGGGGACCGCACAGACTTTAACAACTACAGGGGCATCTCACTCCTCAGTGTGCCGGGAAAGGTCCTGGCAAGGATTATTCAACATCGCCTTGCCAGGCATGCTGAGGAGAGGCTTGCGGAGCCCCAATGCGGTTTCAGGAAAGGGCGGTCCTGCACAGATGCCATATTTTCTGTCCATCTGCTTTATTGACCTAGTCAAGGCCTATGATACCATCAGAAGGCATGGGCTCTGGGTTGTTCTTCGTGCTTTTGGAGTCCCTGATCCTATGCTCACGATCATTAAGCCCGCATGCCCATTTACCGCATGCCTAAACAGCTTTTGATCGGCCGGATCGAGGGGGCTTAACGGGCGCGGCATGGGCTAGAGAAGAGATGGAGTGATGTGGTACAGGAGGACGTGGAGCTGAGTGGACTTGCTGATGACCGGTACCAGCGGTGTCAAGATCTTCCTCTGTGGAGGAGGCTCGTGAAGGACGCTACTGGGCAGTTGGAGGCAGTCGCCCTCCAACAACAACGGAGGGCGGAGGAGCGACGCTCACAACAACGAGCTTAGCGCCGGGTGGCTAAAGCACAGCAGGTTGGAACAGTGGTGCATCAGCCAGTCATCTCAGTCAGTCGACCCGTGGCACCTGGGTCTGCCCCGTGACCTCCTGCCAGCGGGCGTTCGACACTTCACGTGGCCTCAGGGTGCACATAGCCTGGCACAAGCGTCGTAGTGGCGAATGGCGGTTGTTGTTGTTGTGACTGTGGCTGACTGTGTGTGTGTGTGGCTGACTGTGTGTGTGTGGCTGTGTGTGTGGCTGTGTGTGTGTGTGGCTGACTGTGTGTGTGGCTGTGTGTGTGGCTGTGTGTGTGTGTGGCTGTGTGTGTGGCTGTGTGTGTAACAGTGTTCGTGCAGGCCTGCAAGCTGCAGCAGCACATCTTTGCGGCCCACGGGCAGGAGGACAAGATCTATGACTGCGCGCAGTGCCCACAGAAATTCTTCTTCCAGACGGAGCTGCAGGTGAGAGCACCACGTGACAGTACAGCACCACGTGACAGTACAGCACCACGTGACAGTACAGCACCACGTGACAGTACAGCACCACGGCACATCACACAGAGACCCATAGACTCACCACACAGAGACCCATAGCCTCAGCACACAGAGACGCACAGACTCACCACACAGAGACCCATAGACTCATCACACATAGACCCATAGACTCATGGCACAGAGACCCAGGGAATCACTACACAGAGACCTATAGACTCACCACACAGAGACCCATAGACTCACCACACAGAGACGCATAGACTCACCACACAGAGACCCATAGACTCACCACACAGAGACCCATAGACTCATGACACAGAGACCCATAGAATCAATACACAGAGACCTATAGACTCACCACACAGAGACCCATAGACTCACCACACAGAGACCCATAGACTCACCACACAGAGACCCATAGACTCACCAAACAGAGACCCATAGACTCACCACACAGATACCTATAGACTCACCACACAGAGACCCATAGACTCATCACACAGAGACCCACAGACTCACCACACAGAGACCCATAGACTCACCACACAGAGACCCATAGACTCACCATCAAACAGAGACTCATAGACCCATCACACAGAGACCCATAGACTCACCATCACACAGAGACTCATAAACTCATCACACAGAGACCCATAGACTCACCACACAGAGACCCATAGACTCACCATCACACAGAGACTCATAGACCCATCACACAGAGACCCATAGACTCACCACCACACAGAGACTCATAGACTCATCACACAGAGACTCAGACTCATTACACAGAGACCCATAGACTCACCACGCAGAGACCCATAGACTCACCACACAGAGACCCATAGACTCACCACACAGAGACCCATAGACTCACCACACAGAGACCCATAGACTCAGCACACAGAGACCCATAGACTCACCACACAGAGACCCATAGACTCACCACACAGAGACCCATAGACTCATCGCACATAGACCCACAGACTCACCAGACAGAGACCCATAGAATCACTACACAGAGACCCATAGACTCACCACACAGAGACCCACAGTCTCACCACACAGAGACGCACAGACTCACCACACAGAGACCCATAGACTCATCACACATAGACCCATAGACTCATGACACAGAGACCCAGAGAATCACTACACAGAGACCTATAGACTCACCACACAGAGACCCATAGACTCACCACACAGAGACCCATAGACTCACCACACAGAGACCCATAGACTCACCACACAGAGACCCATAGACTCACCACACAGAGACCCATAGACTCACCACACAGAGACCCATAGACTCATGACACAGAGACCCATAGAATCAATACACAGAGACCTATAGACTCACCACACAGAGACCCATAGACTCACCACACAGAGACCCATAGACTCACCACACAGAGACCCATAGACTCACCAAACAGAGACCCATAGACTCACCACACAGATACCTATAGACTCACCACACAGAGACCCATAGACTCATCACACAGAGACCCACAGACTCACCACACAGAGACCCATAGACTCACCACACAGAGACCCATAGACTCACCATCACACAGAGACTCATAGACCCATCACACAGAGACCCATAGACTCACCATCACACAGAGACTCATAAACTCATCACACAGAGACCCATAGACTCACCACACAGAGACCCATAGACTCACCATCACACAGAGACTCATAGACCCATCACACAGAGACCCATAGACTCACCATCACACAGAGACTCATAGGCTCATCACACAGAGACTCAGACTCATTACACAGATACCCATAGACTCACCACGCAGAGACCCATAGACTCACCACACAGAGACCCATAGACTCACCACACAGAGACCCATAGATTCACCACACAGAGACCCATAGACTCAGCACACAGAGACCCATAGACTCACCACACAGAGACCCATAGACTCACCACACAGAGACACATAGACTCATCGCACATAGACCCACAGACTCACCAGACAGAGACCCATAGAATCACTACACAGAGACCCATAGACTCACCACACAGAGACCCACAGTCTCACCACACAGAGACCCATAGACTCACCACACAGAGACCCATAGACTCACCACACAGAGACCCATAGACTCACCACACAGAGACCCATAGACTCACCACACAGAGACCCACAGACATATCACACAGAGACCCACAGACTCATCACACAGAGACCCATAGACTCACCACACAAATACCTACCATAGACTCACCACACAGAGACCCATAGACTCACCATCACACAGAGACTCATAGACTCATCACACAGAGACCTATAGACTCGCCACACAGAGACCCATAGACTCACCAAACAGAGACCCATAGACTCACCACACAGAGACCCATAGACTCACCACACAGAGACCCATAGACTCATCACACAGAGACCCACAGACTCACCACACAAAGACCCACAGACTCACCACACAGAGACCCATAGACTCACCATCACACAGAGACTCATAGACCCATCACACAGAGACTCTTAGACCCATCACACAGAGACCCATAGACTCAGCACACAGAGACCCATAGACTCACCACACAGAGATCCATAGACTCACCACACAGAGACCCATAGACTCACCACACAGAGACCCACAGTCTCACCACACAGAGACCCATAGACTCACCACACAGAGACCCATAGACTCACCACCCATAGACTCACCACACAGAGACCCATAGACTCACCACACAAAGACCTACCAGAGACTCATCACACAGAGACCCATAGACTCATCACACAAAGATCTACCATAGACTCATCACACAGAGACCCACAGACTCATCACACAGAGACCCACAGACTCATCACACAGAGACCCACAGACTCATCACACAGAGACCCATAGACTCACCACACAAAGACCCATAGACTCATCACACAGAGACCCATAGACTCATCACACAGAGACCCATAGACTCATCACACAGAGACCCACAGACTCATCACACAAAGACCCATAGACTCACCACACAAAGACCTACCATAGACTCATCACACAGAGACCCATAGACTCACCATCACACAGAGACTCATAGACTCATCACACAGAGACCCATAGACTCACCACACAGAGACCCATAGCCTCATCACACAGAGACCCATAGACTCACCACACAGAGACCCATAGACTCACCATCACACAGAGACTCATGGACCCATCACACAGGGACCCATAGACTCACCACACAGAGACCCATATACTGATCACACAGAGACCCACAGACTCATCACATAGAGACCCACAGACTCATCACACAGACAGACATAGACTCACCACACATAGACCCATAGACTCACCACACAGAGACCCATAGACTCACCACACAGAGACCCGTAGACACACCACACAGAGACCCATAGATTCACCACACAGAGACCCATAGACTCACCACACAGAGACCTACCATAGACTCACCACAAACAGACCCATAGACTCATCACACAGAGACCCATAGACTCACATCACACAGAGACCCATAGACTCACCACACAGAGACCCATAGTCTCACCACACAGAGACCCATAGACTCACCACACAGAGACCCATAGACTCACCACACAGAGACCTACCATAGGCTCACCACATAGAGACCTATAGACTTACCATACAGAGACCCATAGTCTCACCACACAGAGACCCATAGACTCACCACACAGAGACCCATAGACTCACCACACAGAGACCCACAGACTCACCACACAGAGACCCACAGACTCATCACAGAGAGACCTGTAGACTCATCACACAGAGACCCATAGACTGACATCACACAGAGACCCATAGACTCACCACACAGAGACCCATCGACTCACCACACAGAGACACATTATCTCACCACACAGAGACCCACAGACTCACCACACAGAGACCCATAGACTCACACAGAGACCCATAGACTCACCACACAGAGACCCATAGACTCACCACACAGAGACCCATAGACTCACCACACAGAGACCCATAGACTCAGCACACAGAGACCCATAGACTCACTACACAGAGACCCATAGACTCACCACACAGAGACCCATAGACTCATCACACATAGACCCACAGCCTCACCAGACACAGACCCATAGAATCACTACACAGAGACCCATAGACTCACCACACAGAGACCCACAGTCTCACCACACAGAGACCCATAGACTCACCACACAGAGACCCATAGACTCACCACACAGAGACCCATAGACTCACCACACAGAGACCCATAGACTCATCACACAGAGACCCACAGACTCATCACACAGAGACCCATAGACTCACCACACAAATACCTACCATAGACTCACCACACAGAGACCCATCGACTCACCATCACACAGAGACTCATAGACTCATCACACAGAGACCCAAAGACTCACCACACAGAGACCCATAGACTCATCACACAGAGACCCATAGACTCACCACACAGAGACCCATAGACTCACCACACAAATACCTACCATAGACTCACCACACAGAGACCCATCGACTCACCATCACACAGAGACTCATAGACTCATCACACAGAGACCCATAGACTCACCACACAGAGACCCATAGACTCATCACACAGAGACCCATAGACTCACCACACAGAGACCCATAGACTCACCATCACACAGAGACTCATGGACCCAGCACACAGAGACCCATAGACTCATCACACAGAGACCCACAGACTCATCACACAGACACCCATAGACTCACCACACAGAGACCCATAGACTCATCACACAGAGACCCATAGACTCACAACACAGAGACCCATAGACTCACCACACAGAGAACCATAGACTCACCACACAGAGACCCATAGACTCATCACACATAGACCCACAGACTCACCAGACAGAGACCCATAGAATCACTACACAGAGACCCATAGACTCACCACACTGAGACCCATAGACTCACCACACAGAGACCCATAGACTCACCACACAGAGACCCATAGACTCACCACACAGAGACCCATAGACTCACCACACAGAGACCCATAGATTCATCGCACATAGACCCACAGACTCACCAGACAGAGACCCATAGAATCACTACACAGAGACCCATAGACTCACCACACAGAGACCCACAGTCTCACCACACAGAGACCCATAAACTCACACATAGACCCACAGACTCATCAGACAGAGACCCATAGAATCACTACACAGAGACCCATAGACTCACCACACAGAGACCCATAGACTCACCACACAGAGACCCATAGACTCACCACACAGAGACCCATAGACCCACCACACAGAGACCCAAAAACTCATCACACAGAGACCCACAGACTCACCACACAGAGACCCACAGACTCACCACACAGAGACCCACAGACTCACCACACAACGACCCATAGACTCACCACACAGAGACCCATAGACTCACCACACAGAGAACCATAGACTCACCACACAGAGACCCATAGACTCACCACACAGAGACCCATAGACTCACCACACAGAGACCCATGTACTCATCACACAGAGACCTACCATAGACTCACCACACAGAGACCCATAGACTCACCACACAGAGACCCATTGATTCACCACACAGAGACCCATAGACTCACCACACAGAGACCCATATACTCATCACACAGAAACCTACCATAGACTCACCACACAGAGACCCATAGACTCGCCACACAGAGACCCATAAACTCACCAAACAGAGATCCATAGACTCACCACACAGAGACCCATAGACTCACCACACAGAGACCCACAGACTCACCACACAGAGACCTACCATAGACTCATCACACAGAGACCCATAGACTCATCACACAGAGACCCATAGACTCACCACACAGAGACCCATAGACTCACCACACAGAGACCCATAGACTCAACACACAGAGACCCATAGACTCACCACACAGAGACCCACAGACTCACCACACAGAGACCCATAGACTCAACACACAGAGACCCACAGACTCAACACAGAGAGACCCACAGACTCACCACACAGAGACCCATAGACTCACCACACAGAGACCCATAGACTCATCACTCAGACACCCACAGACTCATCACACAGAGACCCACAGACTTATCACACAGAGACCCATAGACTCATCACACAGAGGCCCACAGACTCACCACACAGAGACCCATAGACTCACATCACACAGAGACCCATAGACTCACATCACACAGAGACCCACAGACTCACCACACAGAGACCCATAGACTCACCACACAAAGACCTACCATACACTCATCACACAGAGACCCATAGACTCACCACACAGAGACCCATAGACTCACCACACAGAGACCCACAGACTCACCACACAGAGACCCACAGACTCACCACACAGAGACCCACAGACTCACCACACAGAGACCCACAGACTCACCACACAGAGACCCATAGACTCACCACACAGAGACCCACAGACTCACCACACAGAGACCCATAGACTAACCACACAGAGACCCACAGACTCACCACACAGAGACCCATAGACTCACCACACAGAGACCCACAGACTCACCACACAGAGACCCATAGACTCACCACACAGAGACCCATAGACTCATCACACAGAGACCCACAGACTCACCACACAGAGACCCATAGACTCACCACACAGAGACCCACCACAGACTCACCACACAGAGACCCATAGACTCAACACACAGAGACCCATAGACTCACCACCCATAGACTCACCACACAGAGACCCATAGACTCACCACACAAAGACCTACCAGAGACTCATCACACAGAGACCCATAGACTCATCACACAAAGATCTACCATAGACTCATCACACAGAGACCCACAGACTCATCACACAGAGACCCACAGACTCATCACACAGAGACCCATAGACTCACCACACAAAGACCCATAGACTCATCACACAGAGACCCATAGACTCATCACACAGAGACCCATAGACTCATCACACAGAGACCCACAGACTCATCACACAAAGACCCATAGACTCACCACACAAAGACCTACCATAGACTCATCACACAGAGACCCATAGACTCACCATCACACAGAGACTCATAGACTCATCACACAGAGACCCATAGACTCACCACACAGAGACCCATAGCCTCATCACACAGAGACCCATATACTCACCACACAGAGACCCATAGACTCACCATCACATAGAGACTCATGGACCCATCACACAGGGACCCATAGACTCACCACACAGAGACCCATATACTGATCACACAGAGACCCACAGACTCATCACATAGAGACCCACAGACTCATCACACAGACAGACATAGACTCACCACACATAGACCCATAGACTCACCACACAGAGACCCATAGACTCACCACACAGAGACCCGTAGACACACCACACAGAGACCCATAGATTCACCACACAGAGACCCATAGACTCACCACACAGAGACCTACCATAGACTCACCACAAACAGACCCATAGACTCATCACACAGAGACCCATAGACTCACATCACACAGAGACCCATAGACTCACCACACAGAGACCCATAGTCTCACCACACAGAGACCCATAGACTCACCACACAGAGACCCATAGACTCACCACACAGAGACCTACCATAGGCTCACCACATAGAGACCTATAGACTTACCATACAGAGACCCATAGTCTCACCACACAGAGACCCATAGACTCACCACACAGAGACCCATAGACTCACCACACAGAGACCCACAGACTCACCACACAGAGACCCACAGACTCATCACAGAGAGACCTGTAGACTCATCACACAGAGACCCATAGACTGACATCACACAGAGACCCATAGACTCACCACACAGAGACCCATCGACTCACCACACAGAGACACATTATCTCACCACACAGAGACCCACAGACTCACCACACAGAGACCCATAGACTCACACAGAGACCCATAGACTCACCACACAGAGACCTATAGACTCACCACACAGAGACCCATAGACTCACCACACAGAGACCCATAGACTCAGCACACAGAGACCCATAGACTCACTACACAGAGACCCATAGACTCACCACACAGAGACCCATAGACTCATCACACATAGACCCACAGCCTCACCAGACACAGACCCATAGAATCACTACACAGAGACCCATAGACTCACCACACAGAGACCCACAGTCTCACCACACAGAGACCCATAGACTCACCACACAGAGACCCATAGACTCACCACACAGAGACCCATAGACTCACCACACAAATACCTACCATAGACTCACCACACAGAGACCCATCGACTCACCATCACACAGAGACTCATAGACTCATCACACAGAGACCCATAGACTCACCACACAGAGACCCATAGACTCATCACACAGAGACCCATAGACTCACCACACAGAGACCCATAGACTCACCATCACACAGAGACTCATGGACCCAGCACACAGAGACCCATAGACTCATCACACAGAGACCCACAGACTCATCACACAGACACCCATAGACTCACCACACAGAGACCCATAGACTCATCACACAGAGACCCATAGACTCACAACACAGAGACCCATAGACTCACCACACAGAGAACCATAGACTCACCACACAGAGACCCATAGACTCATCACACATAGAGCCACAGACTCACCAGACAGAGACCCATAGAATCACTACACAGAGACCCATAGACTCACCACACTGAGACCCATAGACTCACCACACAGAGACCCATAGACTCACCACACAGAGACCCATAGACTCACCACACAGAGACCCATAGACTCACCACACAGAGACCCATAGATTCATCGCACATAGACCCACAGACTCACCAGACAGAGACCCATAGAATCACTACACAGAGACCCATAGACTCACCACACAGAGACCCACAGACTCACCACACAGAGACCCATAAACTCACACATAGACCCACAGACTCATCAGACAGAGACCCATAGAATCACTACACAGAGACCCATAGACTCACCACACAGAGACCCATAGACTCACCACACAGAGACCCATAGACTCACCACACAGAGACCCATAGACCCACCACACAGAGACCCAAAAACTCATCACACAGAGACCCACAGACTCACCACACAGAGACCCACAGACTCACCACACAGAGACCCACAGACTCACCACACAACGACCCATAGACTCACCACACAGAGACCCATAGACTCACCACACAGAGACCCATAGACTCACCACACAGAGACCCATAGACTCACCACACAGAGACCCATAGACTCACCACACAGAGACCCATGTACTCATCACACAGAGACCTACCATAGACTCACCACACAGAGACCCATAGACTCACCACACAGAGACCCATTGATTCACCACACAGAGACCCATAGACTCACCACACAGAGACCCATATACTCATCACACAGAAACCTACCATAGACTCACCACACAGAGACCCATAGACTCGCCACACAGAGACCCATAAACTCACCAAACAGAGATCCATAGACTCACCACACAGAGACCCATAGACTCACCACACAGAGACCCACAGACTCACCACACAGAGACCTACCATAGACTCATCACACAGAGACCCATAGACTCATCACACAGAGACCCATAGACTCATCACACAGAGACCCATAGACTCATCACACAGAGACCCCTAGACTCACCACACAGAGACCCATAGACTCACCACACAGAGACCCATAGACTCAACACACAGAGACCCATAGACTCACCACACAGAGACCCACAGACTCACCACACAGAGACCCATAGACTCAACACACAGAGACCCACAGACTCAACACACAGAGACCCACAGACTCACCACACAGAGACCCATAGACTCACCACACAGAGACCCATAGACTCATCACTCAGACACCCACAGACTCATCACACAGAGACCCACAGACTTATCACACAGAGACCCATAGACTCATCACACAGAGGCCCACAGACTCACCACACAGAGACCCATAGACTCATCACACAGAGACACAGACTCACTACATAGAGACCCATAGACTCACCACACAGAGACCCATAGACTCACATCACACAGAGACCCATAGACTCACATCACACAGAGACCCACAGACTCACCACACAGAGACCCATAGACTCACCACACAAAGACCTACCATAGACTCATCACACAGAGACCCATAGACTCACCACACAGAGACCCATAGACTCACCACACAGAGACCCACAGACTCACCACACAGAGACCCATAGACTCACCACACAGAGACCCATAGACTCACCACACAGAGACCCATGTACTCATCACACAGAGACCTACCATAGACTCACCACACAGAGACCCATAGACTCACCACACAGAGACCCATTGATTCACCACACAGAGACCCATAGACTCACCACACAGAGACCCATATACTCATCACACAGAAACCTACCATAGACTCACCACACAGAGACCCATAGACTCGCCACACAGAGACCCATAAACTCACCAAACAGAGATCCATAGACTCACCACACAGAGACCCATAGACTCACCACACAGAGACCCACAGACTCACCACACAGAGACCTACCATAGACTCATCACACAGAGACCCATAGACTCAACACACAGAGACCCACAGACTCATCACACAGAGACCCATAGACTCATCACACAGAGACCCATAGACTCATCACTCAGACACCCACAGACTCATCACACAGAGGCCCACAGACTCACCACACAGAGACCCATAGACTCACCACACAGAGACCCATAGACTCACCACACAGAGACCCACAGACTCACCACACAGAGACCCATAGACTCACCACACAGAGACCCACAGACTCACCACACAGAGACCCATAGACTCACCACACATAGACCCATAGACTCACCACACAGAGACCCATAGACTCACCACACAGAGACCCATAGACTCACCACACAGAGACCCATAGACTCACCACACAGAGACCCATAGACTCACCACACAGAGACCCATAGACTCATCACACAGAGACACAAAGAATCATCACACAGAAACCCATAGACTCATCACACAGAGACCCACAGACTTATCACAAAGAGACCCATAGACTCACCACACAGAGACCCATAGACTCACCACACAGAGACCCATAGACTCACCACACAGAGACCCACAGACTCACCACACAGAGACCCATAGACTCACCACACAGAGACCCACAGACTCACCACACAGAGACCCACAGACTCACCACACAGAGACCCACAGACTCACCACGCAGAGACCCACAGACTCACCACACAGAGACCCATAGACTCATCACACAGAGACCCACAGACTCACCACACAGAGACCCACAGACTCACCACGCAGAGACCCACAGACTCACCACACAGAGACCCATAGACTCACCACACAGAGACCCACAGACTCACCACACAGAGACCCACAGACTCACCACACAGAGACCCATAGACTCACCACACAGAGACCCATAGACTCACCACACAGAGACCCATAGACTCACCACACAGAGACCCATAGACTCACCACACAGAGACCCATAGACTCACCACACAGAGACCCATAGACTCACCACACAGAGACCCACAGACTCACCACACAGAGACCCATAGACTCACCACACAGAGACCCATAGACTCACCACACAGAGACCCATAGACTCACCACACAGAGACCCACCATAGACTCACTACACAGAGACCCATAGACTCATCACACAGAGACCCAAAGAATCATCACACAGACACCCATAGACTCATCACACAGAGACCCATAGACTCACCACACAGAGACCCACCATAGACTCTGCCTCTCTCCCCCCCCCCCGCTGTGTACAGAACCACTCCATGAGTCAGCACGCGTGATGAGGGGGCGCATCGGGGCGGTCCGTCAACCCCTCCACACCCGCCCAGAGACCCCCACACAACAAGCATCGACACCCCTCCCCCTTCACCCCCCCTTCACCCCTCCCCCTTCACCCCTCCCCCTCCTTCACCCCTCCCCCTCCTCCTTCACCCCTCCCCATTCACCTCCCCCTTCACCCCTCCCCCTTCACCCCTCCCCCTTCACCCCCCCCTTCACCCTCCCCCTTCAAGCAAACCAAGCGACTTGACCCTGCCTCCGGTTTGGGTGATGGTGGTGATGGTGGTGATGATGTTGGTAGTGATGGTGGTGATGGTGGTGATGGTGGTAGTGATGGTGATGGTTGTGGTGATGGTGGTGGTGGTGATGGTGGTGGTGATGGTGATGGTTGTGGTGGTGATGGTTGTGGTGGTGATGGAGTGGAGCTTAGACCAGCACCATGGTGGTGATGGTGGTAAATGGTGGTTGTGGTGATGATGGTGGTGGTGGTAATGGTGATGATGGTGGTGGTGGTGGTGGTAATGGTGGTGATAGTGGTGATGTTGGTGGTGGTAATGGTGGTGATAGTGGTGGTGATGGTGGTGGTAATGGTGGTGATGATGGTGGTGGTGGTAATGGTGGTGATGATGGTGATGGTGGTGATGGTGGTGGTAATGGTGGTGGTGATGGTGGTGGTAATGGTGGTAATGGTGGTGGTGGTGGTGGTAATGATGGTGGTGATGGTAATGGTGGTGGTGATGGTGGTGGTAATGGTGGTGGTGGTGGTAATGGTGGTGATGATGGTGGTGGTGGTGATGGTGGTGGTGATGGAGTGGAGCTTAGACCAGCATGGTGCTGGTGTTGATCGTCACCGTCGTCACCATCACCGTCATCATCATCACCATCATTATCACTGTCGTCCATCGTCACCATCATCACCATCATCACCATCATCACCATCATCACCATCGTCACCACCGTCACCATCGTCACCATCATCACCACCGTCACCATCGTCACCATCATCACCATCGTCACCATCGTCCCCATCATCACCATCGTCACCATCATCACCATCGTCATCGCATCCAATGCTGTAGCTGTACCACCACCCAGCCCCCCCCCTTCCACCTCCTCCTACACCTCCTCTAACTCCTCCTCCACCTCCTCCTACACCTCCTCTAAATCCTCCTCCACTTCCACCTCCTCCTACACCTCCACCTGATCCTCCATGTCCACCTCCTCCTACCCCTCCTCCTACCCCTCCTCCTACACCTCCTCCTCCACCTCCTCCTCCACCTCCTCCTCCACCTCCTCCTCCACCTCCTCCTCCTACCCCTCCTCCTCCACCTCCTCCTCCTACCCCTCCTCCTCCACCTCCTCCTCCACCTCCTCCTCCACCTCCTCCTCCACCTCCTCCTACACCTCCTCCTACCCCTCCTCCTCCACCTCCTCCTCCACCTCCTCCTCCACCTCCTCCTACACCTCCTCCTACCCCTTCTCCTACACCTCCTCCTCCACCTCCACCTCCTCCTACACCTCCTCCTCCACCTCCTCCTCCACCTCCTCCTCCTACCCCTCCTCCTCCACCTCCTCCTCCACCTCCTCCTCCACCTCCTCCTCCTCCTACCCCTCGTCCTCCACCTCCTCCTTCTACCCCTCCTCCTCCACCTCCTCCTCCACCTCCTCCTCCTCCACCTCTTCCTCCACCTCCTCCTACACCTCCTCCTACCCCTCCTCCTCCACCTCCTCCTCCACCTCCACCTCCCCCTCCTCCTCCACCTCCTCCTACCCCTCCTCCTCCACCTCCTCCTCCACCTCCTCCTCCACCTCCTCCTCCACCTCCCCCTCCTCCTCCACCTCCTCCTACACCTCCTCCTCCACCTCCTCCTACACCTCCTCCTCCACCTCCTCCTCCACCTCCTCCTCCACCTCCACCTCCTCCTACACCTCCTCCTACCCCTCCTCCTCCGCCTCCTCCTCCTCGTCGAATTGAAGCGCCGGGAATCAAGGAGGACGCGTGAGTGACACGGACGCAGAGAGACAGACGCAGAGAGACAGACACAGAGAGACACAGAGACAGAGAGACAGACGCAGAGAGACAGACACAGAGAGACAGACACAGAGAGACAGACACAGAGAGACAGACACAGAGAGACAGACACAGAGAGACACAGAGACAGACACAGAGAGAGAGACACAGAGACACAGACACAGAGAGACAGAGAGACAGACACAGAGATGCAGAGAGACAGACACAGAGAGACAGACACAGAGACAGAGAGACAGACACAGAGAGACAGAGACAGAGAGACAGAGAGACAGACAGACACAGAGAGACAGAGAGACACAGAGAGACAGAGACAGAGACACAGAGACACAGACACAGAGAGACAGACACAGAGAGACAGAGAGAGACAGACACAGAGAGACACAGAGACAGACACAGACACACAGAGACACAGACACAGAGAGACAGAGAGACAGACACAGAGATGCAGACAGACACAGACACACAGAGACAGAGAGACAGAGAGACAGAGTGTGGCGTCCCACTCCCGATGGGCAGTGGCCCCTCCTCTTACCCCCTCGACCCCCCCCTACCCCCCCACCCCCCCTCGACCCCCCCCCCTCCCCCCCCCCACGTGTACAGCAGTGTTAACGGTGTTCATTCGTGCGTGCGCCGATTTCTGTTTTTTGCTATTCGGAGAGGAACGTTTGGGGCTCATTTTACTTCTCCCTACATGCAATGCGGCGGCGGTGACGTGGTGATGACGTTGTGGTGACGTTGTGGTGACGGCGGCGGCGTTGTGGTGACGTTGTGGTGACGTTGTGGTGACGGCGGCGGCGACGTTGTGGTGACGTTGTGGTGACGTTGTGGTGGTGGCCCCCAACGGCGGCGGCTCTGCCGCCGTCGGACGGACGGCCTCGGCTCCATCGCGACCCGGAAGCGTCAACCCCCCCTCCCTCCCTCCCCTCCTCTCCCCTCCCCTCCCTCCCTCCCTCCCTCCCTCCCTCCCTCCCTCCCTCCCTCCTCCCTCCCTCCCTCCCTCCCTCCCTCCCTCCCTCCCTCCCCTCCTCCCTCCCTCCCCTCCCTCCCTCCCCTCCCTCCCTCCCCTCCCCTCCCCTCCCTCCCCTCCCTCCCTCCCTCCCTCCCTCCCTCCCTCCCTCCCTCCCTCCCTCCCTCCCTCCCTCCCTCCCTCCCTCCTCCCTCCCTCCCTCCCTCCCTCCCTCCCTCCCTCCCTCCCTCCCTCCCTCCCTCCCTCCCTCCCTCCCTCCCCTCCTCCCTCCCTCCCTCCCCTCCCTCCCTCCCCTCCCTCCCTCCCCTCCCCTCCCCTCCCTCCCCTCCCTCCCTCCCTCCCTCCCTCCCTCCCCTCCTCCCTCCCTCCCTCCCCTCCCTCCCTCCCTCCCCCCCTCCCCTCCCTCCCTCCCTCCCTCCCCTCCCTCCCTCCCCTCCCTCCCTCTCCTCCCTCCCTCCCTCCCTCCCCTCCCTCCCTCCCCTTCCTCCCTCCCCTCCCTCCCTTCCTCCCTCCCTCCCTCCCCCCCGCCCTCAACTTCAGTATTAAAAAAATCCCAACGACGTCTCCTCGGCCGCCGCCACCACCCACCGCCGCCCACCATCGTCACCACCACCACCGTCACCGCCACCACCATCATCGTCACCGCCACCACCACTACCACCATCATCGCCGCCAGCCGCCGCCGGCCACCGCCATCGTTGTACCGAGTGTATTCGTCGTCGCCACCGCCTCCACCGCCTCCACCGCCTCCGCCGCCACCACCGCCTCCACCGCCTCCGCCGCCTCCACCGCCTCCACCGCCTCCGCCGCCACCACCGCCACCACCGCCTCCGCCGCCACCACGGTCGTCGTCAGTCGCGTCGGAGGCGTCCGCTCTCCCGTCGGGGGCTTTGAGGATTTGCGAAAACGAAACAAAGCCACCAGAGTCATGGTCCTCCTCCTCCTCATCCTCCTCATCCTCCTCGTCCTCCTCCTCGTCCTCCTCCTCCTTGTACAGAGATTGTTTTTGTCGCCGGCCGGACACGAGGATCGCTTCCGTCGTTACGTCCCCGCCCGCCCCCCCACCGCCCACCCACCACCCACCACCCACCACCCACCCACCCACCACCCACCCACCGTGCCCCGGTCGCGTTTGTTTCTGCTTCTGGGGGCTTCGCGCGCGTGGGCGGGGGGGCGGGGGGGCGGTGGGGGGGCGGAGATTTTTTGAGGGCGAGAATTGTTGGGAAATTGTTAACGGTGGGAGGGAGTCTAGGGGCAAAGCACTGATGAGCCGACGGGGGTGGGTGGGTGTGTCGTGGTGGGTGGGTGGGTGGGTCGTGGTGGGTGGGTGGGTCGTGGGGGGTGGGTGGGTCGTGGTGGGTGGGTGGGTGGGTGGGTCGTGGTCTCTTTGGGGTGGGTAGGGGGGGGGGTGTTATTGTGATCCAACACCTCCACAGGGTGGCTCCTTGCCCCTTCGCGATGTCCCCTCGACGACCGCCCGAGTCGACTTCCTGCGGTACCTACGTCAGGACGATTTTATTTTGTTGTTGTTGTTGTTGTTGACGTTGTCGGGGAGGGGGGGGGTGGGGGGGGGTGAATCGAATTTATTGGCGTCGCGGTTTTCGCGGTGTGACGTCATCGCGGTGTGACGTCATCGCGGTGTGTCGCGATCATCGCGGTGTGTCGCGATCATCGCGGTGTATCGCGATCATCGCGGTGTATCGCGATCATCGCGGTGTATCGCGATCATCGCGGTGTATCGCGATCATCGCGGTGTGTCGTCATCGCGGTGTGTCGCGACCATTGCGGTGTGACGTCATCGCGGTTGTGACGTCACCGCGGTTGTGACGTCACCGCGGTTGTGACGGCGGTGCCTGGCGGTTTGTTTCCGTGGCCGTGGCCGTGAAGACGGCGATGGTCGTTCCCGGGCTGAGAGCTCGGCCGCTTGGGAGTTCGCCGCTTGAGTGCGGGAGACGAGAGGGAGGGAGGGAGGGGGAGAGGGAAGAGCCCGAGGGCCTTCGTCCTCCCAAACCCCCGCTACACCCCCCCCCCCTCTCTCAAGCCCCCCCCCCCCGCCCGCCCCACCCCACCCCCCACCCGCGCCGCGTGCCTGAAAGGCCCCCCACGTTTTGAATTTGACGCGTTGATCGATCCCCTTTAACCCTTACCCCCTCCCCCCTTTGTTTAAGATGAATACAAATGTACCCCCCTCCCCTCCCACATCCAACCAATCTCTCTCCACCGCCACCCTTCTCAACCCCCCCCTCTCCCTATACCTGCCCTGGCCCCCCCCCAATCTATACCACCCCCCCCCAATCCCCGCTTTGTGTATTATTATTACTACTACTACGACTACGGCTCCTATTGTTATTATTGAAATTTTTTTTTTCTTTTGGCATTAAAATATTAAAATTGGGCAATGCTCGCTGCAACGCGCGTGCCTTGCCGTGAATCACTGCAACGTGGCCGGAGAGGAGGGGCCTGGAAGGTGGTGGTGAGGTAGGTGAAGTGCGGGGGGCGGTGTTGCCTGCAAGGCTCCTCGGGAGGGAAAGTTCTTAGGTGCCACGTGGGCAAGGCCTGGGTTGTTCTCGCCGTCGGACAGAGACGGTCGCCCTTCGCGCCTCCGATTAGCGCGGTTGGCTACGTGTGGGTGGTGAGAAAGAAGCTCGTCATGGACACAGACTCACACGGAGACCCGTCGACTAGAGAGCCGTAGACTCGCACAAAAACGTAGACTTCCACAGAGACCCAGAGTTTATTATCCTTCCGCCGCGCACCTCCGATTAGCGCGGTTGGCTACGTGTGGGTGGTGAGAAAGAAGCTCGTCATGGACACAGACTCGCACAGAGACCCGTCGACCAGAGAGCCGTAGACTTCTACAGAGACGTAGACTTCCACAGAGACCCAGAGTTTGCTATCCTTCCCCCGCGCGCCTCCGATTAGCGCGGTTGACTACGTCTCGTGTCAAAGAAGTTCAACATGCATGCATACTAGCCTTGACACACAGAGACCCGCAGTTTTGTGGACCCATAAGCCACTGGGCCAGGCCCCTATGCTGAACCCTGGACGACGTTTGACCGCTAATGTGGCCAAGGGGCGACCCTAGGGAGCCCGGCGCTCGCAAATTCACATCGGCACATACCCACGCTTGCCAACACGGCCAAGCGAATGCAGACTGGTACTCGAGGTACGGCAGGGAGCACGCGAACCGCTGTCTGGAGCTCCCCGTGTTGGTCACGGCAGACTGGTACTCGAGGTACGGCAGGGAGCACGCGAACGGTTGTCTGGAGCTCCCTGTGTTGGAGACGCGGGGGGCAAGATCAATCTGGAAGGCGCATGATTCATAATGAAGTCACATGATTCATAATAAAGTCACATGATTCATAATGAAGTCACGTGATTCATAATGAAGTCACGTGATTCATAATGAAGTCACGTGATTCATAATAAAGTCACGTGATTCATAATGAAGTCACGTGATTCATAATGAAGTCACGTGATTCATAATAAAGTCGCATGATTCATAATGAAGTCACCTGATTCATAATAAAGTCACGTGATTCATAATAAAGTCACATGAATCATAATGAAGTCACGTGATTCATAATAAAGTCACATGATTCATAATAAAGTCACGTGATTCATAATAAAGTCACATGATTCATAATGAAGTCACATGATTCATAATGAAGTCACGTGATTCATAATGAAGTCACATGATTCATAATAAAGTCACGTCATTCATAATGAAGTCACATGATTCATAATAAAGTCACGTGATTCATAATAAAGTCACGTGATTCATAATAAAGTCACGTGATTCATAATGAAGTCACGTGATTCATAATGAAGTCACATGATTCATAATGAAGTCACATGATTCATAATAAAGTCACGTGATTCATAATAAAGTCACGTGATTCATAATGAAGTCACGTGATTCATAATGAAGTCACGTGATTCATAATAAAGTCACGTGATTCATAATAAAGTCACGTGATTCATAATAAAGTCACATGATTCATAATAAAGTCACGTGATTCATAATGAAGTCACGTGATTCATAATAAAGTCACGTGACTTCATTATGAATCACGTGATTCATAATGAAGTCACATGATTCATAATGAAGTCACGTGATTCATAATGAAGTCACATGATTCATAATAAAGTCACGTGATTCATAATAAAGTCACGTGATTCATAATAAAGTCACGTGATTCATAATGAAGTCACGTGATTCATAATGAAGTCACGTGATTCATAATAAAGTCACGTGATTCATAATAAAGTCACATGATTCATAATAAAGTCACGTGATTCATAAAGTCACGTGATTCATAATAAAGTCACGTGATTCATAATGAAGTCACGTGATTCATAATAAAGTCACGTGATTCATAATAAAGTCACGTGATTCATAATAAAGTCACGTGATTCATAATAAAGTCACGTGATTCATAATGAAGTCACGTGATTCATAATGAAGTCACGTGATTCATAATAAAGTCACGTGATTCATAATAAAGTCACGTGATTCATAATAAAGTCACATGATTCATAATAAAGTCACGTGATTCATAATGAAGTCACGTGATTCATAATAAAGTCACGTGACTTCATTATGAATCACGTGATTCATAATGAAGTCACATGATTCATAATGAAGTCACGTGATTCATAATGAAGTCACATGATTCATAATAAAGTCACGTGATTCATAATAAAGTCACGTGATTCATAATAAAGTCACGTGATTCATAATGAAGTCACGTGATTCATAATGAAGTCACGTGATTCATAATAAAGTCACGTGATTCATAATAAAGTCACATGATTCATAATAAAGTCACGTGATTCATAAAGTCACGTGATTCATAATAAAGTCACGTGATTCATAATGAAGTCACGTGATTCATAATGAAGTCACGTGATTCATAATAAAGTCACGTGATTCATAATAAAGTCACGTGATTCATAATAAAGTCACATGATTCATAATAAAGTCACGTGATTCATAATGAAGTCACGTGATTCATAATAAAGTCACGTGACTTCATTATGAATCACGTGATTCATAATGAAGTCACATGATTCATAATGAAGTCACGTGATTCATAATGAAGTCACATGATTCATAGTAAAGTCACGTGATTCATAATAAAGTCACGTGATTCATAATGAAGTCACGTGATTCATAATAAAGTCACGTGATTCATAATGAAGTCACGTGATTCATAATAAAGTCACGTGATTCATAATAAAGTCACGTGATTCATAATGAAGTCACATGATTCATAATGAAGTCACATGATTCATAATGAAGTCACGTGATTCATAATGAAGTCACATGATTCATAATGAAGTCACGTGATTCATAATGAAGTCACATGATTCATAATAAAGTCACATGATTCATAATGAAGTCACGTGATTCATAATGAAGTCACATGATTCATAATGAAGTCACGTGATTCATAATGAAGTCACATGATTCATAATAAAGTCACATGATTCATAATGAAGTCACGTGATTCATAATAAAGTCACGTGATTCATAATGAAGTCACGTGATTCATAATGAAGTCACGTGATTCATAATGAAGTCACGTGATTCATAATGAAGTCACGTGATTCATAATAAATGCACGTGATTCATAATGAAGTCACGTGACGTTGGTTATGGATCTTTCTCCTCTGTCTTTCTGCCACTCGGTCAACGTGCGGACCGCCATTCCCGGACACTTCGCTCGAAAGTTGTTGGGCCAAGTCGCTCCCTGACGATGTTTTTGTTTTCGGTGTTGATCGAATACTTGGCAGGACCCAGCAGAAAGATGGAAATGGCCGGGCCCAAGCCCGTGCAAACGACCGCTTCTCGCTGGGAGTGATCCGGAAGCTGTCGTTAAACTTTCCGCCACATCGACGCAGCCGATTAGCACGAGTTGTCACGTGAACCGAACATGCCAATTAGCGGCCAGTACAGCAGAGCCAAGCCACAGCATTTACAATCTGAGTACGACGTTTCGCCGGCAATTGCCACTAGCTTCATCTGGCTGTCGCCTGATGAAGCTAGCTAGTTGTAATTACCGGCGAAACGTGGCGGGTTTAACGACACATTTAGATATTTACGTGATCTAACCCCTCCAAAAGAACCCGCATCGTGGATGATCTTTACTCGCGAAAGCCTACGAGCCGAACAATCCAAAAGCTAAAATTCGCATTGATATTCCTACCACATTACTGTTTCCCTTCACCGAAAGAGCCGAGGACGCGGGTCCTAAAAGCCGATGGGCAGTTAACGGGAGGGTTAGAGGGAGGAGGGTGAGGGCTGGAATGGGAGGAGTCTGGCTGACGAGCTCGGCGCTGGCCAATCCCGCAAGACCCCCTCCCCCGATCGGCAGCGAATCGGAGAGCTCAGGGCCCGGAGTGTACGGCGGGCAGGGAGTGGGCGAGGGTTCACACACAGAGCTTGGAGGAGCAGTTGCCGGTAGAGGGCGCGCTGGAGCGTGCACGTGCGTGGACGGAAAATCGAAGGCGATTTCGCTGGCTTAAAGCATACGGGTCGACGCGGCATGGCAGTAATCTA
Source organism: Petromyzon marinus (assembly GCF_048934315.1). Classification (NCBI taxonomy): domain Eukaryota; kingdom Metazoa; phylum Chordata; class Hyperoartia; order Petromyzontiformes; family Petromyzontidae; genus Petromyzon; species Petromyzon marinus. The sequence continues at coordinate 2,213,679 of NC_133735.1, forward strand.
GCGTACAGTGATAGTGTAGTGTGTTTTTTTTTGTATCGTGGTAGGGTACTTCTGCATGCTGGTAGTGCACTTCATAGTTTAACACGTAGGCTTCCTCGACCAATGTTTAAATGCGTCGCTAAAACCCGCCACAGGCAACCAGTGAGGGTTGTCACGTGAACAGAACGTGACAATTCGTCGCTAGCACAGCACTAGTGTATAGTGTAGTGTGTAGTAGTGTATGGTAGTGTAGTGTATAGTGTAGTGTGTAGTGCAGTGTGTAGTAGTGTATAGTGTAGTGTGTAGTAGTGTATAGAAGTGTAGTGTGTAGTAGTGTATAGTAGTGTAGTGTATAGTGTAGTGTGTAGTAGTGTATAGTAGTGTAGTGTATGGTGTAGTGTGTAGTAGTGTATAGTAGTGTAGTGTATAGTGTAGTGTATAGTGCAGTGTGTAGTAGTGTATAGTGTAGTGTAGTGTGTAGTATATAGTGTAGTGTGTAGTAGTGTACATAGTGTAGTGTATAGTGTAATATACTAGTACGGCACACTGGTGTAACATTTACAATTTAAGTACGACGTTTCATCAGCGATTACAACCAGCTTCATAAGGCAATAGACAATTCATACTTTTTTGCCCCGTATTCTAACGGCTGTACCCTGTACGGACCTAAAAACTCAAGTTCCCCGGTAGGAGAATGCGGGGTAAACCGTACGGGTTCACGCGGTGTGTGAGTCGTGGCCATAAGCCACATCCACGATGCACTTGCCCCAAACAGCCCGTTGAGGCTACACTGGGAGTGGGATTTGTTGCCTTTAGCTCTATAAGACGGAGTCGGTGTGGAACCTACTTCGCTGTACAACAACAACCGCCATTCGCCATTAAGCGGCGGTGACGTCACCACGGCGCTTGTGCCAGGCTAGGTGCAGCTTGAGGCCACGTGAAGTGTCGAACGCCCGCTGGCAGGAGGTCACGGGGCAGACCCAGGTGCCACGGGTCGACTGACTGAGATGACTGGCTGATGCACCACCTGTGCCCCCTACTGTGCCAACCTACTGTCCTTTAGCCACCCGGCGCTCCGCTCTTTGTTGTGAGCGTCGCTCCTCCGCCCTCCGTTGTTGTTGGAGGGCGACTGCCTCCAACTGCCCAGTAGCGTCCTTCACGAGCCTCCTCCACAGAGGCCGATATTGACACCGCTGGTACCAGTCATCGGCAAGTCCACTCAGCTCCACGTCCTCCTGTACCACATCACTCCATCTCTTCTCTAGCCCGTGCCGCGCCCGTTTAGCCCCCTCGATCCGGCCGAACAAAAGCTGTTTAGACATGCGATGGCTGGGCATGCGGGCTACATGGCCCAGCCATCGCAGCCTTGCCTGCCGGAGGAGCTCACCGATGGGACCGTGCCCAGATCTTTCAAGGATGTTTGAGCTCCTCACACAATCCAGTCTGGTTAAACCCAGGATGGATCGTAGGCAGGCCAGCCTAAATGTTTCCAACCGGCGAAGATGTTTCATTAGGGGGGGGGGGGGTCCACGTTTCGCAAGCGTAGAGAAGGGAGGGAATGACCGTGGCCGAGAAGACCTGAAGCTTAGTGCGGAGCGACAGACCAGGTAGCTTCCACACAGCGTTACGCAACCGATGAAAAGATATTGCCGCTCGACTGATTCGGAGTGAGACCTCTGCTGTTAAACGGAAGCCGGTCATAAGCACACTGCCCAGGTATGGGAAACTCTCCACTCTCTCCACAACTGCCCCATCACCGATTGGGAGTTGTGGGGGTGGAGCGTCCGATGGTTCAAAATACCCAGGCAGGTGCTTAGTTTTGGTGGGGCTGATGGTAAGACATCCACACACATTGACAAAGATCCCCCGTGTAGCCTGAACAGACTGTAGGGGCAAGTGCTGTTAGCGAGCAGCACCTATGAAGGCCGGTAACGGTACACGAGGGGGTGGGTGGCCAGCACCACGCCCGACCGCCTTTGTCTCCCCCAGTGGCGATGTTTACCACGCACCATAGTTCATAGTTTTCATTTATGTTGGTATGGCCCTGTGTGAGCCATGCGGCTCTTGAATCAGGTGCAACCGCAACAAACGAAAAGGACATGAACAAGAAAAACATCTTAAAGTGACTTTGTGTGACTGTGCAAACAGAAAATACAGGAAAATAAACATCAAAATATTCCTGAAATAGCACCGTACACCAACGCTGTGTGCAAAAATCCCAGTGGGATGCAAGTCAACTAACAACAACAACAACCACAAGACAACTAAGATTAAGGCCATCAGTCTAACTCCGTACTACAATAAACATTAACACGGCCAAAACAAAAAAAAACGTTTTCGAAATCACCAAACTAAAAGCCATAAATCCAATGTAACAGTGATCATAGGGACTGTGACCGAATTTTTAACAATAAACTACGTAAATAAATTATAACACCAAAATCTAGAGCCATATTTTAGGCCACTGAATAGCAGTGGCAGCTAGGGGTGTACAACTCCTCTAGAGCAGTTTTGAGTGAAGATCTCATAGGTAGTGATTCAAGTTGCAGTTTATTGGCAATAGCATTCCAGACCCTGGGGGCATCAATAGCAAAGGCCCTTCCTCCAGTTTTTGTACGGCAATAGGGAATGTGAAGCTGGTAAATGAGCGAAGACCTGAGGTCAAATTTGTTCTTTGAAACAGAGAGGAGATCCAGCAGCAGGTAGTCTGCGGATTTTTTTGTAAGTACATCGTGAATAAATAAGATCTGGTGCACAAGCCGTCGAACATTAAGTTTGATGTTAAGTTTGACCCAATGTAGAGATCACAGTGGTGAGTCCTATATGGGCAGTTCAATGTAAATCTTAAGGCCGAGTGATAGATGGAATCAAGCTTCTTCAGTACAGTACTTGGGGCTGATTTATACACGATGTCACAGTAATCAAGTAGAGGCAGTTTGGTAGCTTTTATCAATTCCAAACGGAGCATTGGGGGGAAGCAGTGCTTGTGTCGATACAGAAAACCAATTTTTATTTTTGTCCTTTTACCAATATAATCAATGTGATCTTCAAAACTAAGTTTTGAATCCAGGATGACCCCAAAATACTTATAGATCTTGACGTGCTCTATTTGATAATTATTCAAGGAACGTAATTGGGGAAAAATAACTTCCTGCTTTAGTCCCGGAGAGAAGCATAGCACCTTGGTTTTGGAGGTATTCAGGACTAGTTTAACTAGCTGATGTTGTAGTTTTGTCGAAATCACCCTGGGGCTTAGCAATCACGTCATCCGGAGAGCGGCCAGCAGTAATCAGTATCGTGTCATCTGCAAAAAAGATTTACCCTGGAATGATCCAGGTCAGTGCCCAAGTCATTGACATAAAGAGAGAACAAGAGGGGGCCGAGGATGGAACCCTGTGGAACCCCCTTTTGTTATCTTAACACTGTTTGACCTCCAACCATCTGTGAATACAGTTTGGGTGCGAGAAAAGAGGTAATTTTTTAACCATTGTACTGCGTTTTCGGAAAAACCGAGGCAACTTAGTTTACTAAGCAGGGTGTTGTGGTCAACTGTATCAAAAGCTTTGGACAGGTCAAGAAAAAGACAGGCACAGTACCGCTTATTATCAAGGCTATTGTAAATTTGATTCAAAGAGTCTAATGCAGCAGATGTGGTGCTGTATTTTTTTCCGGAACCCAGATTGTTTTAGATGTAGTAGATTGTTGGTGGATGGGAAACTGCTAATTTGGTAGTTCAATAATTTTTCAAAAATTTTCATCAATGAGGACAAAATTGAGATAGGTCGGTAGTTATTGGGATAATATTTAGGGCCCCCTTTGTGAAGTGGACGGACATAGGAATGTTTCCATTCTAGAGGAAAATGATGCTTCTTTGATGGACAGGTTGAAAATATGGGCTATAGGTTTGTATATTAGGTGACCAACAGTTAGTAGAGCAAAGACGGAAAAACTATCTGCTCCGGTAGAGGAGGACCCTTTGAGGTAGGCCAGTTGTGGATTGGTTGGAAACTAAATTCGTTAACTGTTTGGACAGGGGTGTAGGAATTTGCAGGAGCAGGGGTGACTCCCAATACATTATCAAAAAGATTTCCAGCTTCAGAAAAATGAAGGTTAAAATTGTCAACTATTTTTTTGGGATCTGAAAAATATTCCCCCATTTTGGTGAAGCTCAACGGGCAGATTTTCTTGTTTTGGATGCCTTTTTGATACATTTGATTGTTTTCCAGAAAATCCTGGCATTTCGAATGTGATTCCAGGAGAGTGGAGGAAAAGTAGGCATTTTTTTGCATGCCGTATTTTTTTTACGCATCTATTCCTTAAAATCCTGTATTCTAGCCAGTCATTTACCAAATTACTTTTCTGAGCACATGCCCAAGCCTTGTCCCTAGTTTTCATGAGCTTTGTAATCAAAGGATCAAACCATGGTGGGCGGTTGCCTTTAGTTTTAAATCTAACCAACGGAGCATGTTTGTTAAGAATTTGGAGAAACGTGTACCTGGAAGTCTCCCAAGCCGTAGTCAGGTTGGGGATATCACAGACCTTATCAATATCCGAGTGAAGCACATCATTTATAAATGCCTGAGTGCTGAAGTGCCTCAAAGAGTGCTTCTCAACAATTCTAGGGGGGGCTTTGGGTCTGGCTGATGATCTCACACCAAAAATGAAGGAGTGATCACTAAGGTTATTACCCAGAACACCAGTCAGTAAGAAATTGTGAGGGGCATTTGTCAATAGGACGTCAAGCAGAGTTGACTGTCCCGGATTTTTTAGGTTGGGTCTTGTGGGGACATTTATTAATTGAAACAAGTTAAATTAATCTGTAAAAATGTGTGGCCACGGCCGGCGGGTTTAGCCATTTCCAATTTAGATCACCCACTAAAATTATTTCACCAGGTACTCATTTGAGGCTGAGTCGACCTAGGGGAGGCCCGCGACCGGTTCAGATAATCGTCACTGGTGGTGTTGGCCGTGAGCGGGAATCGAACTCGGGTGGCCAGGTTCGTAGCGCAGCGTAGCGCTAACCACTACACCACCGCTCCCCACACTGAGACACACACACACACGGGGCGACGTCAGGACGTTGAGGTGACGTCAGGACGTTGGGGGTGACGTCGCGACGTTGAGGTGACGTGAGGACGCTGAGGTGACGTCAGGACGCTGAGGTGACGTCAGAACGTTAAAATGACGTCGGAACGTTGAAATGACGTCGCGACGTTGGGGTGACGTCGCGACGTTGTGGTGACGTCAGGACGTTGAGGTGACGTCAGGACGTTGAGGTGACGTCAGGACGTTGAGGTGACGTCAGGACGTTGAGGTGACGTCAGGACGTTGAGGTGACGTCAGGACGTTGAGGTGACGTCATGACGTTGAGGTGACGTCAGGACGTTGAGGTGACGTCACGTCCTCTGATCTGTATAATATCGGCCACGTGACAACGGAGACCGGCTGCGCTCATCGCTCCGATCAGGTGAGGATCTCTCACGCGCGCACTCGCTAAGTCATCCACTCAGTCACTCGCTAAGTCATCCACTCAGTCACTCGCTAAGTCATCCACTCAGTCACTCACCAGCTCACTCACCCACTCAGTCACTCACCAGTTCACCCACTCACTCATTCACTCACCAGTTCACCCACTCAGTCACTCACCCACCAACTCAGTCACTCACCCACCCACTCGCTAAGTCATCCACTCAGTCACTCGCTAAGTCATCCACTCAGTCACTCACTAAGTCATCCACTCAGTCACTCGCTAAGTTATCCACTCAGTCACTCGCTAAGTCATCCACTCAGTCACTCGCTAAGTCATCCACTCAGTCACTCGCTAAGTCATCCACTCAGTCACTCGCTAAGTCATCCACTCAGTCACTCGCTAGGTCATCCACTCAGTCACTCACCCACCCACTCAGTCACCCACTCACTCACCCACTCAGTCACTCACCCACTCACTCACCCACTCACTCACCCACTCACGCACCCACTCGCTAAGTCACTCAGTCACTCACTCAGTCACTCACCCACCCACTCGCTAAGTCACTCACCCACTCAGTCACTCACCCACCCAGTCACTCACCCACTCACTCACCCGCCCACTCACCCACCCACTCAACCACTCACTCGCTAAGTCACTCACTCAGTCACTCACCCACTCACCCACTCGCTAAGTCACTCACCCCCTCAGTCACTCACCCACCCACTCGCTTAGTCACTCACCCACTCAGACACTCAGACACTCACCAGCTCACTCGCTAAGTCACTCACCCACTCAGTCACTCACCTGCTCACCCACTCAGTCACTCACCAGCTCACCCAGTCACTCACCCACCCACTCACCCACCCACTCACAGTCGCTAAGTCACTCACCCACCCACTGATCCACCCACTCACCCACCCACTCACTCACCCACTTGCTAAGTCACCCACTCAGTCACTCTCCCACCCACTCACCCACCCACTCGCTAAGTCACTCACCCACTCAGTCACTCACCCACTCAGTCACTCACCCACTCAGTTACTCACCCACTTAGTCACTCACCCACCCACTCACCCACCTACTCACCCACCCACTCACCCACTAACTTGCTAAGTCGCTCACCCACTCAGTCAGTCACTCACCCACTCACCGACTCACTCAGCCACCCGCTAAGTCACTCAACCACCCACCCACTCACCCACTCACCCACCCACTCGCTAAGTCACTCACCCACTCAGTCACTCACCCACTCACCCACTGGCTAAGCCACTCACCCACTCAGTCACTTACCCACCCACTCACCCACCCACTCAGTTACTCACCCACTCACTAAGTCTCTCACCCACTCAGTCACTCACCCACCCACTCACTCACCCACCCACTCACCCACCCACTCACTCACCCACCCACCCACTTGCTAAGTCACTCACCCACTCAGTCGCTCACCCACCCACTCGCTAATTCACTCACCCACTCAGTCACTCACCCACTCACTCACCCACCCACTCGCTAAGTCACTCACCCACCCACTCACCCACCCACTCAGTCACTCACCCACTCGCTAAGTCACTCACCCACTCAGTCACTCTCACCCACCCACTCACCCACCCACTCGCTAAGTCACTCACCCCCTCAGTCACTCACCCACCCACTCACCCACCCACTCACTCGCTAAGTCACTCACCCACTCAGTCAGTCACTCACCCACTCACCGACCCACTCACTCACCCACCCGCTAAGTCACTCACCCACTCAGTCACTCACCCACTCAGTCACTCACCCACCCACCCACTCACCCACCCACCCACCTACTCATTCACCCACTCGCTAAGTCACTCACCCACTCAGTCACTCACCCTCCCACCCACTCGCTAAGTCACTCACCCACCCACTCAGTCACTCACCCACCCACGCACTCACCCACTCACTCACTCACCCACTCACCAATCCACTCGCTCACTCACCCACTCACCCACTCACTCACCCACTCACCCACTCACTCACTCACCCACCCACCCACTCACCCACTCATTCACCCACTCACTCACCCACCCACCCACTCGCTAAGTCACTCACTCACCCTCCCACCCACTCGCTAAGTCACTCACTCACCCACCCACTCAGTCACTCACCCACCCACTCACTCACCCACCCATCCAATCGCTCACTCACCCACTCACTCACCCACTCACTCGCTCACTCACCCACTCACCCATCCAATCGCTCACTCACCCACTCACTCGCCCACTCACTCGCTCACTCACCCACTCACCCACTCCTCACTCACCCACTCACCCACCCACTCGCTCACTCACCCACCCACTCGCTCACTCACCCACTCACCCACCCACTCACCCACTCACTCACCCACTCACTCACCCACCCACTCACTCACCCACTCACCCACCCACTCACTCACCCACTCGCCCACCCACTCACCCACTCACTCACCCACTCGCTCACCCACTCACCCACTCACCCACTCACCCACCCACTCACCCACTCACCCACTCACTCACCCACCCACCCACTCACTCACCCACTCACCCACTCACTCACCCACTCACTCACTCACCCACTCACTCACCCACTCACCCACCCACTCGCCCACCCACTCACCCACCCACCCACTCGCCCACCCACTCACCCACCCACTCACCCACCCACTCACTCACCCACCCACTCGCCCACCCACTCGCCCACCCACTCGCTCACTCACCCTTCCCCAACCCACCCGCTCGTCTCACCCCCTCTCCGCGGCGAAGGAGGCAAGTGACCCGAAACGTCGCCCCCTCCCCCACCCCCGTCTCCTCGCTGTTGCGGTGTGTCAAGCAAACAAAAAAAACACATCGCCACTCTGGGAGAGACAAAGGCGGCCGTGGCGGGGTTGCGGTGTTTACCACCCACCCACCCACCCCTCCCTCGTGTGCTCTCTAACATCACCTTGCCCGAGCAGTCCGTCTAGGCTACCCGGGGGACCTTTGTCTTTGTGTGTCACCACTTGGTGATTGTGTAAAGGTGTTGGAAGTCACGTGACGTGACGAGGTCACGGTTCTTCACGAAGTCACGTGACGAGGTCACGGTTCTTCATGAAGTCACGTGACGAGGTCACGGTTCTTCATGAAGTCACGTGACGTGACGAGGTCACGGTTCTTCATGAAGTCACGTGACGTGACGAGGTCACGGTTCTTTATGAAGTCACGTGATGAGGTCACGGTTCTTTATGAAGTCACGTGATGAGGTCACGGTTCTTTATGAAGTCGCGTAACGAGGTCACGGTTCTTCATGAAGTCACGTGACGAGGTCACGGTTCTTCATGAAGTCACGTGACGTGACGAGGTCACGGTTCTTCACGAAGTTACGTGACGAGGTCACGGTTCTTTATGAAGTCACGTGACGAGGTCACGGTTCTTCATGAAGTCACGTGACGAGGTCACGGTTCTTCATGAAGTCACGTGACGAGGTCACGGTTCTTTATGAAGTCACGTGACGAGGTCACGGTTCTTCACGAAGTCACGTGACGAGGTCACGGTTCTTTATGAAGTCACGTGACGAGGTCACGGTTCTTCATGAAGTCACGTGACATGACGAGTTCACGTCACGTGACGAGCTCACGTGCCGTGAGGTCACGCGGTGCCTTGAGGTCACGCGGTGTTGTGAGGTCACGGTATGTTATGAGGTCACGCGATGTTATGAAGTCACGGGACCACGTGACGCGTTCACGTGATGTCACGAGGCCACGTGGGTGTTAGGCCACGCGACGTTACGAGGCCACGTGACGAAGGGGGGGGTCACGTGGACTCCTCCACCTCCTCCCCCCACAGCGTTCCGCTCCGTGTTTTCCTCAACACCAACACCACCACCCCCAGCTCCACCTGCCACCCGTCACCCTCCAGGTGACCCAGACCACGCGTCCCTTCGCTCACGGCCTCCTCACTCTCCACTAAACCACAACTGTTAACTCGCTTTTAGTTTTTTCACCAGGCTCATCATCGTCATCACCACCACCACTAGCACCACGTGTAAATGTCAATTACAGACGCATAGGAGCCCATAGAGATACACAGAGACCCATAGACTTAAGTAAAACGACACTTTTTAAAAAAAAAAATTGTAACCAGGCAAAGCCCTACCACGAAGCTGCCATCTAGCATGTCAACCCAGTGACACAATCATCATCATCACCAGGCAGGAATTTACAGACGCATAGAGCCCCTATGAAGATGCGCAGTGACCCGTAGTTTATTTGACCGTGTAAGGAGCCAACACTGTAACCTGCTATGTAGCTGTTTCTCAGAACGGCTGCTGTCTGGAAGTGAGTGCCCTTGATCATCGTCACGTGGACATTTTATAGCATCAGCAGCAGCAGCAGCTGCAGAGACGGCAGCGGCCCAAGTAGTCTATAAACGCGTGACTTTTGATTCTAAACGTGGAGGGGGAAATGCGGAAGAGCCTGGATAAAAATGAACGCGACCACCGCGGGGAGAGAGACGCACAGATTCCAAATATACAGCAGCAGCAGGCATCGTCAGGGTCAGGATCGAATGTCCGACCTCCTGTAGACCAGGCGAGGTAGTCAACATCTCCCAGCCACTGTGATGATGATGAGAGCGAGAGAGAGAGACGCACAGATTCCAAAAATACAGCAGCAGCAGCAGGCATCGTCAGGGTCAGGATCGAATGTCCGACCTCCTGTACACCAGGCGAGGTAGTCAACATCTCCCAGCCACTGTGATGATGATGAGAGCGAGAGAGAGAGAGACGCAGATTCCAAACATACAGCAGCAGCAGCAGGCATCGTCAGGGTCGGGATCGAACCCACGACCTCCTGTGTACCAGGCGAGGAAGCTGTCTGCGTGAGTCTGTGGGTCTCTGCGTGAGTCTATGGGTCTCTGTGTGAGTCTGTGGGTCTCTGTGTGAGTCTATGGGTCGCTGCGTGAGTCTGTGGGTCTCTGCGTGAGTCTGGGTCTCTGTGTGAGTCTGGGTCTCTGTGTGAGTCTGTGGGTCTCTGCGTGAGTCTGTGGCTCTCTGCGTGAGTCTGTGGGTCTCTGCGTGAGTCTGTGGGTCTCTGCGTGAGTCTGTGGGTCTCTGTGTGAGTCTGTGGGTCTCTGCGTGAGTCTATGGGTCTCTGTGTGAGTCTGTGGCTCTCTGCGTGAGTCTGTGGCTCTCTGCGTGAGTCTATGAGTCTGTGTGTGAGTCCATGTGTCTCTGTGTGAGTCTATGGGTCTCTGTGTGAGTCTGTGGGTCTCTGCGTGAGTCTGTGGCTCTCTGCGTGAGTCTGTGGCTCTCTGCGTGAGTCTGGGTTTCTGTGCCAGTCTGTGGCTCTCTGCGTGAGTCTGTGGCTCTCTGCGTGAGTCTATGAGTCTCTGCGTGAGTCTATGGGTCTCTGCGTGAGTCTATGGGTCTCTGTGTGAGTCTGTGGGTCTCTGCGTGAGTCTATGGGTCTCTGTGTGAGTCTGTGGGTCTCTGCGTGAGTCCGTGGGTCTCTGCGTGAGTCTGTGAGTCTCTGCGTGAGTCTATGGGTCGCTGCGTGAGTCTGTGGGTCTCTGCGTGAGTCTGGGTCTCTGTGTGAGTCTGGGTCTCTGTGTGAGTCTATGGGTCTCTGTGTGAGTCTGGGTCTCTGTGTGAGTCTATGGGTCTCTGCGTGAGTCTATGGGTCTCTGCGTGAGTCTATGGGTCTCTGTGTGAGTCTGTGGGTCTCTGCGTGAGTCTATGGGTCTCTGTGTGAGTCTGTGGGTCTCTGCGTGAGTCCGTGGGTCTCTGCGTGAGTCTGTGAGTCTCTGCGTGAGTCTATGGGTCGCTGCGTGAGTCTGTGGGTCTCTGCGTGAGTCTGGGTCTCTGTGTGAGTCTGGGTCTCTGTGTGAGTCTATGGGTCTCTGTGTGAGTCTGGGTCTCTGTGTGAGTCTGTGGGTCTCTGTGTGAGTCTGTGGGTCTCTGCGTGAGTCTTTGGGTCTCTGCGTGAGTCTGTGGCTCTCTGCGTGAGTCTGTGGGTCTCTGCGTGAGTCTATGGGTCTCTGCGTGAGTCTGTCTCTGCGTGAGTCTATGAGTCTGTGTGTGAGTCCATGGGTCTCTGTGTGAGTCTATGGGTCTCTGTGTGAGTCTGTGGCTCTCTGCGTGAGTCTGTGGCTCTCTGCGTGAGTCTGTGGCTCTCTGCGTGAGTCTGTGGCTCTCTGCGTGAGTCTATGGGTCTCTGTGTGAGTCTATGGCTCTCTGCGTGAGTCTGTGGGTCTCTGTGTGAGTCTATAGGGTCTCTGCGTGAGTCTGTGGGTCTCTGCGTGAGTCTATGGCTCTCTGCGTGAGTCTGTGGGTCTCTGTGTGAGTCTATGGGTCTCTGCGTGAGTCTATGGGTCTCTGTGTGAGTCTGTGGCTCTCTGCGTGAGTCTGTGGCTCTCTGCGTGAGTCTATGAGTCTGTGTGTGAGTCCATGTGTCTCTGTGTGAGTCTATGGGTCTCTGTGTGAGTCTGTGGGTCTCTGCGTGAGTCTGTGGCTCTCTGCGTGAGTCTGTGGCTCTCTGCGTGAGTCTGGGTTTCTGTGCCAGTCTGTGGCTCTCTGCGTGAGTCTGTGGCTCTCTGCGTGAGTCTATGAGTCTGTGTGTGAGTCCATGGGTCTCTGTGTGAGTCTATGGGTCTCTGTGTGAGTCTGTGGGTCTCTGTGTGAGTCTGTGGCTCTCTGCGTGAGTCTATGAGTCTGTGTGTGAGTCTGTGGTTCTCTGCGTGAGTCTGGGTCTCTGTGTGAGTCTATGGGTCTCTGTGTGAGTCTATGGGTCTCTGCGTGAGTCTGGGTCTCTGTGTGAGTCCATGGGTCTCTGTGTGAGTCTACGGGTCTCTGCGTGAGTCTGTGGCTCTCTGCGTGAGTCTGTGGGTCTCTGTGCCAGTCTGTGGCTCTCTGCGTGAGTCTGTGGGTCTCTGCTTGAGTCTGAATGTGCCACTCCCTCACGGCACTTGGCCCACGCAAGTCGTAGGGACTACACGGGGGAGCTTTGTCTTTGTTGTGGCTGTGTGCGCGTGACCGCGTGGGCCGGGGTAACTCCACGTGCCTCTGAGCGATTTCACTTCCCTGCCCCGAGGCTCGTGACAACACGTATATACACACAACACGTACACACACACACACCACGTATACACACACCACGTATACACACACCACGTATAAACACACCACGTATACACACACAACACGTACACACACACCACGTATACACACAACACGTATACACACACCATGTATACACACACAACACGTACACACACACACCACGTATACACACACCACGTATACACACACACCCACGTATACACACACACCACGTATACACACACCACGTATACACACACCACGTATACGAACAGACCACGTATACACACACACCACGTATACACACACAACAACAACCGCCATTCGCCACTAAGTGGCGGTGACGTCACCACGACGCTTGTGCCAGGCCATGTGCACCTTGAGGCCACGTGAAGTGTCGAACGCCCGCTGGCAGGAGGTCACGGGGCAGACCCAGGTGCCACGGGTCGACTGACTGAGATGACTGGCTGATGCACCACCTGTGCCCGCTACTGTGCCAACCTGCTGTGCTTTAGCCACCCGGCGCTAAGCTCATTGTTGCGAGCGTCGCTCCTCCGCCCTCCGTTGTTGTTGGAGGGCGACTGCCTCCAACTGCCCAGCAGCGTCCTTCACGAGCCTCCTCCACAGAGGCCGATCTTGACACCACTGGTACCAGTCATCGGCAAGTCCACTCAGCTCCACGTCCTCCTGTACCACATCACTCCATCTCTTCTCTAGCCCGTGCGGCGCCCGTTTAGCCCCCTCGATCCGGCCGAACAAAAGCTGTTTCGGCATGCAGTGGCTGGGCATGCTGGCTACATGACCCAGCCAACGCTGCCTTGCCTGCCGGAGGAGCTCACCGATGGGACCGTGCCCAGATCTTTCAAAGATTTGTGAGCTCACACAATCCAGCCTGGTTAAACCCAGGATGGATCGTAGGCAGGCTAGCCTAAATGTTTCCAACCGGCGAAGATGTTCCATTAGGGGGGTCCACGTTTCGCAGGCGTAGAGAAGGGAGGGAATGACCGTGGCCAAGAAGACCTGAAGCTTAGTGCGGAGCGACAGACCAGGTAGCTTCCACACAGCGTTACGCAACCGATGAAAAGATATTGCCGCTCGACTGATTCGGAGTGAGACATCTGCTGTTAAACTGGAGCCGGTCATAAGCACACTGCCCAGGTATGGGAAACTCTCCACTCTCTCCACAACTGCCCCATCACCGATTGGAAGTTGTGGGGGTGGAGTGTCCGATGGTACAAAATACCCAGGCAGGTGCTTAGTTTTGGTGGGGCTGATGGTAAGGCCCCATCTCTTAGTGGCACGCTCCAGTTTCAGCAGCAGCATTGTCTCCAACTCCTCCTCTGAATGAGCAGCTATTACCAAATCATCAGCATACATAACGTGGTTGAGCAATAGGGAGCCATCCCTTGACCGCACCCGGGCATCGATCAGCCTCCCATAATATCTGTACCAAATGGAGATTCCCCCGGTACAGCTATTGAAGGCTTCACGAACTTCGTGGTCAAAACAGATGTTAAATAATATGGGAGCCAGAGGACATTCCTGTCACACCCCAAGGTGTACAGGGAATGGCTCTGACTCCCGGCCACGTAGTTATACCCGGGCCCGCTCATCATCATGAAGGTCCTTAATGATCGTGAGCAGAGGGTCAGGGACTCCAAAAGCACGAAGAACAACCCAGAGCACAGGCCTACTGATGGTACCATAGGCTTTGACCAGGTCAATAAAGCAGAGATGTAGGTCTTGTTGGAATTCCCTACACCTCTTATGTAGCAGACGGACAGAAAATATGGCATCTGTGCAGGACCGCCCTTTCCTGAAACCGCATTGGGGCTCCGCAAACCTCTCCTCAGCGTGCCTGGCAAGGCGATGTTGAATAATCCTTGCCAGGACCTTTCCCGACACACTGAGGAGTGAGATGCCCCTGTAGTTGTTACAGTCTGTGCGGTCCCCCTTCTTAAAAAGGGGGACCGCACAGACTGTAACAACTACAGGGGCATCTCAGTGAGGGGCATCTCACTCCTTCTTAAAAAGGGGGACCACCAGGGCATCCTTCCAATCCTGCGGAACCCGTCCAGTGGTCCAGACTGTTATGATGTCATGAAGGGCAGTCTGTGCACAAACGCCACTCTCCCTCAGCATTTCGCTTGGGAGATCATCTCTACACACACACACGCCACGTATACACACACACCACACGTATATACACACACCACGTATAGACACACCACATATACACACACACCACACACACCACGTATATACACACACACCACGTATATACACACACACCACGTATACACACACCACATACACACACACACACCACGTATATACACACACACCACACGTACACACACACAACACGTATACAGTGTATGATGAGTGAATCATACAATGATTCACTCATCATACACTCACACAACCAATGACCCATTCACTCATCATACAATGATTCACTCATCATGCACTCACTCATCATACGCTGACTCACTCGCACATCATACACGCGCACAACCACTGACCCATTCACTCATCATACAATGATTCACTCATCATACACTTACTCATCATACGCTGACTCATACATCATACGCTGACTCACTCGCACATCATACACTTGCACAACCACTGACCCATTCACTCATCATATAATGATTCACTCATCATACACTCACTCATCATACGCTGACTCACTCATCATACGCTGACTCACTCGCACATCATACACTTGCACAACCACTGACCCATTCACTCATCATACAATGATTCACTCATCATACACTCACTCATCATACGCTGACTCACACATCATACAATCACTCACACTACCACCGACTCACACATGATACACTCACTACCATTGACTCACTCACACATCATACACGGGGAGTGTCATTCTGACAGCTATGGCTGCAAGTTTGTTCGTACATGTTATGTATATCGTTTATTGTTTAATTGGAATCAAAGTTCCCACGATTACCGTTGTTAAAATTGTGTTTTATTGCTTTATCTTGGTGATTTCTTTGCGGAAGTGCGGAGTTGGCCTGATAACTTTAATCTAAATTGTCTCATGGTTGTTATTGTTCGTCTTGCATCACACTGGGATTGTTGCACGCGGCGTTGTGATACGGTGTTTTTTTTCTTTTCTGGAAGCTTTTGCCGGTCTATTCAAGGATGTTTCTGTTGCGCATCGCCGCTCTAAGATGTTTCTCTGCTCGTGTTTTGTTCGTCGCGATTGCAACGAACAAAATATGAAACTTGAAACTGGTAGGGGTAGTGACAGTGATGGTGGGGGGTAGTGATAGTTTGGGTCGGGTAGTAGCAGGATGATGTTGGGCTCGGGCAGGGATGGTCCTCGTGCAACGTTGCAAAAAGTGTCCCTGAGTTTTGCATCGAGCAAAGTGCATGTTGGTGTGTTTATATGAGTGTGTGTGTGTGCGTATATTGTGGGGGGTGTGGGGAGCGGTTAGCGCGCTGCGCTATGAACCCGGCGACCCGAGTTCGATTCCCCCTGACGGCCAACACCTAGTGACGATTATCCGAACCGGTCCTGGGCCTCCCCTAGGTCGACTCGGCCTCAAATGAGACCCATACACTCACCACACAGAGACCCATAGACTCATCACACAGAGAGACATAGACTCACCACACAGAGACCCATAGACTCACCACACAGAGACCCACAGACTCATCACACAGAGACCCATAGACTCACCACACAGAGACCCATAGACTCATCACACAGAGACCCATAGACTCATCACACAGAGACCCATAGACTCACCATACAGATACCCGTAGACTCACCACACAGAGACCTGTAGACTCATCACACAGAGACCCATAGACTCATCACACAGAGACCCATAGACTCATCACACAGAGACCCATAGACTCACCACACAGAGACCCATAGACTCACACAGAGACCCATAGACTCATCACACAGAGACCCATAGACTCACCATACAGATACCCGTAGACTCACCACACAGAGACCTGTAGACTCATCACACAGAGACCCATAGACTCATCACACAGAGACCCATAGACTCATCACACAGAGACCCATAGACTCATCACACAGAGATCCATAGACTCATTACACAGAGACCCATAGACTCACCACACAGAGACACACAGACTCACCACACAGAGACCCACAGACTCATCACACAGAGACCCACAGACTCATCACACAGAGACACACAGACTCATCACACAGAGACCCACAGACTCATCACACAGAGACCCATAGACTCACCACACAGATACCCATAGACTCATCACACAGAGAGCCATAGACTCACCACACAGAGAGCCACAGACTCACCACACAGAGACCCACAGACTCACCACACAGAGACCCATAGACTCACCACACAGAGACCCATAGACTCATCACACAGAGAGCCATAGACTCACCACACAGAGACCCGTAGACTCATCACACAGAGACCCATAGACTCACCACACAGAGACCCGTAGACTCACCACACAGAGACCCACAGACTCACCACACAGAGACACACAGACTCATCACACAGAGACCCACAGACTCATCACACAGAGACACAGACTCATCACACAGAGACCCACAGACTCATCACACAGAGACCCATAGACTCATCACACAGAGACCCATAGACTCATCACACAGAGACCCATAGACTCACCACACAGAGACCCATAGACTCACCACACAGAGACCCATAGACTCACCACACAGAGACCCATAGACTCACCACACAGAGACCCATAGACTCATCACACAGAGACCCATAGACTCACCACACAGAGACCCATAGACTCACCACACAGAGACCCATAGACTCACCACACAGAGAGCCATAGACTCACCACACAGAGAGCCATAGACTCACCACACAGAGACCCACAGACTCATCACACAGAGACCCATAGACTCATCACACAGATCCATAGCCTCATCACACAGAGACCCATAGACTCACCACACAGAGACTTGTAGACTCACCACACAGAGACCCGTAGACTCACCACACAGAGACCCATAGACTCACCACACAGAGACCCATAGACTCACCACACAGAGACCCATAGACTCACCATACAGAGACCCATAGACTCACCACACAGAGACACACAGACTCATCACACAGAGACCCACAGACTCATCACACAGAGACACAGACTCATCACACAGAGACCCACAGACTCATCACACAGAGACCCATAGACTCATCACACAGAGACCCATAGACTCATCACACAGAGACCCATAGACTCACCACACAGAGACCCATAGACTCACCACACAGAGACCCATAGACTCACCACACAGAGACCCATAGACTCACCACACAGAGACCCATAGACTCATCACACAGAGACCCATAGACTCACCACACAGAGACCCATAGACTCACCACACAGAGACCCATAGACTCACCACACAGAGGGCCATAGACTCACCACACAGAGAGCCATAGACTCACCACACAGAGACCCACAGACTCATCACGCAGAGACCCATAGACTCATCACACAGATCCATAGCCTCATCACACAGAGACCCATAGACTCACCACACAGAGACTTGTAGACTCACCACACAGAGACCCGTAGACTCACCACACAGAGACCCATAGACTCACCACACAGAGACCCATAGACTCACCACACATAGACCCATAGACTCACCACACAGAGACCCATAGACTCACCACACAGAGACCCATAGTTTGTTTTCCTTTCCCCGCACCTCGTACTATCACGGCGGTGTGAAGGAGGTTCAACGCACACACACACACACATACCACCACTTGTAAATAAAATAACTTTATCGGCACCGAGGCTCCCACTACAATTTCATCATTGGCCGGCAAAAATCTCCCAGTTTGACGGCTTGACTCTAATGACCGGCGAGGTGTCACGGCACTCGAATTGTGAACGTTGTCGATTTACTCCCCAACGCACAAAAAACGGTGAGTGCTGAAGCGGTGACCTATTGGCAGGTTTTGTTTACAGGACTCAACCTCAGCGGTGGGCCGTGTCGTGTGTTGTTGGTGGTGTTGGTGGTGGTGGTGGGTCTAACGACACATTTATACCGAGTTATACATTTCTACTTGAAAACCTGGATTGTGAACTTTCCCGGTCACGGCAGTGCACCTTTAGCACTTATTCGCCACGGCATATCGATCTGCGCAAGATAACGTGGCGAGGATCAGGGCGGCAATCCACACGACAGTTGGGAGGGGGTGGCGGAGACGAGGCAATGCAACCGGTTACACGTTAGACTCTGGTTACACTTTAGACTCCCCGTGCCTGGTTACACGTTAGACTCCGGTTACACTTTAGACTCCCCGTGCCTGGTTACACGTTAGACTCTGGTTACACGTTAGACTCCCCGTGCCTGGTTACACGTTAGACTCCGGTTACACTTTAGACTCCCCGTGCCCGGTTACACGTTAGACTCTGGTTACACGTTAGATTCCGGTTACACGTTAGACTCCCCGTGCCCGGTTACACGTTAGACTCCGGTTACACTTTAGACTCCCCGTGCCCGGTTACACGTTAGACTCTGGTTACACGTTAGACTCCGGTTACACATTAGACTCCGGTTACACTTTAGACTCCCCGTGCCTGGTTACACGTTAGACTTTGTTTACACGTTAGACTCCGGTTACACGTTAGACTGTCCTTGCCTGGTTACACGTTAGACTCTGGTTACACGTTAGACTCTGGTTACACGTTAGACTCCGGTTACACGTTAGACTGTCCTTGCCTGGTTACACGTTAGACTCTGGTTACACTTTAGACTCCGGTTACACGTTAGACGCCCCGTGCCTGGTTACACGTTAGACTCCCCGTGCCTGGTTACACGTTAGACTCTGGTTACACGTTAGACCCCCCGTGCCTGGTTACACGTTAGACTCTGGTTACACGTTAGACCCCCCGTGCCTGGTTACACGTTAGACTCTGGTTACACGTTAGACTCCCCTTGCCTGGTTACACGTTAGACTCCCCGTGCCCAGTTACACGTTAGACTCCCCGTGCCTGGTTACACGTTAGACTCTGGTTACACGTTAGACTCCCCTTGCCTGGTTACACGTTAGACTCCCCGTGCCCGGTTAAACGTTAGACTCCCCGTGCCCAGTTACACGTTAGACTCTGGTTACACGTTAGACTCCCCGTGCCCGGTTACACGTTAGACTCTGGTTACACGTTAGACTCTGGTTACACTTTAGACTCCCCGTGCCCGGTTACACGTTAGACTCCGGTTACACGTTAGACTCCCCATTCTCGGTTACACGTTAGACTCTGGTTACACGTTAGACTCTGGTTACACTTTAGACTCCCCTTGCCCGGTTACACGTTAGACTCCCCGTGCCCAGTTACACGTTAGACTCCGGTTACACGTTAGACTCCCATTGCCAGGTTACACGTTAGACTCTGGTTACACATTAGACTCCGGTTACACGTTAGACTCCCCTTGCCAGGTTACACGTTAGACTCCCCCGTGGCAGGTTACACGTTAGACTCCGGTTACACGTTAGACTCCCCGTTCTCGGTTACACGTTAGACTCTGGTTACACGTTAGACTCCGTTTACACGTTAGACTCCGGTTACACGTTAGACTCCGGTTACACGTTAGACTCCAGTTACACGTTAGACTCCGGTTACACGTTAGACTCCCTGTGCCTGGTTACACGTTAGACTCTGGTTACACGTTAGACTCTGGTTACACGTTAGACTCCGGTTACACGTTAGACTCCCCTGTGCCTGGTTACACGTTAGACTTCGGTTACACGTTAGACTCCGGTTACACGTTAGACTCCCCGTGCCTGGTTACACGTTAGACTCCGGTTACACGTTAGACTCTGGTTACACGTTAGACTCCCCTGTGCCTGGTTACACGTTAGACTCCGGTTACACGTTAGACTCCGGTTACACGTTAGACTCCCGTGCCCGGTTACACTTTAGACTCTGGTTACACTTTAGACTCCGGTTACACGTTAGACTCCGGTTACACGTTAGACTCCGGTTACACGTTAGACTCCGGTTACACGTTAGACTCCCCGTGCCTGGTTACACGTTAGACTCCGGTTACACGTTAGACTCTGGTTACACGTTAGACTCCCCGTGCCCGGTTACACGTTAGACTCCCCATGGCCATGCAGAAACCATCAAGGATTAACAAACTCTCTCTCTTACTCTCTCTCCCCCTCTCTCTCTCTTACTCTTTCTCTCTCTTACTCTCTCTCTTACTCTCTCTCTCCCTCTCTCTCTCTTACTCTCTCTCTTACTCTCTCTCTCTTACTCTCTCTCTCTCTCTTTCTCTCTCTCTTTCTCTCTCTCTTTCTCTCTTTCTCTCCCCGTGGTGATCGCCGCGTGGATTCCTTCCCTCTGGGGGTTTTCCCTCCCCTTCACGTTTCACGCCTTGCGTGTCGTAAATGTCCACGTGATGATGGTGGTTGATGGTGGTTTATGGTGGTGGTTGATGGTGGTTTATGCTGGTGGTTGATGGTGGTTGGTGGTGGTGGATCGTGGTTGGGGGTGGTTTACGGTGGTTGACGGTTGACGGTGGTTGACGGTGGTTGGTGGTGGTTGATGGTGGATGATGATGGTTGACGGTGGTTGACGGTTGACGGTGGTTGACGGTGGATGACAGTGGTTGACGGTGGTTGGTGGTGGTTGGTGGTGGTTGACGCTGAATGACGGTGGATGACGATGGTTAACGGTGGTTGGTGGTGGTTGACGGTTGACGGTGGTTGGTGGTGGTTGGTGGTGGTTGACGGTGGCCGGTGGATGATGGTTGATGGTGGTTGACGGTTGTTGACGGTGGTTGACGATGGTTGACAGTGGATGATGATGGTTGATGGTGGATGATTGTGGTTGACGGTGGTTGACGGTGGCCGGCCACTTCCTCGAGCGGCCATTTTGCTTCCGACAAAATGGCCGCCGCCATGCCCCAGTGGGGTCTCGCCCACCTTGCCAAGCGAGCCCAGAATAGTTTTGGTTTGCGTAGCGATTTGCTTGCCTCGTCCCGTGCTCCGCATTGCTCTCGTGCTTGCGTGTGCTCTGTTATTGTAACTCTCTGACCTCCGTCGCCTCGGCTGGATATCTGCGGGCGGGGGGGGGGGGGTGGTGCTGCGGGGGGAAAGCGAGCTTCACAGCCCATCGGATTCCTCCTTCCTGTCGTACGACGGATAAAGATTCCGATTCCGATTCGTGCGGCCAGCGTAGAGCTGCAGGGATTTCCCGAACCTCTGCCCTTCGTAGCGAGGCCATTTGGTGGTTCCCCCGTGGCCCAAGTGAGAACCGCGTGTCTGGAAATCGGCGGCGGCGGCGACGCTTGCCAAGCGACGGGGGCTGAACCTTGCACGTTCCGCAGTCGCGGAGAGACGCCCGCAGAGACGCGGAGACACTGAGACCGTCGGAGAGACGCAGAGGCACACACAGAGACACACACACACACAGTCACGGAGACACAGAGACACACACAGTCACAGAGACACACACACAGTCACAGAGACACACACACACAGAGACACACACTCACAGAGACACAGTCACAGAGACACACGCAGAGACACACACACAGAGACACACACACAGAGACACACACAGTCACACACACAGACACACACACAGACACACACAGTCACAGAGACACACAGTCACAGAGACACACAGTCACAGAGACACACACACAGAGACACACAGTCACAGAGACACACGCAGAGACACACACACAGAGACACACACAGACACACATAGCGGCACAGGGTCACGGAGACACACGCAGAGACACACACAGACACACACACAGACACACACACACAGAGACACACACACACAGAGACACACACACAGACACACACACAGAGACACACACACAGTCACACACACAGACACACACACAGTCACACACACAGCGACACACACACACAGACACACACACAGAGACTCGGACTGTTGGGGTAAGTGCTGCTGTTAGCCAGCGGCAGCGCGGACCGGACGAGGTAGTCACGTGGTTGACCGCACGTGACCCGGGCCGCCTTGGGTCCCGCTGTAGCACGCGAGAATTCCTCGTCGTCAGCGTCGAGCGCCTTGCGGCGTTCACAACTTCCTGCTCTCGGTCTGATGCAACTGGTGTTTGTGTGTGTGTACACGTGCGTGTGTACAGGTGCGTGTGTGTACACGTGCGTGTGTACAGGTGCGTGTGTGTACACGTGTGCGTGTGTGTACACGTGTGCGTGTGTGTACACGTGTGTGTGTACACGTGTGTGTGTGTGTACACGTGTGTGTGTACACGTGCGTGTGTGTGTACACGCGTGTGTGTACACGTGTGTGTGTGTACACGTGTGTGTGTGTAGACGTGTGTGTGTACACGTGTGTGTGTGTGTACACGTGTGTGTGTGTACACGTGTGTGTGTGTACACGTGTGTGTGTGTGTGTACACGTGTGTGTGTACGCGTGTGTGTGTGTGTACACGTGTGTGTGTGTGTCCGGTGGCCCAGCTGTTAGCGCCTCGCCGCGCCACGAACCTAGCGGCCCGGGTCCTGGGCCTCCCCTAGGTCGACTCAGCCTCAAACGAGTAACCTGGTGCCACTGGGGAAGACAAAGGCGGCCGGGCGTGGTGCTGGCCACCCACCCCCTCGTGTGCCCGTTACCGGCCTTCGCAAGCGTTCGCTAACAGCACTTGCCCCGACGGTGTGTTGAGGCTACACGGGGGACCTTTGTCTTTGTGTGTGCGTGCAGACGAAAGGCATCCCGAACCTCACTCGCCATGGACTTCCTGCCGGCGCTGTTCAAGTATATCGATGACAATCAGGAACTCTACGTGAAGGTGAGTGAGTGAGTGTGTGTGAGTGTGTGTGTGAGTGAGTGTGAGTGTGTAAATGAGTGAGTGAGTCTGTGTGTGAGTGTGTGAGTGAGTGTGTAAATGAGTGAGTGAGTGTGTGTGAGTGTGTGAGTATGTGTGTGAGTGAGTGTGAATGTGTGTGTGAGTGTGTGAGTGTGTGTGTGAGTGAGTGTGTGAGTGTGTGTGAGTGAGTTTGTGTGTGAGTGAGTGTGTGTGAGTGAGTGTGTAAATTAGTGAGTGAGTGTGTGAGTGAGTGAGTGTGTGTGTGAGTGTGTGTGTGAGTGTGTGTGTGATTGAGTGTGTGAGTGTGTGTGAGTGAGTGAGTGAGTGTGTGAGTGAGTGTGTAAATGAGTGAGTGAGTGTGTGAGTGAGTGTGTAAATGAGTGAGTGAGTGTGTGTGAGTGTGTGTGAGTGAGTGTGTGTGTGATTGTGTGAGTGAGTGTGAGTGTGAGTGAGTGTGTGAGTGAGTGTGAGTGAGTGTGTGTGAGTGAGTGAGTGTGCGAGTGTGAGTGTGTGAGTGTGTGTGCGAGTGTGTGTGTGTGATTGAGTGTGTGAGTGTGTGTGAGTGAGTGTGTGTGTGAGTGTGTGTGTGAGTGAGTGTGTGTGAGTGAGTGTGTGTGTGAGTGAGTGTGTGTGTGAGTGAGTGTGTGAGTGAGTGAGTGAGTGTGTGAGTGAGTGTGTGAGTGAGTGAGTGTGTGAGTAAGTGTGCGAGTGTGCGAGTGTGTGAGTGAGTGTGTGTGTGAGTGAGTGTGAGTGTGTGTGTGTGAGTGTGTGTGAGCGAGTGTGTAAATGAGTGAGTGAGTGAGTGTGTGTGTGAGTGAGTGAGTGTGAGTGAGTGAGTGTGTGTGAGTGAGTGAGTGTGTGTCGCGGTGCCGGACGGGCAACTCTGTCGTGGACAGCGCTGTGGGGGGAGATCCAATTTTGATTGGCTCCTCCCCTCATGGCATATGTGTCCACCACAGGGGCTAAACGGGGGCTCTGGACGGGTGCGAGGGGCTGGTAACCCCTTCACCTTCAATTAATTACCACGAAACCACGAATTAAACTGAAATATGTAATAA
The DNA here is from genome assembly GCF_048934315.1 of Petromyzon marinus. Taxonomy (NCBI): domain Eukaryota; kingdom Metazoa; phylum Chordata; class Hyperoartia; order Petromyzontiformes; family Petromyzontidae; genus Petromyzon; species Petromyzon marinus. Next base: position 2,238,115 of record NC_133735.1, read on the forward strand.
CTAAGCTTGTGCCGGAGGCCCCGGGGGGCCAGGCGTCTATGACGTCTCCTGGCCAAACCCCAATTGGCGGAGCCAGGAGATTGAATACCTACCCTCGGGGCTACTCCAGAAACAACGAAAAGCCACTACGGGTGGCCACGTGGAATGTTCGAACGCTCACTGCAGAGGAGAGGCTGCCACTCCTCTGTCGGGAGCTGGACCGGTACCGCCTGGATCTATGCGGCATTCAGGAGGTCCGGTGGACCGGCTCTGGCTCCTGCCACCATGAGGGGTGGACAGTCCTCTGCTCGGGGCAGCAGACTGCCAAACAACAGGGTGTGGGTCTTCTTTTGAACAAAAGAATGAAGGGGGCGTGGGAGCGTGGCGGTGAGGTGTGGGAATCTGTAAGCCCCAGGCTACTTTGGGCTCGCCTTCCCATCAACCGGAGGCGAGGAATGGTGGTCGTGGTTACTTATGCCCCCACCGAAGATGAACATCCGTGGAGGGATGCAGGCAAAGCAGATGAGTCAGATGCCTTCTATGACCTCCTGTCACAGGTGCTGGCTAAAGTGGCCCCTCGGGATAGAGTCATCATGTTGGGTGACTTCAATGCCCGAGTTGGTCATGATACTGGCACCTGGTCTGGAGTGATTGGAGGGCATGGGCCAGATCAGCTCAATAACAACGGTAGGAGGCTGCTAGATTTTTGTGCAGCCCATGGGCTTGTAATTACCAACACGCTGTTCCGGCATCGGCGCATCCACACAACATCATGGATGCATGCCGGGTCCAAGCAAGAACATCTGCTGGACTACATAGTGACGGACCAGCGAATGCGAGCCCATGTCCTTGACACCAGGACTTACCGTGGAGCTGATCTGCCCTCTGACCATCGACTAGTCATCTGTAAGATGCGCCTGCCATTCTTCCACTCCGGTGGTGGGTGTACACCCAGGACCCCATTCCAACCTAAAGTGGCCTGGTCTCAGTTATCTGATGAAAGTTGCAAGCGAGAATTTCATCATCGCTTGCGGCTGGGATTGGCATCGTCCCCGACTCCTCCTGATGTCGAGGGTAAATGGGTGAGGTTTAGGACTGTGACTCATGCAGCTGCAATGGCTGCTTTGGGTACGCGGTCCAGACCTCCCCAGACACCCTGGCTGACAGAGGAGTTGTTCAGGATGGTTGAGAAAAAGCGACAGGCCCACTGTCATCGGCTACAGAATCCCACGTCAGAGAATGAGGAGGCTTACCGCAGCCTTCGCTCGGAGGTTCGGAGAGCCGTGAGGCGCTGCAAGGATGGGTGGTGGTCGCGGGTTGCTGAGGAGATGGAGTCTGCCTCAGTGGCCCGTGATCACAAATCTCTATTTAACTCCATCAAAAAAGTAACCTGCAGCGCCACACCTATTACCATCATTAGGGGAAAAAACGGTGATCCAATTTCCGACCCCCAGGAACAGGTTCGCAGATTTGCTGAGCATTTCTGTGAGGTCCTGGGGGAGGGAAAATCCCTCAGCCAGGAAAACATCGTGGCACAAAGTGAGAATGACCCTGCTGAGGCTGCGGTGCCTCAAATATTGTATGAAGTCACCCCCTGTGAGGGGCTGGCTGAGGTGCCATCTGCTGAGGAAGTATTGAAGGCGATCCGGAGTCTGAGACCAGGAAAGGCAGCGGGCAGAGATGATCTCCCAAGCGAAATGCTGAGGGAGGGTGGCGTTTGTGCACAGACTGCCCTATATGACATCATAACAACAGTCTGGACCACTGGACGGGTTCCGCAGGATTGGAAGGGTGCCCTGGTGGTCCCCCTTTTTAAGAAGGGGGACCGCACAGACTGTAACAACTACAGGGGCATCTCACTCCTCAGTGTGTCGGGAAAGGTCCTGGCAAGGATTATTCAGCATCGCCTTGCCAGGCACGCTGAGGAGAGGCTTGCGGAGCCCCATTGCGGTTTCAGGAAAGGGCGGTCCTGCACAGATGCCATATTTTCTGTCCGTCTGCTACAGCAGAGGTGTAGGGAATTCCAACAAGACCTACATCTCTGCTTTATTGACCTGGTCAAGGCCTATGATACCATCAGTAGGCCTGGGCTCTGGGTCGTTCTTCGTGCTTTTGGAGTACCTGACCCTCTGCTCACGATCATTAAGGACCTTCATGATGGTGAGCGGGCCCGGGTAAAACTACGTGGCCGGGAGTCAGAGCCATTCCCTGTACACCTTGGGGTGCGACAGGGATGTCCTCTGGCTCCCACAGTATTTAACATCTATTTTGACCACGTAGTTTGTGAAGTCTTCAATAGCTGTACCGGGGGAATCTCCATATGGTACAGATATAATGGGAGGCTGATCGATGCCCGGGTGCGGTCAAGGGATGGCTCCCTATTGCTCAACCACGTTATGTATGCTGATGATTTGGTAATAGCTGCTCAGTCAGAGGAGGAGTTGGAGATGCTGCTGCTGAGACTGGAGCGTGCCACTAAGAGGTGGGGCCTTACCATCAGCCCCACCAAAACTAAGCACCTGCCTGGGTATTTTGTACCATCGGACACTCCACCCCCACAACTCCCAATCGGTGATGGGGCAGTTGTAGAGAGAGTGGAGAGTTTCCCATACCTGGGCAGTGTGCTTATGACTGGCTCCAGTTTAACAGCAGAGGTCTCACTCCGAATCAGTCGAGCGGCAATATCTTTTCATCGGTTGCGTAACGCTGTGTGGAAGCTACCTGGTCTGTCGCTCTGCACTAAGCTTCAGGTCTTCTCGGCCACGGTCATTCCCTCCCTTCTCTACGCTTGCGAAACGTGGACCCCCCCTAATGGAACATCTTCGCCGGTTGAAACATTTAGGCTGGCCTGCCTACGATCCATCCTGGGTTTAACCAGACTGGATTGTGTGAGGAGCTCACAAATCCTTGAAAGATCTGGGCAAGGTCCCATCGGTGAGCTCCTCCGGCGGGCAAGGCTGCGATGGCTGGGTCATGTAGCCCGCATGCCCAGCCACCGCATGCTGAAACAGCTTTTGTTCGGCCGGATTGAGGGGGCTTAGCGGGCGCGGCACGGGCTAGAGAAGAGATGGAGTGATGTGGTACAGGAGGACGTGGAGCTGAGTGGACTTGCCGATGACTGGTACCAGCGGTGTCAAGATCGGCCTCTGTGGAGGAGGCTCGTGAAGGATGCTACTGGGCAGTTGGAGGTAGTCGCCCTCCAACAACAACGGAGGGCGGAGGAGCGACGCTCAGAACAACGAGCGGAGCGCCGGGTGGCTAAAGCACAGCAGGTTGGCACAGTAGGGGGCACAGGTGGTGCATCAGCCAGTCATCTCAGTCAGTCGACCCGTGGCACCTGGGTCTGCCCCGTGACCTCCTGCCAGCGGGCGTTCGACACTTCACGTGGCCTCAGGGTGCACATAGCCTGGCACAAGCGTCGTGGTGACGTCACCGCCACTTAGTGGCGAATGGCGGTTGTTGTTGTTGTGTGAGTGAGTGTGTGAGTGAGTGAGTGTGAGTGAGTGTGTGAGTGTGTGAGTGAGTGTGAGTGAGTGTGTGAGTGAGTGTGTGAGAGTGTGAGTGTGTGAGTGAGTGTGTGAGTGAGTGAGTGTGTGTGAGTGAGTGTGTGAGTGTGTGTGAGTGTGTGTGTGTGAGTGAGTGTGTGAGTGTGTGTGTGAGTGTGTGAGTGTGTGAGTGTGTGTGAGTGTGTGAGTGTGTGTGTGTGAGTGAGTGTGTGAGTGAGTGTGTGAGTGTGTGAGTGTGTGTGAGTGTGTGAGTGTGAGTGAGTGTGTGTGAGTGAGTGTGTGAGTGTGTAAATGAGTGAGTGTGTGAGTGTGTGTGATTGAGAGTGTGAGTGAGTGTGAGTGAGTGAGTGTGAGTGAGTGTTTTAGTGAGTGAGCGTGTGAGTGAATGTGTGAGTGAGAGTGTGTGAGTGTGTGAGTGATTGTGAGTGATTGTGAGTGAGTGTGTGAGTGTGTGAGTGAGTGAGTGTGTAAATGAATGAGTGTGAGTGTATTAATGAGTGAGTGAGTGTATGAGTTTGAGTGAGTGTGAGTGTGTGAGTGTGTGAGTGTGTGAGTAAGTGAGTGTTTGATTGAGTGTGTGAGTGTGAGTGAGTGTGAGCGAGTGTGAGTGTGTTAATGAGTGAGTGAGTGAGTGTATGAGTGAGTGTGAGTGTGTGAGTAAGTGAGCGTGTGATTGAGTGTGTGAGTGTGAGTGAGTGTGAGTGAGTGTGAGTGAGTGAGTGTTTCAGTGAGTGAGCCCCCCACGTGTCTCACCCCCCACGTGTCCCACCCCCCACGTGTCCCACCCCCCACGTGTCCCACCCCCCACGTGTCCCACCCCCCACTTAGCGTCTCTCCGAGTGGGTGTCGGTACCCAGCGTGTCCTCGTGGGCTGAGAGCCGCCATGACGTTGTCCGCATGGTGCAGCTGGCCGCCCGCGAGGTTACTCGGCTCGGAGGCAGCGTGGAGCTTGTGGACATCGGCACCCAGACGGTGGGAGGGGGGCGGAGACGCGGGGGGGGAGACACGGGGGGGAGACACGGGGGGGAGACACGGGGGGGAGACACGGGGGGGAGACACAGGGGGGGAGACACGGGGAGACGCGGGGAGACACGGGGAGACACTCACGGGGAGACAAGGGGAGACACGGGGAGACGCAGGGAGACACGGGGAGACACTCACGGGGAGACGCGGGGAGACACCGGGAGACGCAGGGAGACACGGGGAGACACGGGGAGACACTCACGGGGAGACGCAGGGAGACACGGGGAGACGCAGGGAGACACGGGGAGACACTCACGGGGAGACGCGGGGAGACACCGGGAGACGCAGGGAGACACGGGGAGACACGGGGAGACACGGGGAGACACTCACGGGGAGACACGGGGAGACACTCACGGGGATACACGGGGAGACACGGGGAGACACGGGGGGGAGATACGGGGAGAAACGGGGAGATGCTCACGGGGAGACACTCACAGGGAGATACGGGGAGACACAGGGAGACACTCACAGGGAGATACGGGGGGGATACACGGGGAGAAACGGGGAGATGCTCACGGGGAGACACGGGGAGACACGGGGAGACACAGGGAGACACGGGGAGACACGGGGAGACACTCACAGGGAGATACGGGGAGACACTCACAGGGAGATACGGGGGGGAGACACGGGGAGAAACGGGGAGACGCTCACGGGGAGACACTCACGGGGAGACACGGGGAGACACAGGGAGACACTCACAGGGAGATACGGGGAGACACTCACGGGGAGACACGGGGAGACACAGGGAGACACGGGGAGACACGGGGAGACACTCACAGAGAGATACGGGGAGACACTCACGGGGAGACACGGGGAGACACAGGGAGACACGGGGAGACACGGGGAGACACTCACAGGGAGATACGGGGAGACACTCACGGGGAGACACTCACGGGGAGACACGGGGAGACAGACACAGGGAGACACGGGGAGACACGGGGAGACACTCACGGGGAGACAGACACGGGGAGACACTCATGGGAGACACTCACAGGGAGACACGGGGAGACACTCACGGGGAGACACGGGGAGACACAGGGAGACACGGGGAGACGCGGGGAGACAGACACAGGGAGACACTCACGGGGGACACTCACGGGGAGACACTCACGGGAGACACTCACGGGAGACACTGGGAGACACTCACAGGGAGACACTCACGGGAGACACTCACAGGGAGACACTCACGGGGAGACACTCACGGGAGACACGGGGAGACACTCACAGGAGACACTCACGGGGAGACACTCACGGGGAGACACTCACGGGGAGACACTCACAGGGAGACACTCACAGGGAGACACGGGGGGAGACACGGGGAGACACGGGGAGACACTCACGGGAGATACTCACAGGGAGACAGTCACGGGAGACACTCACGGGAGATACTCACAGGGAGACAGTCACGGGAGACACTCACGGGAGATACTCACAGGGAGACCCGGGGAGACACTCCCGGGGAGACACTCACGGGAGACACTCACGGGGGACAATGTCGTGCCGCTCCCCTAGATGCCGGACGGCTCCAAGCTGGCGCTGCCGCCCATCCTGCTGGGCACGCTGGGCACAGACCCGGCCCTCAAGACACTCCTCATCTACGGACACCTTGACGTGCAGCCGGCCCGGATCGACGACGGCTGGGACACCGAGCCCTTCACCCTCACCGAGAAGGACGGTGAGGCTCGCTCGCCCGCTCGTCCGCCCGCTCGTCCAGCCACTCGCTCGCTCGCCCGCCCGCCCGCTCGCCCAGCCACTCGCTCGCCTGCTCGCCCGCTCGCTCGCCCAGCCACTCGCTCGCCCAGCCACTCGCTCGCCCAGCCACTCGCTCGCCCAGCCACTCGCCCAGCCACTCGCTCGCCCAGCCACTCGCTCGCCCAGCCACTCGCCCGCCCGCCCGCTCGCCCAGCCACTCGCTCGCCCAGCCACTCGCCCAGCCACTCGCTCGCCCAGCCACTCGCCCAGCCACTCACTCGCCCAGCCACTCGCCCGCCCGCCCGCTCGCCCAGCCACTCGCTCGCCCAGCCACTCGCCCACCCACTCGCTCGCCCGCCCGCCCACTCGCTCGCCCACCCACTCGCCCAGCCACTCGCTCGCCCAGCCACTCGCCCAGCCACTCGCTCGCCCACCCACTCGCCCGCCCGCCCGCTCGCCCAGCCACTCGCTCGCCCAGCCACTCGCCCAGCCACTCGCTCGCCCAGCCACTCGCTCGCCCGCCCGCCCGCTCGCCCAGCCACTCGCTCGCCCAGCCACTCGCCCAGCCACTCGCTCGCCCGCCCACTCGCTCGCCCAGCCACTCGCCCACCCACTCGCCCGCCCACTCGCCCACCCACTCGCTCACCCACTCGCCCAGCCATTCGCTCGCCCGCCCAACTCGCCCGCACGTCTCTATGAGTCTATGCAAGTCTCTGTGAGTATCTGTGAGTCTCTGTGAGTTTTTGTGAGTCTCTGCGGGTATCTGTGAGAGTCTCTGCGAGTCTCTGCGAGTCTCTGTGTGTCTCTGTGAGTCTGTGAGAGTCTCTGTGTGTCTCTGTGAGTCTCTGTGAGAGTCTCTGTGAGTCTCTCTGTGAGTCTCTCTGTAAGAGTCTCTGTGAGAGTCTCTCTGTGAGTCTCTCTGTGAGTCTCTGAGTCTCTCTGTGAGTCGCTCTGTAAGAGTCTCTGTGAGAGTCTCTGTGAGTCTCTCTGTGAGTCTCTCTGTGAGTCTCTGAGTCTCTGTGAGAGTCTCTGTGAGTCTCTCTGTGAGAGTCTCTGTGAGTCTCTCTGTGAGTCTCTCTGTGAGTCTCTGTGAGTCTCTGTGAGTCTCTCTGTGAGTCTCTCTGAGTCTCTCTGTGAGTCTCTCTGAGTCTCTGTGAGTCTCTCTGAGTTTCTCTGTGAGTCTCTCTGTGAGTCTCTCTGTGAGTCTCTGTGAGTCTCTCTGTGAGTGTCTCTCTGAGTCTGTGGACTCCATAGCCACGCAGCTCCACACCACCACCACACTCACTCACAGACACACTCACTCTGTCTTACACTCATTCACAGACACACTCACTCTGTCTTACACTCATTCACAGACACACTCACTCACTCTGTATTACACTCACTCACAGACACACTCACTCACTCTGTCTTACACTCACTCACAGACACACTCACAGACACACTCACTCTGTCTTACACTCACTCACAGACACACTCACTCACTCTGTCTTACACTCACTCACAGACACACTCACTCACTCTGTCTTACACTCATTCACAGACACACTCACTCTGTCTTACACTCATTCACAGACACACTCACTCTGTCTTACACTCATTCACAGACACACTCACTCTGTCTTACACTCACTCACAGACACACTCACAGACACACTCACTCTGTCTTACACTCACTCACAGACACACTCACTCTGTCTTACACTCATTCACAGACACACTCACTCTGTCTTACACTCATTCACAGACACACTCACTCTGTCTTACACTCATTCACAGACACACTCACTCTGTCTTACACTCATTCACAGACACACTCACTCTGTCTTACACTCATTCACAGACACACTCACTCTGTCTTACACTCACTCACAGACACACTCACAGACACACTCACTCTGTCTTACACTCACTCACAGACACACTCACAGACACACTCACTCTGTCTTACACTCACTCACAGACACACTCACTCTGTCTTACACTCACTCACAGACACACTCACTCTGTCTTACACTCATTCACAGACACACTCACTCTGTCTTACACTCATTCACAGACACACTCACTCTGTCTTACACTCATTCACAGACACACTCACTCACAGACTCACTCACACACCCCCATTGCAGACGGGGGGGGGGGGGGGGGTGGGCAGGAGCAGGAGGTGGGGGGTCGATCCCTGACTGCATGGATTTTGTACCTTGACCCCAACGACAAAGTGTGTGTGAGAGTGTGTGTATGTGTGTGTATGTATGTGTGTGTGTGGTCAAGGCCTATGATACCATCAGTAGGCCTGGGCTCTGGGTCGTTCTTCGTGCTTTTGGAGTACCTGACCCTCTGCTCACGATCATTAAGGGCCTTCATGATGGTGAGCGGGCCCGGGTAAAACTACGTGGCCGGGAGTCAGAGCCATTCCCTGTACACCTTGGGGGTGCGACAGGGATGTCCTCTGGCTCCCACAGTATTTAACATCTATTTTGACCACGTAGTTCGTGAAGCCTTCAATAGCTGTACCGGGGGAATCTCCATATGGTACAGATATAATGGGAGGCTGATCGATGCCCGGGTGCGGTCAAGGGATGGCTCCCTATTGCTCAACCACGTTATGTATGCTGATGATTTGGTAATAGCTGTTCAGTCAGAGGAGGAGTTGGAGATGCTGCTGCTGAGACTGGAGCGTGCCACTAAGAGGTGGGGCCTTACCATCAGCCCCACCGAAACTAAGCACCTGCCTGGGTATTTTGTACCATCGGACACTCCACCCCCACAACTCCCAATCGGTGATGGGGCAGTTGTGGAGAGAGTGGAGAGTCTTCTCGGCCACGGTCATTCCCTCCCTTCTCTACGCTTGCGAAACGTGGACCCCCCCTAATGGAACATCTTCGCCGGTTAGAAACATTTAGGCTGGCCTGCCTACGATCCATCCTGGGTTTAACCAGACTGGATTGTGTGAGGAGCTCACAAATCCTTGAAAGATCTGGGCAAGGTCCCATCGGTGAGCTCCTCCGGCGGGCAAGGCTGTGATGGCTGGGTCATGTAGCCCGCATGCCCAGCCACCGCATGCTGAAACAGCTTTTGTTCGGCCGGATTGAGGGGGCTAAGCGGGCGCGGCACGGGCTAGAGAAGAGATGGAGTGATGTGGTACAGGAGGACGTGGAGCTGAGTGGACTTGCCAATGGCCGGTACCAGCGGTGTCAAGATCGGCCTCTGTGGAGGAGGCTCGTGAAGGATGCTACTGGGCAGTTGGAGGCAGTCGCCCTCCAACAACAACGGAGGGTGGAGGAGCGACGCTCAGAACAACGAGCGGAGCGCCGGGTGGCTAAAGCACAGCAGGTTGGCACAGTAGGGGGCACAGGTGGTGCATCAGCCAGTCATCTCAGTCAGTCGACCCGTGGCACCTGGGTCTGCCCCGTGACCTCCTGCCAGCGGGCGTTCGACACTTCACGTGGCCTCAGGGTGCACATAGCCTGGCACAAGCGTCGTGGTGACGTCACCGCCACTTAGTGGCGAATGGCGGTTGTTGTTGTTGTGTGAGTGAGTACGTGTGTGTGTGTGTGTGCGTGGTGGTGGTGCGTTGGTACAAAGGCGGCCCCGGGCGTGGTCCTGGGCCACCCACCCCCTCGTGCCCTCGTGTACGTGCTTGCTAGCGGCGCTTGCCCCGGCAGCCTGCGAAGGCTACGCGGTGGTGGTGGTGGTGGGGGTGGCGGTGGTGGTGGTGGTGGCGGGGGTGGTGGTGGCGGTGGTGGCGGTGGTGGACGTGGTGGTGGTGATGGTGGTGGTGGTGGTGGGGGTGGCGGTTGTGGTGGTGGTGGTGGTGGTGATGGTGGTGGTGGTGGCAGTGGTGGTGGTGGTGGCGGTAGTGGTGGTGATGGTGGTGATGGTGGTGGTGGTGGGCGGTGGTGGCGGTGGTGGTGGTGATGGTGGTGGTTGCGGTAGTGGTGGTGATGGTGGCGGCGATGATGGTGGTGATGGTGGTGGTGGGCGGTGGTGGCGGTGGTGGTGGTGATGGTGGTGGTTGCGGTGGTGGTGGTGGCGGTGGTGGCGGTGGTGGCGGTGGCGGTGGTGGCGGCGGTGGTGGTGGTTGGGGATGGTGGTGGTGGTGGTGGTGATGGTGGTGGTGGTGGTTGGGGATGGTGGTGGTGGTGGTGGTGGTGGTGATGGTGGTGGTTGCGGTGGTGGTGGTGGTGGCGGCAGCGGCGGTGGTGGTGGTGGCGGTGGACGTGACCTTTGCCTCTATCCGCGCGGTGCGCTCGCGAGCAGGGAAGCTGTACGGTAGAGGCTCCACGGACGACAAGGGCCCAGTGCTGGGCTGGCTGAACGTCATCGAAGCCTACCAGAGCCTCAAGCAGGTGGGGAACGCTCGCTCACCCGCTCACCCGCTCGCTCACCCGCTCGCTCACCCGCTCGCTCACCCGCTCGCTCACCCGCTCGTTCACCCGCTCGCTCACCCGCCCGCTCACCCGCTCGCTCACCCGCTCGTTCACCCGCTCGCTCACCCGCCCGCTCACCCGCTCGCTCACCCGCTCGCTCGCTCGCTCACCCGCTCGCTCACCCGCTCGCTCACCCGCTCGCTCACCCGCTCGTTCACCCGCTCGCTCACCCGCTCGCTCGCTCGCTCACCCGCTCGCTCGCTCGCTCGCTCACCCGCTCGCTCACCCGCTCGCTCACCCGCTCGCTCACCCGCTCGCTCACCCGCCCGTTCACCCGCTCGCTCACCCGCCCGCTCACCCGCTCGTTCACCCGCTCGCTCACCCGCCCGCTCACCCGCTCGCTCACCCGCTCGCTCGCTCGCTCACCCGCTCGCTCACCCGCTCGCTCACCCGCCCGCTCGCTCACCCGCCCGCTCACTCGCTCACCCGCTCGCTCACCCGCTCGCTCACCCGCTCGCTCACCCGCTCGCTCACCAGCTCACTCACCCGCTCGCTCACCCGCTCGCTCACCCGCCCGCTCGCTCACCCGCCCGCTCACTCGCTCACCCGCTCGCTCACCCGCTCGCTCACCCGCTCGCTCACCCGCTCGCTCACCAGCTCACTCACCCGCTCGCTCACCCGCTCGCTCACGCGCTCACTCACGGCGGCGTAGCTCTCCACCGTGGTGCAGGCTTTCGGCGCTAGCGGCGTCAGCGAGCGCCCGCGGCAGGCCGCCTTTGTCTCCCCGGTGGCACCTCGCCGGGTGCTCTCCTCGAGGCTGAGTCGACCGTAACGGAGGCCCAGGACGGGTTCGGATGATCGTTCAGCGGTGTTGGCTCACGGGCACAGAGAGCCACAGAGTCACCACACAGAGACCCGTAGACTCATCACACAGAGACCCATAGACTCACCACACAGAGACTCGTAGACTCACCACACAGAGACCCATAGACTCACCACACAGAGACCCACAGACTCACCACACAGAGACCCACAGAGACCCACAGACTCACCACACAGAGACCCACAGACTCATCACAAAGAGACCCACAGACTCCACCACACAGAGACCCATAGACTCACCACACCGAGACCCACAGACCCACAACACAGAGACCTGTAGTCTCACACAAGAGACCCACAGACTCACCACACAGAGACCCACAGACTCACCACCACACAGAGACCCACAGACTCACCACACAGAGACCCACAGACTCACCACACACAGAGACCCACAGACTCCACCACACAGAGACCCACAGACTCACCACACAGACACCCACAGACTCACCACACAGAGACCCACAGACTCACCACACAGAGACCCACAGACTCACCACCACACAGAGACCCACAGACTCACCACACAGAGACCCACAGACCCACCACACAGAGACCCACAGACTCACCACACAGAGACCCACAGACCCACCACACAGAGACCCACAGACTCACCACACAGAGACCCACAGACTCACCACACAGAGACCCACAGACTCACCACACAGACACCGCCCATACCACCTCTGCCCCGCCAGCGGCTGCCAGTGAACATCAAGTTCTGCCTCGAGGCGATGGAGGAGTCGGGCTCCGAGGGGTTGGAGGAGCTCGTGGCGACTCGCAAGGAGAGCTTCTTCAGCGGCGTCGACTTTGTCTGCATCTCGGACAATTACTGGCTGGGCAAGAGCAAGCCCTGCCTCACTTACGGCTTGCGAGGCATCACCTACTTCTTCATTGAGGTGGGCCCGGCACGTGGGGTTAGCGGGGGGCCGGGCAGGGAGTGGTGCAGGGGGGGCGGGGAGGGGGAGGGGGGAGAGAGGGGGAGGGGAGGGAGAGATTGATAGGTTGTGAGTGTGATGGTGTGAGTGTGATGGTTTGTGTGAGTGTGTGAGTGTGTAACTGTGTGAGTGTGATGGTGTGACGGTGTGAGTGTGACGGTGTGAGTGTGAGTGAGTGTGTGAGTGTGTAACTGTGTGAGTGTGATGGTGTGAGTGTGACGGTGTGAGTGAGTGTGTGAGTGTGTAACTGTGTGAGTGTGATGGTGTGAGTGTGAGTGAGTGTGTGAGTGTGTAACTGTGTGAGTGTGATGGTGTGAGTGTGATGGTGTGTGAGTGAGTGTGTGAGTGTGTAACTGTGTGAGTGTGATGGTGTGAGTGTGACGGTGTGAGTGTGAGTGAGTGTGTAACTGTGTGAGTGTGATGGTGTGAGTGTGATGGTGTGTGAGTGTGAGTGAGTGTGTGAGTGTGTAACTGTGTGAGTGTGATGGTGTGAGTGTGAGTGAGTGTGTGAGTGTGTAACTGTGTGAGTGTGATGGTGTGAGTGTGACGGTGTGAGTGTGAGTGAGTGTGTGAGTGTGTAACTGTGTGAGTGTGATGGTGTGAGTGTGACGGTGTGAGTGAGTGTGTGAGTGTGTAACTGTGTGAGTGTGATGGTGTGAGTGTGACGGTGTGAGTGTGAGTGAGTGTGTGAGTGTGTAACTGTGTGAGTGTGATGGTGTGAGTGTGAGTGAGTGTGTGAGTGTGTAACTGTGTGAGTGTGATGGTGTGAGTGTGATGGTGTGACTGTGTGAGTGTGATGGTTTGTGAGTATGTGAGTGTGTGAGTGTGTAACTGTGTGAGTGTGATGGTGTGAGTGTGACAGTGTGAGTGTGAGTGAGTGTGTGAGTGTGTAACTGTGTGAGTGTGATGGTGTGAGTGTGACGGTGTGAGTGTGAGTGAGTGTGTGAGTGTGTAACTGTGTGAGTGTGATGGTGTGAGTGTGAGTGAGTGTGTGAGTGTGTAACTGTGTGAGTGTGATGGTGTGAGTGTGACGGTGTGAGTGTGAGTGAGTGTGTGAGTGTGTAACTGTGTGAGTGTGATGGTGTGAGTGTGAGTGAGTGTGTGAGTGTGTAACTGTGTGAGTGTGATGGTGTGAGTGTGATGGTGTGTGAGTGTGAGTGAGTGTGTGAGTGTGTAACTGTGTGAGTGTGATGGTGTGAGTGTGAGTGAGTGTGTGAGTGTGTAACTGTGTGAGTGTGATGGTGTGAGTGTGATGGTGTGACTGTGTGAGTGTGATGGTTTGTGAGTGTGTGAGTGTGTGAGTGTGTAACTGTGTGAGTGTGATGGTGTAAGTGTGACGGTGTGAGTGTGACGGTGTGAGAGATTGATAGGTTGTCAGTGTGAGTGTGATGGTGTGTGTGTGTGATGGTGTGAGTGAGTATGTGAGTGTGTGAGTGTGTAACTGTGTGAGTGTGATGGTGTGAGTGTGACGGTGTGAGTGTGACGGTGTGAGTGTGACTGTGAGTGTGTGACTGTGAGTGTGTGACTGTGTGAGTGTGACTGTGGGTGTGAGTGTGACGGTGTGAGTGTGAGTGAGTGTGTGAGTGTGTAACTGTGTGAGTGTGATGGTGTGAGTGTGACGGTGTGACTGTGCGAGTGTGACGGTGTGAGTGTGACGGTGTGAGTGTGACTGTGAGTGTGTGACTGTGAGTGTGTGACTGTGTGAGTGTGACTGTGGGTGTGAGTGTGACGGTGTGAGTGTGAGTGAGTGTGTGAGTGTGTAACTGTGTGAGTGTGATGGTGTGAGTGTGACGGTGTGACTGTGCGAGTGTGACGGTGTGAGTGTGACTGTGAGTGTGACTGTGAGTGTGTGACTGTGAGTGTGTGAGTGTGACGGTGTGAGTGTGACTGTGAGTGTGTCACGGTGTGACTGTATGAGTGTGGCTGTGTGACTGTGTGAGTGTGACGGTGTGACGGTGTGAGTGTGACGGTGTGACTGTGAGTGTGTTAGTGTGACTGTGTGAGTGTGACTGTGTGAGTGTGACGGTGTGAGTGTGACTGTGTGAGTGTGACTGTGTGACAGTGTGACAGTGTGAGTGTGACGGTGTGAGTGTGACTGTGTGAGTGTGACTGTGTGAGTGTGACGGTGTGACTGTGTGACAGTGTGAGTGTGACGGTGTGAGTGTGACTGTGAGTGTGACGGTGATGGTGTGAGTGTGACTGTGTGAGTGTGACTGTGTGAGTGTGATGGTGTGTCACGGTGCGAGTGTGACAGTGTGACTGTGTGACTGTGTGAGTGTGACAGTGTGAGTGTGACGGTGTGAGTGTGACTGTGTGACTGTGTGAGTGTGATGGTGTGTGTGTGACGGTGTGAGTGTGTGAGTGTGACGGTGTGAGTGTGACGGTGTGTGTGTGACGGTGTGAGTGTGTGAGTGTGACGGTGTGACGGTGTGAGTGTGTGAGTGTGACGGTGTGAGTGTGATGGTGTGACGGTGTGAGTGTGACTGTGTGACGGTGTGAGTGTGACTGTGTGAGTGTGACGGTGTGAGTGTGACGGTGTGAGTGTGACGGTGTGAGTGTGACTGTGAGTGTGTGACTGTGAGTGTGTGAGTGTGACGGTGTGAGTGTGACGGTGTGAGTGTGTGAGTGTGACGGTGTGAGTGTGATGGTGTGAGTGTGACTGTGTGAGTGTGACTGTGTGAGTGTGACTGTGACTGTGTGAGTGTGACTGTGTGAGTGTGACTGTGACTGTGTGAGTGTGATGGTGTGACTGTGAGTGTAACAGTGTGACTGTGAGTGTGACGGTGTGAGTGTGACTGTGAGTGTGTGAGTGTGACTGTGTGAGTGTGACAGTGTGAGTGTGACTGTGTAAGTGTGACTGTGTGAGTGTCACGGTGTGAGTGTGACAGTGTGACTGTGTGACTGTGTGAGTGTGACCGTGTGAGTGTGACAGTGTGAGTGTCACTCGCCTGCCTGGGTATTTTGTACCATCGGACACTCCACCCCCACAACTCCCAATCGGTGATGGGGCAGTTGTGGAGAGAGTGGAGAGTTTCCCATACCTGGGCAGTGTGCTTATGACCGGCTCCAGTTTAACAGCAGAGGTCTCACTCCGAATCAGTCGAGCGGCAATATCTTTTCATCGGTTGCGTAACGCTGTGTGGAAGCTACCTGGTCTGTCGCTCCGCACTAAGCTTCAGGTCTTCTTGGCCACGGTCATTCCCTCCCTTCTCTACGCTTGCGAAACGTGGACCCCCCTAATGGAACATCTTCGCTGGTTAGAAACATTTAGGCTGGCCTGCCTACGATAAAGCTCACAAGTCCTCGAAAGATCTGGGCACGGTCCCATCTGTCAACTCCTCTGGAAGGCAAAGCTGCGTTGGCTGGGTCATGTAGCCCGCATGCCCAGCCACCGCATGCCGAAACAGCTTTTGTTCGGCCGGATCGAGGGGGCTAAACGGGCGCGGCACGGGCTAGAGAAGAGATGTAGTGATGTGGTACAGGAGGACGTGGAGCTGAGTGGACTTGCCGATGACAGGTACCAGCGGTGTCAAGATTGGCCTCTGTGGAGGAGGCTCGTGAAGGACGCTACTGGGCAGTTGGAGGTAGTCGCCCTCCAACAACAACGGAGGGCGGAGGAGCGACGCTCACAACAACGAGCGGAGCGCCGGGTGGCTAAAGCACAGCAGGTTGGCACAGTAGGGGGCACAGGAGGTGCATCAGCCAGTCATCTCAGTCAGTCGACCCGTGGCACCTGGGTCTGGCCCGTGACCTCCTGCCAGCGGGCGTTCGACACTTCACGTGGCCTCAAGGTGCACATGGCCTGGCACAAGCGTCGTGGTGACGTCACCGCCACTTAGTGGTGAATGGCGGTTGTTGATGTTGTTGATGTTGTTGACGTGTCCGTGTGTGCGTGTGTCCGTGTGTGCGTGTGTGTGTGTGTGTCCGTGTGTGTGTCCATGTGTGCGTGTGCATGTGTGTGTCCTTGTGTTTCCGTGTGTGTCCGTGGGGAGCGGTGGTACAGCGGTTAGCGCTATGCTGCATTACGAACCCGGCGACCTGGGTTCGATTCCCGCTCACGGCCAACACCACCAGTGACGATTATCTGAACCGGTCCCGGGCCTCCCCCTAGGTCGACTCAGCCTCAAATGAGTACCTGGTGCGGTGTGCAAACATCGCCACTGGGGAGACAAAGGCGGTCGGGCGTGGTGCTGGCCACCCACCCCCTCGTGTGCCGTTACC
This sequence comes from Petromyzon marinus, assembly GCF_048934315.1. Taxonomy (NCBI): domain Eukaryota; kingdom Metazoa; phylum Chordata; class Hyperoartia; order Petromyzontiformes; family Petromyzontidae; genus Petromyzon; species Petromyzon marinus. Next base: position 2,254,729 of record NC_133735.1, read on the forward strand.
GGCCTCCATAGGTGCTGCTCCCTAACAGCACTTGCCCCTACAGTTCGTTGAGGCTACACGGGGGATCTTTGTCTTTGTGTACAGGTGGAATGCGCCAACATGGACTTACACTCTGGAGTGTTTGGAGGCTCCGTTCACGAGGCCATGACGGACCTCATCGCCCTCATGAGTGAGTCACCCTCTCACTCTCTCCCCACTCTCTCCCCACTCTCTCCCCACTCTCTCCCCACTCTCTCATCACTCTCTCACTCTCTCACCACTCTCTCTCCCCACTCTCTCGTCACTCTCTCATCACTCCTCACCCTCTCACTCTCTCCCCACTCTCTCCCCACTCTCTCTCCCCACTCTCTCCCCACTCTCTCCCCACTCTCTCCCCACTCTCTCTCCCCACTCTCTCCCCACTCTCTCCCCACTCTCTCCCCACTCTCTCCCCACTCTCTCCCCTCTCTCTCCCCACTCTCTCCCCACTCTCTCCCCACTCTCTCGTCACTCTCTCATCACTCCTCTCTCCCCACTCTCTCCCCACTCTCTCCCCACTCTTTCCCCACTCTCTCCCCACTCTCTCCCCACTCTCTCCCCACTCTCTCCCGACTCTCTCCCCACTCTCTCCCCACTCTCTCTCGTCACTCTCTCCCCACTCTATCTGCTGTGCCGCTCCACACGAAGTCTCCGCGTCGGAGTCACGCTTCAGGTCTTCTCGGCCACGGTCATGCGCTCCCTTCTCTACGCTTGCGAAACGTGGACCCCCCCTAATGGAACATCTTCGCCGGTTAGAAACATTTAGGCTGGCCTGCCTACGATCCATCCTGGGTTTAACCAGACTGGATTGTGTGAGGAGCTCACAAATCCTTGAAAGATCTGGGCACGGTCCCATCGGTGAGCTCCTCCGGCAGGCAAGGCTGCGATGGCTGGGTCATGTAGCCCGCATGCCCAGTCACCGCATGCCGAAACAGCTTTTGTTCGGCCGGATCGAGGGGGCTAAACGGGCGCGACACGGGCTAGAGAAGAGATGGAGTGACGTGGTACAGGAGGACGTGGAGCTGAGTGGACTTGCCGATGACTGGTACCAGCGGTGTCAAGATTGGCCTCTGTGGAGGAGGCTCGTGAAGGACGCTGCTACTGGGCAGTTGGAGGTAGTCGCCCTCCAACAACAACGGAGGGCGGAGGAGCGATGCTCACAACAGCGAGCGGAGCGCCGGGTGGCTAAAGCACAGCGGGTTGGCACAGTAGGGGGCACAGGTGGTGCATCAGCCAGTCATCTCAGTCAGTCGACCCGTGGCACCTGCTGTGATGGCGGCCGTTGTCTGTTTGTCCTGGGCCTGCCCTAGGTCGACTCAGCCTCAAATGAGTGACCTGGTGCGGTGTGTACAAATCTGGGGAGACAAAGGCGGCCGGGCGTGGCGCTGGCCACCCCCACCCCCTCGTGTGCCACAGTGCCGGCCTAACAGCACTTGCCCCGACAGTCTGTCAAGGCTACACGGGGGATCTTTGTCTTTTTGTGTGCGTCACAGACTCGCTGGTGGACAAGAACGGCCGTATCCTGGTGCCAGGCCTCTATGAGCAGGTCGCTCCGCTGAGCCCAGAGGAGGAGGCCTCCTATAAAGACATCGACTTCTGCCCAGAGACATTCCGGCAGGACCTGGGGGCGAGCCGTCTCCTCCACCTCAGCAAGGCACGCTCGCTCGCACGCTCGCACGCTCGCTCAGTCACTCGCTCGCTCAGTCACTCACTCACTCGGTCACGCACTCGGTCACTCACTCACTCGCTCAGTCACTCACTCGCTCACTCGCTCAGTCACTCACTCGCTCGCTCGCTCGCTCGCTCAGTCACTCACTCGCTCGGTCACTCGCTCGCTCAGTCACTCACTCGCTCGCTCAGTCACTCACACACTCACTCACTCACTGACTCGCTCAGTCACTCACTCACTCGCTCGCTCACTTAGTCACTCGTGGTGGTGCTGCTGCTGGTGGTGCTGCTGGTGTTGGTGCTGATGGTGGTGGTGGTAGTGCTGGTGGTGCTGGTGGTGGTGGTGGTGTTGGTGCTGATGGTGCTGGTGGTGGTGGTGCTGGTGGTGGTGCTGCTGGTGTTGGTGCTGATGGTGGTGGTGGTGGTAGTGCTGGTGGTGCTGGTGGTGGTGGTGCTGGTGCTGGTGGTGGTGGTGGTGGTGCTGGTGTTGGTGCTGATGGCGCTGCTGCTGGTGTTGGTGCTGATGGTGGTGGTGTTGGTGCTGGTGTTGGTGCTGATGGTGGTGCTGGTGGTGGTGGTGGTGCTGGTGCTGGTGGTGGTGGTGCTGATGGTGCTGCTGGTGGTGGTGCTGATGGTGTTGGTGCTGATGGTGCTGCTGGTGGTGGTGCTGATGGTGTTGGTGCTGATGGTGGTGCTGGTGGTGGTGGTGCTGCTGGTGTTGGTGCTGATGGTGGTGCTTGTGGTGTTGGTGGTGCAGGAGCAGCTGCTGATGCACCGCTGGCGCTACCCGTCGCTGTCGCTGCACGGCATTGAGGGAGCCTTCTCGGAGCCGGGCTCCAAGACGGTGATCCCTCGGCGCGTCATCGGCAAGTTCAGCATCCGCCTCGTGCCAGACATGGACCCCCTGCACGTCGAGAAGCAGGTGCCTCCTGCTCATCCTGCTGCTCATCCTGATCCTGATCCTGCTGCTCATCCTGCTGCTCATCATGCTCATCCTGCTCATCCTACTCATCCTGCTGCTCATCCTGCTGCTCATCCCGCTCATCCTGCTCATCATGCTCATCCTGCTGCTCATCATGCTCATCATGCTGCTCATCCTGCTCCTGCTGCTCATCCTGCTCATCCTGCTCATCCTGCTCATCCTGCTCATCCTGCTCATCCTGCTCATCCTGCTCATCCTGCTCATCCTGCTGCTCATCCTGCTCATCCTGCTCATCCTGCTGCTGATCCTGCTCATCCCGCTCATCCTGCTCATCCTGCTCATCCTGCTGCTCATCCCGCTCATCCCGCTCATCCTGCTCATCCTGCTCATCCTGCTGCTGATCCTGCTACTCCTGCTCATCCTGCTCATCCTGCTCATCCTGCTGCTCATCCTGCTGCTCATCCTGCTCATCCCGCTCATCCTGCTGCTCATCCTGCTCATCCCGCTCATCCCGCTCATCCTGCTCATCCTGCTCATCCTGCTGATCCTGCTGATCCTGCTCATCCTGCTCATCCCGCTCATCCCGCTCATCCCGCTCATCCCGCTCATCCTGCTCATCCTGCTCATCCTGCTCATCCCGCTCATCCCGCTCATCCCGCTCATCCCGCTCATCCTGCTGCTCATCCTGCTGCTCATCCTGCTGCTCATCCTGCTCATCCTGCTGCTCATCCTGCTCATCCTGATCCTGCTGCTCATCCTGATCCTGCTGCTCATCCTGCTCATCCTGCTCATCCTGCTCATCCTGCTCATCCTGCTCATCCTGCTGCTCATCCTGCTGCTCATCCTGCTCATCCTGCTGCTCATCCTGCTGCTCATCCTGCTCATCCTGATCCTGCTGCTGATCCTGCTGCTGCTGATCCTGCTCCTCCTGCTGCTGCTGCTGATCCTGCTACTCCTGCTGCTGCTGATCCTGCTACTGATCCTCCTACTGATCCTGCTGCTGATCCTGCTGATGCTCTCCCCCCTCTTCCCCTTCCTACTCCCAACCTTCTCAGCCCCTTGCTCCCTCCTCCTCTCTGTGTCTGTGTGTGTGTCTATGTGTGTGTCTATGTGTGTGTCTATGTGTGTGTCTGTGTGTGTGTGTCTGTGTGTGTGTCTGTGTGTGTGTCTGTGTGTGTGTGTCTGTGTGTGTCTGTGTGTGTGTGTGTGTCTGTGTGTATGTGTGTGTGTCTGTGTGTATGTGTGTGTCTGTGTGTGTGTCTGTGTGTGTCTGTGTGTGTCTGTGTGTGTGTCTGTGTGTGTCTGTGTGTGTGTCTGTGTGTGTGTCTGTGTGTGTGTGTCTGTGTGTGTCTGTGTGTGTGTCTGTATGTGTGTCTGTGTGTGTGTCTGTATGTGTGTCTGTATGTGTGTCTGTGTGTGTGTCTGTGTGTGTGTCTGTGTGTGTCTGTGTGTGTGTGTGTCTGTGTGTGTGTGTTTGTGTGTGTGGAGCGATAGTGTAGCGGTTAGCGCGCTGCGCTATGAACCTGGCGACCCGGGTTCGATTCCCGCTCACGGCCAACACCAGTGACGATTATCTGAACTGGTCCCGGGGCCTCCCACTAGGTCGACTCAGCCTCAAATGAGTACCTGGTGCAGTGTGTAAACATCGCCACTAGGGAGACAAAGGCGGTCGGGCGTGGTGCTGGCCACCCACCCCCTCGTGTACCGTTCCGGCCTTCATAGGTGCTCGCTAACAGCACTTGCCCCTACAGTCTGTTAAGGCTATATGGGGGATCTTTTTATCTTTGTTGTGTGTTTGTGTGTGTATATGAATGTGTCTGTGTGTGTGTTTGTGTGTGTGTATATGAATGTGTGTGTGTGTATATGAATGTGTGTGTGTATATGAATGTGTGTGTGTATATGAATGTGTGTGTGTGTATATGAATGTGTGTGTGTGTATATGAATGTGTGTGTGTGTATATGAATATGTGTGTGTGTATATATGAATGTGTGTGTATATGAATGTGTGTGTGTGTATATGAATGTGTGTGTATATGAATGTGTGTGTATATGAATGTGTGTGTGTGTATATGAATGTGTGTGTATATGAATGTGTGTGTGTATATGAATGGGTGTGTGTGTATATGAATGTGGGTGTGTGTGTATATGAATGTGTGTGTGTGTGTATATGAATGTGTGTGTATGAATGTGTGTGTGTATATGAATGTGTGTGTGTATATGAATGTGTGTGTATATGAATGGGTGTGTGTGTGTATATGAATGTGTGTGTGTATATGAATGTGTGTGTGTATATGAATGTGTGTGTATATTAATGTGTGTGTGTGTATATGAATGTGTGTGTATATGAATGTGTGTGTATATGAATGTGTGTACGTGTGTGTGTGTACGTGTGTGTGTGTGTATATGAATGTGTGTGTGTGTGTGTATATGAATGTGTGTATATGAATGTGTGTATATGAATGTGTGTGTGTGTGTGTGTATATATGAATGTGTGTGTGTATATGAATGGGTGTGTGTGTGTGTGTATATGAATGTGTGTATATGAATGTGTGTATGTGTGTGTGTGTGTATATGAATGTGTGTATGTGTGTGTGCCGTGTAGGTGAAGGCTCACCTGCAGGCTGCGTTCGATGAGCGGCAGAGCCCCAACAAGTTGAGCGTCTCTATGGGGCACGGTGCACGCGCCTGGGTCGCAGACGTCAACCATCCCCACTACATGGCCGGGCGACGTGCCGTCAAGACCGGTGCTCACCCGCTCGCCCGCTCGCTCGCTCGCCCACCCGCTCGCCCACTCGCTCACTCGCTCACTCGCCCACTCGCCCACTCGCCCACTCGCCCACTCGCTCACTCGCTCGCTCACTCAACCGCTCGCTCGCTCGCCCACTCGCTCGCTCACTCAACCGCTCGCTCACTCACTAAACCGCTCGCTCACTCAACCGCTCGCTCACTCAACCGCTCGCTCACTCGCCCACTCGCTCATTCACTAAACCGCTCGCTCACTCAACCGCTCGCTCGCTCACTCAACCGCTCGCTCACTCGCCCACTCGCTCACTCACTAAACCGCTCGCTCACTCACTAAACCGCTCGCTCGCTCAACCGCTCGCTCGCTCACTCACCCACTCACCCACCCGCTCGCTCGCCCACCCGCTCGCCCACTCGCTCACTCGCTCACTCGCCCACTCGCTCGCTCACTCAACCGCTCGCTCGCTAACTCAACCGCTCGCTGACTCGCCCACTCGCTCACTCACTAAACCGCTCGCTCACTCAACCGCTCGCTCGCTCACTCAACCGCTCGCTCACTCGCCCACTCGCTCACTCACTAAACCGCTCGCTCGCACACCCGCTCGCCCACTCGCTCACTCGCCCACTCGCTCGCTCACTCAACCGCTCGCTCACTTGCCCACTCGCTCACTCACTAAACCGCTCGCTCACTCAACCGCTCGCTCGCTCACTCAACCGCTCGCTCACTCGCCCACTCGCTCACTCACTAAACCGCTCGCTCGCTCACTCAACCGCTCACTCACTCGCCCACTCGCTCACTCACTAAACCGCTCGCTCACTCAACCGCATCTCAGTCCGGTCATCTCAGTCAGCCGACCCGTGGCACCTGCTGGGTCTGTCCCGAGACCTCCTGCACCTAGCCTGGCACAGTAGGGGGGGGGGTACAGCTGGTGGTTGCATCTACCAGTGGTCATCTCAGTCAGCCGACCCGTGGCACCTGCTGGGTCTGTCCCGAGACCTCCTCCTGCCGGCAGGCAGCCTTCGACACTTCACGTGGTAGCCTCAGGGTGCACCTAGCCTGGCACAGGCGTCGTGCTGACGTCACCGCCACCCGGTGGCGAACGGCGGCTGTTGTTGTTGTGTGCGTGTGTGTGCACAAGTGTAGCCGCTCGCTAGCAGCACTTGTCCCAAAAGTGTGCTAAGGCTATTCGGGGGACCTTTGTCTTTGTATTTGTGCCAGTGTTTGGGGTGGAGCCGAACTTTGACGCGTGATGCGAGGTTCGATTTGCCGCTCACGGCCAACACCACCGGCGACGATTATCTGAACCGGTCCCGGGGCCTCCCACTAGGTCGACTCAGCCTCAAACGAGTACCTGGTGTGGTGCGTAGTAAAGGCCGCCATTGGGGGGAGACAAAGGCGGCCGGGCGTGGTGCTGGCCACCCAAGCCCTGGTGTGCCGTGCCGGCCTTCATAGGGTGCTGCTCGCTAACAGCACTTGCCCCCTACAGTCTGTTAAGGCTACACGGGGGATCTTTGTGTGTGTGTGTGTACCTCAAATATTGGAGGAGGAAGTCACCCCCTGTGAGTGGCTGGCTGAGATGCCATCTGCTGAGGAAGTACTGAAGGCGATCCAGAGTCTGAGACCGGGAAAGGCACCGGGCAGAGGTGATCTCCCAAGCGAAATGCTGAGGGAGGATGGCGTTTGTGCACAGACTGCCCTATATGACATCATAACAACAGTCTGGACCACTGGACGGGTTCCGAAGGATTGGAAGGATGCCCTGGTGGTCCCCCTCTTTAAGAAGGGGGACCACACAGACTGTAACAACTACAGGGGCATTTCACTCTTCAGTGTGAAGGGAAAGGTCCTGGCAAAGATTATACAACATCGCCTTGCCAGGCACGCTGAGGAGAGGCTTGCGGAGCCCCAATGCGGTTTCAGGAAAGGGCGGTCCTGCACAGATGCCATATTTTCTGTCTGTCTGCTACAGCAGAGGTGTAGGAAATTCCAGCAAGACCTACATCTCTGCTTTATTGACCTGGTCAAGGCCTATGATACCATCAATAGGCCTGGGCTCTGGGTTGTTCTTCGTGCTTTTGGAGTACCTGACCCTCTGCTCACGATCATTAAGGACCTTCATGATGGTGAGCGGGCCCAGGTAAAACTACGTGGCCGGGAGTCCGAGCCATTCCCTGTACACCTTGGGGTGCGACAGGGATGTCCTCTGGCTCCCACATTATTTAACATCTATTTTGACCACGTAGTTCGTGAAGCCTTCAATAGCTGTACCGGGGGAATCTCCATATGGTACAGATATAATGGGAGGCTGATCGATGCCCAGGTGCGGTCAAGGGATGGCTCCCTATTGCTCAACTACGTTATGTATGCCGATGATTTGGTAATAGCTGCTCATTCAGAGCAGGAGTTGGAGACGCTGCTGTTGAGACTGGAGTGTGCTACTAAGAGATGGGGCCTTACCATCAGCCCCACCAAAACTAAGCACCTGCCTGGGTATTTTGTGCTATCAGACACTCCACCCACACAACTCCCAATCGGTGATGGGGCAGTTGTGGAGAGAGTGGAGAGTTTCCCATACCTGGTCAGTGTGCTTATGACCGGCTCCAGTTTAACAGCAGAGGTCTCGCTCCGAATCAGTCGAGCGGCAATATCTTTTCATCAGTTGCATAATGCTGTGTGGAAGCTACCTGGTCTGTCACTCCGCACTAAGCTTCAGGTCTTCTC
>NC_133735.1:2267800-2345671 GCF_048934315.1 Petromyzon marinus
CGTGTTCGTTGGGAGTGCAATCATCATAATCATCACAATCATCATACTTATCATCATCACAATCATCATAATCATGATCATCAAAATCACGTAATATCATGTCTGCATAAACCACAATGCTTGTGGTCAAAATGCAAACAAAAAAAACACTGATAATATGATGATGCATTGTCCTAGAATCTGATTGGTCCACACTAAGAGACGGCTTTCTTTTGAGCCTCGTCTCAAACGGTGCTAGACCAGAGGACCCCAAAAGGCGTTACACAGCTCAAAGACAATGCCACTATCAGAGTAATGAGGGCTTGGGTTAAGCATCTGTAACATCATTAGACCACAAGTATTGTGGTTAATGCACACGTGATTCCTGCCGGAAAAAAGGATTCAGTTTTAATTGCCGGAAAAAAGGGGTAAAAACCCTATTATTACATTTTGGTACTGGCAAAGGAGGTCTAATGATGAACCATCAAAATCACATTCATAGCAGTCATCTCAATCGTCCCAATGGACATCAACATATCCATCATCGCAATTGTAATCACCATCGCAATCAATCATAATCGTCGTCGTCGTCATTGCAATCATCATCATCATCACCATCACCACAATCATAATAATCACGTGAACATAATCAACGGGTGGTGTCATCGCAAGGGCTTGTGGGTAATCAACCCATCAATGGTCGGCCCGTGTCGGGCCGGGGTCAGGCGGGGGTCAGGCGGGGGTCACGCGGGGGTCAGGCGGGGGTCAGGCGGGGGTCAGGCGGTGCCGATGCCACGGCCGCTGTAGTCTCTCCGGGCCGCCTCGCTGGGTGTCGGCCGGGGTTGGATCTCCGCTTCACCGGTGACCCTCTCCGCTCTTCGTGGGTCATGGTCTCTTCGGTTTTTTTGGCGCCGTGGTTTTCCACGCTTGATTGATTTGGCTCGCAGAATGATTATAGGTGACATTGATTTTCACCGACGTCTCTCTCTCTCTGTGTTTGTGTGTGTGTGGATCTGGGCAAGGTCCCATCGGTGAGCTCCTCCGGCGGGCGAGGCTGCGTTGGCTGGGTCATGTAGCCCGCATGCCCAGCCACCGCATGCCGAAACAGATTTTGTTCGGCCGGATTTAGGGGGCTAAGCGGGCGCGGCACGGGCTAGAGAAGAGATGGAGTGATGTGGTACAGGAGGACGTGGAGCTGAGTGGACTTGCTGATGACCGGTACCAGCGGTGTCAATATCGGCCTCTGTGGAAGAGGCTCGTGAAGGACGCTACTGGGCAGTTCGAGGCAGTCGCCCTCCAACAACGGAGGGCGGAGGAGCGACGCTCACAACAACGAGCGGAGCGCCGGGTGGCTAAAGCACAGCAGGTTGGCACAGTAGGGGGCACAGGTGGTGCACCAGCCAGTCATCTCAGTCAGTCGACCCGTGGCACCTGCTGGGTCTGCCCCGTGACCTCCTGCCCGCGGGCGTTCGACACTTCACGTGGCCTCAGGGTGCACGTGGCCTGGCACAAGCGTCGTGGTGATGTCACCGCCACTTAGTGGTGAATGGCGGTTGTTGTGTGTGTGTGGGGAGCGGTTGTGTGTGTGTATGTGTGTGCGTATGTATGTGTATGTGTGTGCGGTGTGTGTGTGCATGTAGTGGGGAGCGGTAGTGCAGCGGTTAGCGCTACGCTGCACTGTGAACCCTGCGACCCGAGTTCAATTCCCGCTCACGGCCAACACCACCCAGTGACGATCATCTGAACCGGTCCCGGGCCTCCCCTAGGTCCACTCAGCCTCAAATGAGTACCTGGTGCGGTGTGTAAACATCGCCACTGGGGGAGACAAAGGTGGCGTGTTACCGGCCACCCACCGCTTCGTGTGCCACTGCTCCGGTCTTCACAGGGTGCTGCTCGCTAACAGCTCTTGCCCCCTACAGTCTGTTAGAGGCGACACTGGCGGAGAGGGGTCACGTTGAAAGGGGAAAAGCGTGGATCCTTCTAAGCAACGGGGCGGTGAGAGAGGGCACAGCATCGGTATTATGGGCCTCCAGGAGCTACGTTGGCATGGTGCTGATGAAACCACCGTGGTCGGTGGTCCTCCTGATGGCTCTCCCCGACTTGCTTGGCCCGGCCGGTTGCCCTTGGGCCGCAAAGGCCAACGTGAGCCCTGTTGGAATGTCACCCTGTGAGTGACCAGGCGACGCCGATGGCTCTCACCCCGGCTTGCTTGCGTAATGGTTTCCGGAGACACTTTGTAGAGGCAACTCCTTTATTGCAACGCACCACGCCAACACTCATACTGACTAAGGACACAGCCCACTTCTTGGCGTGCCTGACACCGGCTACGCTCTAAGGGTCCTCCGGCTACGCTTAACCTAGGGGAGGCTACCCCTGACCCGGCCCAGCCAAGGTGCGGGTCCAGACCACTGGCTTCCTCGGACGTTGCCCTTACAAGGGCGTCGGACCGGGAGTCCCGGAGTCTCACCACCGGCCCCCCTAGCCCCGCTGCCCTTACAAGGGCGTCGGACCGGGAGTCCCAGAGTCTCACCACCGGCCCCCCTAGCCCCGCTGCCCTTACAAGGGCGTCGGACCGGGAGTCCCGGAGTTTCACCACCGGCCCCCCTAGCCCCGCTGCCCTTACAAGGGCGTCGGACCGGGAGTCCCGGAGTCTCACCACCGGCCCCCCTAGCCCCGCTGCCCTTACAAGGGCGTCGTACCGGGAGTCCCGGAGTCTCACCACCGGCCCCCCTAGCCCCGCTGCCCTTACAAGGGCGTCGTACCGTGAGTCCCAGAGTCTCACCACCGGCCCCCCTAGCCCCGCTGCCCTTACAAGGGCGGCGGACTGGGAGTCCCGGAGTCCCACCACCGTCCCGCACAGCGACCCGCTGCCCTTACAAGGGCAGCGGGGCTAGGGGGGTCTCAGGGTCCTAAGCTGGCTGCTCTTCTGGCTTCTATCTGCGACTGGCTCAGACCGGCTGGGACGGTGCCCTTATATGCCTCTTGCCCATCGAGGGGTGGGGTTGCGTGGGGGGTCCCAGAACCCCCGCAGCCCCCCCCCCACCCCCCATTGGGGGCGCCGAGAGGCTTAGCTGTCTGGGGATCCTGAGCCCCCAGCAGCCCCTCCCCTCTCGGGCTGCCACTGCAGCCCTTCCCCCTGGCGGTACGAGGTACCGCCCGCAGGTGGGCCCCCGTCTACGGGCACCGCACTTGGGTAGCCGGTCGCCCTTAGGCCGTGAAAGCCAAGGTGAGCCCTGCGGGAAATGTCACCCTGCGAATGACCCCGGGCGACACCGACGTCTCAGCGGAGGCACGCCCAAGGCGGTGCGCCCATTCGCCGCGGCGCACACGAAGGCGCCCCCCCCCCCCGCCCACCTCTGCCAAGCCCCTGTGCCCGCTGGACCTCGCGAAAAGCGACGTGACCTCGTCTCGTGCAGTCGTCGCCGCCGCCTAGGCCCTTCTCGAGTACGCCTCCAAACTGCGATCGGCCCACGTGGGCAGCCGGAAACACCCCCCCAAACCCCACAAACCCCCCCAAACCCCACAAACCCCAACTCCGTAAGGCCCACGGGGCATTTTTATCGCCGGGAACTGGCGGCCTCCCCGGCTCCAGCGCCGTGGGCATCCGCAGACTTTAGCGGCTTCTCAAACGAGGGCCACGCAGAGGATGGGAAATGGCCCGCGTGCTCGTCAACTCGCGACGGCGAGCTGGGCACGATCTCACGACGCAGATCATCGCCCAGCTATGGCAACCGCCGGCGTCGGAACGAATCCCCCGCGAGGTAATCGTTCCGACACCGGCCATCTCCGCCGGTGCAACATTAAAAAATTAATAATGATAAACTCAACTCTCGGCTCCGCCTCATCCAACGAAGAAGCCGATGGACGCGATGTCAGCAGCGCGGCCTCAGACCTGCATTGCAGCTCACCGAGGGAGCCCATCCATCGAGCAGCTACGCGAAGATTTGTCGAAACTTGACCCCCTTTACCCCCGCTCCCCGTACGCACGTGTAGTAGTTTTTACACACACACACACCCCCACCAGCCGAATCCCACGCAGAAACGTTCAGAGGACGAATAATATTACCCCTCGATTCTTTCGGCAAGGTCACGCGGATAGAAAGTTAGCGCATCGCGACGTTCAGATCGCAACGCAAGCGACGGTTGACCTCGGGCCTGATCGAGGCCGGCTTCGGTCGCAAGGGCTGGCATGGACGCCCACGATCGAGGGGGCTCTTCTTCGACACCCGCCTGGCGGTGTTGGGGTCGGGGGGGGGGGCTGGTGGGCTCCTAGGGGGCCACGGTGATGGAGATTGCGAGCTGAGGGGGGCTGGCTGGGTGGGTTGGTGGCAATACGGCCGGCAGCTGTTGTCGGTGGTGGCACTCACAAACACCAGCACTCACGACCAGCACTCACCACCAGCACTCACTCACCAGCACTCACCAGCACTCACTCACCACCAGCACTCACCACCACCACCCAACACCACCACCAACACCACTCACCACCACTCACCACCACCAACCACCACTCACCACCATCACTCACCACCATCACTCACCACTCACCACCACCACTCACCACCACCAGCACCATCACTCACCACCAGCACTCACCACCACCGCTCACCACCACCACCACCACGCCCTCTATGGACAGTGACAAAGATTCTGTCTTTAAATAACCTTTATTGTACAAAGAGAGACAAAACACGGACGTGGACCGACTGCTCACCACTTCACGTCTTCTCCACGCGAATGAGTAGAGGTCTATGTGTCTGTGTGGTGAGTCTATGTGTCTGTGTGTAGTGAGTCTATGTGTCTGTGTGGTGAGTCTGTGTGTCTCTGTGTGGTGAGTCTGTGTGTCTCTGTGTGGTGAGTCTGTGGGTCTCTGTGTGGTGAGTCTGTGTGGTGAGTCTGTGGTTCTCTGTGTGGTGAGTCTATGTGTCTGTGTGGTGAGTCTGTGGGTCTCTGTGTGGTGAGTCTATGTGTCTGTGTGGTGAATCTGTGGGTCTCTGTGTGGTGAGTCTGTGTCTCTGTGTGGTGAGTCTGTGGTTCTCTGTGTGGTGAGTCTATGTGTCTGTGTGATGAGTCTGTGGGTCTCTGTGTGGTGAGTCTGTGGGTCTCTGTGTGGTGAGTCTGTGGGTCTCTGTGTGGTGAGTCTATGTGTCTGTGTGTTGTCTGTGGGTCTCTGTGTGGTGAGTCTATGTGTCTGTGTGATGAGTCTGTGGGTCTCTGTGTGGTGAGTCTATGTGTCTGTGTGGTGAGTCTATGGGTCTCTGTGTGGTGAGTCTATGGGTCTCTGTGTGATGAGTCTATGGGTCTCTGTGTGGTGAGTCTATGTGTCTGTGTGGTGAGTCTGTGGGTCTCTGTGTGGTGAGTCTGTGTGTCTGTGTGGTGAGTCTATGGGTCTGTGTGGTGAGTCTGTGTGTCTCTGTGTGGTGAGTCTATGGGTCTCTGTGTGGTGAGTCTATGTGTCTCTGTGTGGTGAGTCTATGTGTCTGTGTGGTGAGTCTATGGGTCTCTGTGTGGTGAGTCTATGTGTCTGTGTGGTGAGTCTGTGGGTCTCTGTGTGGTGAGTCTGTGGGTCTCTGTGTGGTGAGTCTGTGGGTCTCTGTGTGGTGAGTCTGTGGGTCTCTGTGTGGTGAGTCTATGTGTCTGTGTGTTGTCTGTGGGTCTCTGTGTGGTGAGTCTGTGTGTCTCTGTGTGGTGAGTCTGTGGGTCTCTGTGTGGTGAGTCTATGGGTCTCTGTGTGATGAGTCTATGGTTCTCTGTGTGGTGAGTCTGTGGGTCTCTGTGTGGTGAGTCTATGGGTCTCTGTGTGATGAGTCTATGGGTCTCTGTGTGATGAGTCTATGGTTCTCTGTGTGGTGAGTCTGTGGGTCTCTGTGTGGTGAGTCTATGGGTCTCTGTGTGGTGAGTCTATGTGTCTCTGTGTGGTGAGTCTGTGTGTCTCTGTGTGATGAGTATGTGGGTCTCTGTGTGATGAGTCTGTGGGTCTCTGTGTGGTGAGTCTATGGGTCTCTGTGTGATGAGTCTATGGGTCTCTGTGTGATGAGTCTATGGGTCTCTGTGTGATGAGTCTATGGGTCTCTGTGTGGTGAGTCTATGGGTCTGTGTGGTGAGTCTATGGGTCTCTGTGTGATGAGTCTATGGGACTCTGCGTGATGAGTCTATGGGTCTCTGTGTGGTGAGTCTATGGGTCTGTGTGGTGAGTCTATGGGTCTCTGTGTGGTGAGTCTGTGGTTCTCTGTGTGGTGAGTCTATGGGTCTCTGTGTGGTGAGTCTATGGGTCTCTGTGTGATGAGTCTATGGGTCTCTGTGTGATGAGTCTATGGGTCTCTGTGTGGTGAGTCTATGGGTCTGTGTGGTGAGTCTATGGGTCTCTGTGTGATGAGTCTGTGGGTCTCTGTGTGATGAGTCTACGGGTCTCTGTGTGGTGAGTCTATGGGTCTCTGTGTGTTGAGTCTGTGGGTCTCTGTGTGGTGAGTCTATGGGTCTCTGTGTGTTGAGTCTGTGGGTCTCTGTGTGGTGAGTCTACGGGTCTTTGTGTGGTGAGTCTATGGGTCTCTGTGTGGTGAGTCTATGGGTCTTTGGTGGTAAGTCTGGGTCTCTGTGTGATTGTGTGTGTGTATGAGTGAGTGTGTGGGTGTGTGAGTGAATGTGTGTGAGTGAATGTGTGTGTGAGTGAATGTGTGTGTGAGTGAATGTGTGTGTGTGAGTGAATGTGTGTGTATGAGTGTGTGTATGAGTGAGTGTGTGTATGAGTGAGTGTGTGTATGAGTGAGTGTGTGTGGGTGTGTATGAATGTGTGTATGAGTGTATGAGTGTGTGTGGGTGTGTATGAATGTGTATGAGTGTGTGTATGAATGTGTGTGTGTGAGTATGTGTGTGAGTGTGTGTATGAATATGTGGGTGTATGAGTGTGTGTATGAATGTGTGGGTGTATGAGTGTGGGTGTATGAGTGTGTGTATGAATGTGTGTGTGAGTGTGTGTATGAGTGTGTGTATGAATGTGTGTGTGAGTGTGTGTATGAATGTGTGTATGAATGTGTGTGTGTATGAATGTGTGTATGAGTGTGTGGGTGTGAGTGTGTGTATGAGTGAGTGTATGAATGTGTGTGTGTGAGTGTGAATGTGTGTGTGAGTGTGTGTATGAATGTGTGTGTGTGTGTCTGAGTGTATGAGTGTGTGTGTGTATGAATGTGTGTATGAGTGTGTGAGTGTGTATGAGTGTGTGTATGAATGTGTGTGTGTGTGAGTGTGTGTATGAATGTGTGTATGAATGTGTGTGTGTGTGTCTGAGTGTTCGCTAGCCTAGGCTGTCCCCCCATGGTCTGGAGCCCCCAGGTCTCCCCTTGTTGGCACTCCCCGTCACCTCGCTGCGTTTGCCCGCCACCGCCACCCCCGGTACCGGAGCTGCCCCCTGCTGCTGCTGCTGCTGCAGGGGATTCTGGGAGAACGTCTGTCTGAGCGGAGCTGCACCAATGGGGGAGGGCAGGGGGGGGGTGTCAGGACAAAGACAAAGGTGCTCCCCCGCCCGGCTGTATAGCCTCGAACAAGATTGCCGTGCGTGTGGTGGTGTGGCCGGAACCACTCCCACCCGGCCACCTCGGCTAGCGAACGCTCGCACACTCACAGCTACACTCACACACACACAACAACAACCGCCGTTCGCCACTAAGTGGCGGTGACATCACCACGACGCTTGTGCCAGGCCATGTGCACCTTGAGGCCACGTGAAGTGTCGAACGCCCGCTGGCAGGAGGTCACGGGGCAGACCCAGCAGGTGCCACGGGTCGACTGACTGAGATGACTGGCTGATGCACCACCTGTGCCCCCTACTGCGCCAACCGGCGCTCCGCTCGTTGTTGTGAGCGTCGCTCCTCCGCCCTCCGTTGTTGTTGGAGGGCGACTGCCTCCAACTGCCCAGTAGCGTCCTTCACGAGCCTCCTCCACAGAGGCCGATCTTGACACCGCTGGTACCAGTCATCGGCAAGTCCACTCAGCTCCACGTCCTCCTGTGCCACATCACTCCATCTCTTCTCTAGCCCGTGCCGCGCCCGCTTAGCCCCCTCAATCCGGCCAAACAAAAGCTGTTTCGGCATGCGGTGGCTGGGCATGCGGGCTACATGACCCAGCCATCGCAGCCTTGCCCGTAGGAGGAGCTCACCGATGGGACCTTGCCCAGATCTTTCAAGGATTTCTGAGCTCCTCACACAATGCAGTCTGGTTAAACCCAGGATGGATCGTAGGCAGGCCAGCCTAAATGTTTCCAACCGGCGAAGATGCTCCATTAAGGGGGTCCACGTTTCACAAGCGTAGAGAAGGGAGGGAATGACCATGGCTGAGAAGACCTGAAGCTTAGTGCGGAGCGACAGACCAGGTAGCTTCCACACAGCGTTACGCAACCGATGAAAAGATATTGCCGCTCGACTGATTCGGAGTGAGAGCTCTGCTGTTAAACTGGAGCCAGTCATAAGCACACTGCCCAGGTATGGGAAACTCTCCACTCTCTCCACAACTGCCCCATCACCGATTGGGAGTTGTGGGGGTGGAGTGTCCGATGGTACAAAATACCCAGGCAGGTGCTTAGTTTTGGTGGGGCTGATGGTAAGGCCCCATCTCTTAGTGGCACGCTCCAGTCTCAGCAGCAGCGTCTCCAACTCCTCCTCTGAATGAGCAGCTATTACCAAATCATCAGCAACATAACGTGGTTGAGCAATAGGGAGCCATCCCTTGACCGCACCCGGGCATCGATCAGTCTCCCATTATATCTGTACCATATGGAGATTCCCCCGGTACAGCTATTGAAAGCCTCACCATCATGAAGGTCCTTAATGATGGTGAGCAGAGGGTCAGGGACTCCGAAAGCACGAAGAACAACCCAGAGCCCAGGCCTACTGATGGTATCATAGGACTTGACCAGGTCAATAAAGCAGCACGCACTCACACACACTCACATTCACACACACACACATTCACACACATTCACAAACACATTCACACTCACATTCACTCACACACACATTCACACACATTCACAAACACATTCACACTCACATTCACTCACACAAACACTTACATTCACACACACATTCATACACATTCACACACATTCACACTCACATTCACTCACACACACATTCACAAACACATTCACACTCACATTCACTCACACACACATTCACACACATTCACAAACACATTCACACTCACATTCACTCACACAAACACTCACATTCACACAAAGAGACAAAGATCCCCCATATAGCCTTAACAGACTGTAGGGGCAAGTGCTGTTAGCGAGCACCTATGAAGGCCGGAACGGTACACGAGGGGGTGGGTGGCCAGCACCACGCCCGACCGCCTTTGTCTCCCCAGTGGCAATGTTTACACACCGCACCAGGTACTCATTTGAGGCTGAGTCGACCTAGGGGAGGCCCGGGACCGGTTCAGATAATCGTCACTGGTGTTGGCCGTGAGCGGGAATCGAACCCGGGTCGCCAGGTTCATAGCGCAGCGCGCTAACCGCTACACTATCGCTCCCCATCACATTCACACACACACACATTCACACACACTCACACACACATTCACACTCACATTCACTCACACAAACACTCACATTCACACACACACATTCACACACATTCACACTCACATTCACTCACACAAACACTCACGTTCACTCACACGTTCACACACACATTCACACTCACATACACTCACTCACACTCACATTCATACACATTCACACACATTCACACACACTCACACACACACATTCACACTCACACACACACATTCACACTCACACACACATTCACACACACACATTCACACACACTCACACATTCACACACACTCACACACATTCACACACACTCACACACATTCACACACACTCACACACTCACTCACACTCACACACACACATTCATACACATTCACACACACACACACTCACACACACTCAGAGACACAGACAAAGACCCCCCCCATCCCGTGTAGCCTTGACAGACTGTAGGGGCAAGTGCTGTTAGCGAGTAGCAGCACCTACGAAGGCCGGCATACACACACACACATTCACACACACTCACTCACATTCACACACATTTACACATTCACACACACTCACACACACACTCACTCACATTCACACACACACACTCAGAGACACAGACAAACAGACTGTTGGGGCAAGGCCGGCACGGTGGTACAAGAGGTGGGTGGGTGGCCAGCACCACGCCCGGCCGCCTTTGTCTCCCCGGTGGCGATGTTTACCGCACGAGGTTACTCATTTGAGGCCGAGTCGACCTAGGGGAGGGCCAGGGCCGCTCCATCGCCTGAGCAAGGGGATCTCGGAGGTAGCTCCGCGATGTCCGCTTCCCCGCACGCAGCGCCTGAGCTCTAAGCCAATCAGAAGCCAGGACTGTGACGCGGGGGACCACCTGGGGAGTGGGTGGCTTGGCCCGTGTGAGGCTCGTGTGAGTGAGCGGGGGGGTGGGGGGGGGGAGGGGAGGGAGGGGGAGGGAGGGAGGGGAGGGGGAGGGAGGGAGTGAATGGGAGGGAGGGAGGGGAGGGAGGGGGGAGGGGGAGAAGGGATGGAGGGGAAGGGATGGAGTGGAGGGAGGGGAGGGGGAGGGAGTGAATGGGAGGGAGGGGGGGGAGGGAGGGGGGAGTGAATGGGAGGGAGGGGAGGGGAGGGAGGGGGGGGAGGTACCGACCCTTGGCGGCGATATCGAGCCGGTGCTTGATGTATCTCTCACGCTCCTTGAGGCGGTGAGCTTCCTTAGAATCATTCCAATCTGCGCAAACACACTCACACAGAGACCCGTAGACTCACACAGAGACCCATAGACTCACACAGAGACCCGTAGACTCACACAGAGACCCGTAGACTCACACAGAGACCCATAGACTCACACAGAGACCCGTAGACTCACACAGAGACCCGTAGACTCACACAGAGACCCATAGACTCACACAGAGACCCATAGACTCACACAGCGACCCATAGACTCATCACACAGACACAGACTCACACAAAGACCCTTAGACTCATCACACAGACACAGACTCACACAGAGACCCATAGACACATCACACAGACACAGACTCGCACAGAGACCCATAGACTCATCACACAGACACAGACTCACACAGAGACCCATAGACACATCACACAGACACAGACTAACACAGAGACCCGTAGACATATCACATAGACACAGAGGCCGTAGACACATCACAGAGACACAGACTCACACACTTGCTACACATACACTACACACACACACTGCACCACACACACACTACACCCACACTACACACACGCTACCCACTACTACACACACACACTACACATACGCCACACACACACCCACAACACACACGCTACACACTCACACTACACAGACGCTACACACTCACACTACACAGACGCTACACACACACTCACTACACACACTCACACTACACACACGCCACACACGCTACACACACACACTTGCTACACACACACTTGCTACACACACTACACACATGCTACACACACTTGCTACACACACACACGCTACACACACACACACTACACACACACACTACACACACTACTACACACACACTACACACACACTACACACACTACACACACACCACACACACACACACTACACACACTACTACACACACTACACACACACTACACACACTACACACACACACTACACACACACTACACACACTACTACACACACACACTACTACACACACACACACACTACTACACACTACACACACACTACACACAGTACTACACACTACTACACACACTACACACACTACTACACACACACTACACACACTACACACTACTAAACAACACACACTACACACTACACTACACACACTACTACACACACTACACACATTACACACACTACACACATTACACACACTACACACTACACACACTACACACACACTACACACATTACACACACTACACACACTACACACATTACACACACTACACACATTACACACACTACACACTACACACACTACACACACACTACACACACTACACACATTACACACACTACACACTACACACATTACACACACTACACACTACACACACTACACACACTACACAGTACTACACACACTACACACACACACTACACACAGTACTACACACTACTAAACAACACACACTACACACACTACTACACACACTACACACACACTACTACACACTACACTACACACACCACACACTACTACACTACACACACACACACACCACTACTACACACACTACTACACACTACACACACTACTACACACACACTACACACACTACTACACACACACACCACTACACACACACACGTGCTCACTCTTCTTAACGGTGGAGATGAAGCCCTGGCTGGGCATGGCTCCCGCCGCGTGCCGCACGCGCTCCGGAATTCCCAGGATCCGGCGGACCGAGCCCACTCGAAGCACCGACACTTGCATCAGCGACACCACATTTGACGTTAGCCAGTAGGTGAACACCGCCTGCCAGACAGAGAGAGAGAGACACGGAAGGCACAGGGGATCCCACGCGTAGGTCTGCGACAGACTCCCCCCTGCCCCGAGTCTTCCGTCGCTGCAGGGAAGCCACACACTCTCTCTCCCCGCGGGGTGGGGGGGGGGTTCTTTACGGTCAGGTCCAAGGCACGCGGGAAAGATCACTGAGGCGAGAACACGACGTCACGGTCGCTCCCTTGCTCGCCAAATTCTCCAGCACCCCCGCCCTCCCCTGCACGTGGTGGCTGGGGTAATTGTTGGGCCCAACAGGGGGCAATAGCGGTAGGACTTGGGGTGGTGGTGGTGGAGGGGGGGGGGGATTACGCAACAATCCAGGTGCCTCGAGAAGGAGGTTCCGGATGGTGTGGGCGTGGCCGGGGGTGACCGCCGGACCCCGGAGCGGCTTGGGGAGTTGGCCTCGAAGCCGAAGAAACCAGAAGCCACCCGAGGGGATAGGGGCCCCGGAGCCCCAAGCACCCGATAGTCCTTCTAAGGGGGGCCGTGGAGCTCGGTGAGGTCAGGGTCGTGACTCCCCTAGGCCCCGCTGGCCGGAGGGCCACAGGAGCAGTAATAGCCCAGGGGCGGGCAAATGCTTTGGAGTCGCGTGCCACGGTGGGTTCTGAAATTCGACAGACCGGGTGGGAGCGTTTGCGTGAACCAAATATATCAGCGACGTGTAAAAATCATTACGCAAAAGGAATTTGGCCCTCAACGGGTAGCAAAGTATTTGTTTGCGAGGCAATTTAACAAACTGCACGGACACGAACGGCACAACAAACAATGTCGTAACTCCCGGTCAAAGTGCGCCATCTAACGGGGAAATGGAGAGGGGGCATTACAGGAGAAGGGGAAAATTTAATTTAAGAAGAATAATAATAATTTTCGATTTAAAGCTTTCGTGACTGCAAGGATTCATCTTCTTTGGTTCTTTCGGTAAAGTCACGTAGAATGGTAATAAAATAATAAATTGATAAAATAAAATAACACAATAATATTCTCACGACGTTTCGGCCACAACACAAGCGGCCTTCATCAGGTGAAGGGGGCGAGACTGTCTGGTAGGACATCGCTGGAGTGAAAGAGAGAATATATTAATATTATTGTGCTCACAGCCACCGCAGCGCGACGGATCGGCAACTACCGAGGAGGATGGGCGGTTGTTTTGCCACACGGAACACCACACACACACACACACACGCGTGCAACATGCACACACGCAACACAACACACAACACACGCACACACGCACACACAACACACACGCACCACACACACGCAACACACGCAACACGCACGCATGTGTCAGCCATTAGCGGAATACTGTCTCCACGTGTGGCTGTGTGCGGTCGTGGTTGTAAAAATGCGTGCGGGTGGTTGCGATTGCGGGGATTTGGTGTGATGGTGGCCGTGTGTGTGTGGTGGTTTTGGTGGCTGTGTGTGTGATGGATGTGTGTGTTGTGGTTGTGTGTGGTGGTTGTGTGTGTGATGGTTTTGTGTGTGATGGTTGTGTGTCTGCGTTGTGGTTGCGTGTTGGCTGTGTATGTGCGATGGTTGTGTGTGTGTGTGCGGTGATTGTGGTTGTTGTGTGTGTGATGGTTGTGTGTGTAGTGGTTGTGTGTGTGTGTGTAGTGGTTGTGTGTGTGGTGGTTGTGGTTGTTGTGTGTGTGATGGTTGTGTGTGGTGGTTGTGTGTGTGATGGTTGTGTGTGTGATGGTTGTGTGTGTGATGGTTGTGTGTGATGGTTGTGTGTGTGATGGTTGTGTGTGTGGTGGTTGTGTGTGTGATGGTTGTGTGTGTGGTGGTTGTGTGTGGTGGTTGTGTGTGATGGTTGTGTGTGGTGGTTGTGTGTGATGGTTGTGTGTGGTGGTTGTGTGTGTGGTGGTTGTGGTTGTTGTGTGTGTGATGGTTGTGTGTGTGATGGTTGTGTGTGTGGTGGTTGTGTGTGTGGTGGTTGTGTGTGATGGTTTTGTGTGTGTGTGTGATGGTTGTGTGTGTGTTGGTTGTGTGTGTGTGATGGATGTGTGTATGTGTGATGGTTGTGTGTGTGTGTGTTGTGGTTGCGTGTTGGTTGTGTGTGTGTGTGTGTGATGGTTGTGTGTGTGTGGTGGTTGTGTGTGTGCGTGATGGTTGTGTGTGCGTTGTGGCTGCGTGTGTGATGGTTGTGTGTGTGTGTGATGGTTGTGTGTGTGTGTGATGGTTGTGTGTGTGATAGTTGTGTGTGTGTGATGGTTGTGTGTGTGTGATGGTTGTGTGTGTGTGATTGTTGTGTGTGGTTGTTGTGTGTGCGTGTGTGTGATGGTTGTTGTGTGTGTGTGATGGTTGTGTGTGTGTGTGATGGTTGTGTGTGTGTGTGATGGTTGTGGGTGTGTTGTGGTTGCGTGTTGGTTGTGTGTGTGTGATGGTTGTGTGTGATGGTTGTGTGTGATGGTTGTGTGTGTGTGATGGTTGTGGGTGTGTGTGATGGTTGTGTGTGTGTGTGATGGTTGTGTGTGTGTGTGAGATGGTTGTGTGTGTGTGCGCGCGTTGTGGCGGTTGTGTGTGTGTGATGGTTGTGTGTGATGGTTGTGTGTGTGTGTGCATTGTGGTTGCGTGTGTGATGGTTGTGTGTGTGTGATGGTTGTGTGTGTGTGATGGTTGTGTGTGTGCACTGTGGTTGTGTGTGTGATGGGTGTGTGTGTGTGATGGTTGTGTGTGATGGTTGTGTGTGTGTGGTTGTTGTGTGTGTGTGATGGTTGTGTGTTTGTGTGATGGTTGTGTGTGTGTGTGATGGTTGTGTGTGTGTGTGATGGTTGCGTGTGTGTGTGTGTGTTGTGGTTGTGTGCGTTGTGGCTGCGTGTTGGTTGTGTGTGTGTGGTGGTTGTGTGTGTGTGTGATGGTTGTGTGTGTGTGTGATGGTTGTGTGTGTGCGTTGTGGTTGTGTGTGATGGTTGTGTGTGTGTGCGTGTGTGTGATGGTTGTGTGTGTGTGATGGCTGTGTGTGTGTTGTGGCTGCATGTTAGTTGTGTGTGTGATGGTTGTGTGTGATGGTTGTGTGTGTGCGATGGCTGTGTGTGTGTGATAGTTGTGTGTGTGTGATGGTTGTGTGTGTGTGTGATGGTTGTGTGTGTGTGTGAGTGTGATGCTTGTGTGTGTGTGTGTGTGATGGTTGTGTGTGTGCGTTGTGCTTGTGTGTGTGATGGTTGTGTGTGTGTGTGATGGTTGTGTCTGTGTGTTGTGGTTGTGTGTGTGTGGTGGTTGTGTGTGTGTGTGATGGTTGTGTCTGTGTGTTGTGGTTGTGTGTGTGTGATGGTTGTGTGTGTGTGTGAGTGTGATGCTTGTGTGTGTGTTGTGGTTGTGTGTGTGTGTGATGGTTGTGTGTGTGTGTGTGTGATGGTTGTGTCTGTGTGTTGTGGTTGTGTGTGTGTGATGGTTGTGTGTGTGTGAGTGTGATGCTTGTGTGTGTTGTGGTTGTGTGTGTGTGATGGTTGTGTGTGTGATGGTTGTGTGTGTGTGATGGTTGTGTCTGTGTGTTATGGTTGTGTGTGTGTGATAGTTGTGTGTGTGTGTGTGATGGTTGTGTGTGTGTGATGGCTGTGTGTGTGTGTGATGGTTGTGGTTGTGTGTGCGTTGTGGCTGCGTGTCGGCTGTGACGTCCGCGTCCCGACTCTCACGGTGGGGAAGGAAGCGACGAGCGGCAGGATGACGATGGGGACGATGCGGAACACGTTCTTCATGGCCTTGTAGTTGGGGTTGTCCACTCCTGTCTCAGCTCCCAGCTGGAGAGAGAGAGAGATGAGAGAGCAGAGAGGACGCAGGGCTAAATTACTCCACGTCAAGTCCCAGGGGCAGCCTCACCGAAAGTCTCCTGCCAGATTTTCCCCCGGACGGCCGCGTCGCAGCAGCGGGGAGGGCAGACATGTCACCGTTGAGGTAGCTGGCGTTGGGGGTGGGGTGGGTTGTGGCCTATAGTAAGTTCCACTGTGGGTGCCGGGGTTTAGCTACGGGAGGAGGGGAAGCCGGAGAAACGCGGAGGAAACCCCACGCAGGACAGGGGGAGATCACACAGACTCCACTCACTCACTCTGTAGAACAGGGGGAGATCACACAAACTCCACTAACTCTGTAGGACAGGGGGAGATCACACAAACTCCACTCACTCACTCTGTAGAACAGGGGGAGATCACACAAACTCCACTCACTCTGTAGGACAGGGGGAGATCACACAAACTCCACTCACTCTGTAGAACAGGGGGAGATCACACAAACTCCACTCACTCTGTAGAACAGGGGGAGATCACACAAACTCCACTCACTCTGTAGGACAGGGGGAGATCACACAAACTCCACTCACTCTGTAGAACAGAGGGAGATCACACAAACTCCACTCACTCACTCTGTAGAACAGGGGGAGATCACACAAACTCCACTCACTCTGTAGGACAGAGGGAGATCACACAAACTCCACTCACTCTGTAGGACAGGGGGAGATCACACAAACTCCACTCACTCTGTAGAACAGAGGGAGATCACACAAACTCCACTCACTCACTCTGTAGAACAGGGGGAGATCACACAAACTCCACTCACTCACTCTGTAGAAAAGGGGTAGATCACACAAATTCCACTCACTCTGTAGGACAGAGGGAGATCACACAAACTCCACTCACTCTGTAGAACAGGGGGAGATCACACAAACTCCACTCACTCTGTAGAACAGGGGGAGATCACACAGACTCCACTCACTCTGTAGAACAGGGGTAGATCACACAAACTCCACTCACTCTGTAGAACAGGGGTAGATCACACAAACTCCACTCACTCTGTAGAACAGGGGGAGATCACACAAACTCCACTCACTCTGTAGAACAAAGGGAGGAGATCACACAAACTCCACTCACTTCGTAGAACAGGGGGAGATCACACAAACTCCACTCACTCTGTAGAACAGGGGGAGAGATCACACAAACTCCACTCACTCTGTAGAACAGGGGGAGATCACACAAACTCCACTCACTCTGTAGAACAGGGGGAGATCACACAAACTCCACTCACTCCGTAGAACAGGGGGAGATCACACAAACTCCACTCACTCACTCTGTAGAACAGGGGGAGGAGATCACACAAACTCCACTCACTCTGTAGAACAGGGGGAGATCACACAAACTCCACTCACTCACTCTGTAGAACAGGGGGAGATCACACAAACTCCACTCACTCACTCTGTAGAACAGGGGGAGCTCACACAAACTCCACTCACTCACTCTGTAGAACAGGGGGAGATCACGCAAACTCCACTCACTCACTCTATAGAACAGGGGGAGATCACACAAAGTCCACTCACTCGCTCTGTAGGACAGGGGGAGATCACACAAACTCCACTCACTCTGTAGAACAGGGGGAGCGAACACACAAACTCCACTCACTCACTCTGTAGAACAGGGGGAGATCACACAAACTACACTCACTCTGTAGAACAGGGGGAGATCACACAAACTCCACTCACTCACTCTATAGAACAGGGGGAGATCACACAAAGTCCACTCACTCGCTCTGTAGGACAGGGGGAGATCACACAAACTCCACTCACTCACTCTGTAGAACAGGGAGAGATCACACAAACTCCACTCACTCACTCTGTAGAACAGGGGGAGATCACACAAACTCCACTCACTCTGTAGAACAGGGGGAGAGATCACACAAACTCCACTCACTCTGTAGGACAGGGGGAGATCACACACACTCCACTCACTCACTCTGTAGAACAGGGGGAGATCATACAGACTCCACTCACTCACTCTATAGAACAGGGGGAGATCACACAAAGTCCACTCACTCGCTCTGTAGGACAGGGGGAGATCACACAAACTCCACTCACTCACTCTGTAGAACAGGGGGAGATCACACAAACTTCACTCACTCACTCTGTAGAACAGGGGGAGATCACACAAACTCCACTCACTCACTCTGCAGAACAGGGGGAGATCACACAAACTCCACTCGCTCTGTAGGACAGGGGGAGATCACACAAACTCCACTCACTCACTCTGTAGAACAGGGGGAGATCACACAAAGTCCACTCACTCGCTCTGTAGGACAGGGGGAGATCACACAAACTTCACTCACTCACTCTGTAGAACAGGGGGAGATCACACAAACTCCACTCACTCACTCTGTAGAACAGGGGGAGATCACACAAACTCCACTCACTCACTCTGTAGAACAGGGGGAGATCACACAAACTCCACTCACTCACTCTGTAGAACAGGGGGAGATCACACAAACTCCACTCACTCAAACTGTAGAACATGGGGAGATCACACAAACTCCACTCACTCTGTAGAACAGGGGGAGGAGATCACACAAACTCCACTCACTCACTCTGTAGAACAGGGGGATGAGATCACACAAACTCTACTCACTCACTCTGTAGAACAGGGGGAGGAGATCACACAAACTCCACTCACTCACTCTGTAGAACAGGGGGATGAGATCACACAAACTCCACTCACTCACTCTGTAGAAGAGGGGGAGGAGATCACACAAACTCCACTCACTCTGTAGAACAGGGGGAGATCACACAAACTCCACTCACTCACTCTATAGAACAGGGGGAGGAGATCACACAAACTCCACTCACTCACTCTGTAGAACAGGGGGAGATCACGCAAACTCCACTCACTCACTCTGTAGAACAGGGGGAGATCACACAAACTCCACTCAATCACTCTGTAGAACAGGGGGAGAGATCACGCAAACTCCACTCACTCACTCTGTAGAACAGGGGGAGATCACACAAACTCCACTCACTCTGTAGAACAAGGGGAGATCACACAAACTCCACTCACTCTGTAGAACAAAGGGAGGAGATCACACAAACTCCACTCACTTCGTAGAACAGGGGGAGATCACACAAACTCCACTCACTCTGTAGAACAGGGGGAGAGATCACACAAACTCCACTCACTCTGTAGAACAGGGGGAGATCACACAAACTCCACTCACTCTGTAGAACAGGGGGAGATCACACAAACTCCACTCACTCTGTAGAACAGGGGGAGATCACACAAACTCCACTCACTCTGTAGAACAGGGGGAGATCACACAAACTCCACTCACTCCGTAGAACAGGGGGAGATCACACAAACTCCACTCACTCACTCTGTAGAACAGGGGGAGGAGATCACACAAACTCCACTCACTCTGTAGAACAGGGGGAGATCACACAAACTCCACTCACTCACTCTATGGAACAGGGGGAGGAGATCACACAAACTCCACTCACTCACTCTGTAGAACAGAGGGAGATCACACAAACTCCACTCACTCACTATAGAACAGGGGGAGGAGATCACACAAACTCCACTCACTCTGTAGAACAGGGGGAGCGAACACACAAACTCCACTCACTCACTCTGTAGAACAGGGGGAGATCACACAAACTCCACTCACTCACTCCGTAGAACAGGGGGAGATCACACAAACTCCACTCACTCTGTAGAACAGGGGGAGATCACACAAACTCCACTCACTCACTCTGTAGAACAGGGGGAGATCACACAAACTCCAACACTCACTCTATAGAACAGGGGGAGGAGATCACACAAACTCCACTCACTCACTCCGTAGAACAGGGGGAGATCACACAAACTCCACTCACTCTGTAGAACAGGGGGAGGAGATCACACAAACTCCACTCACTCTATAGAACAGGGGGAGGAGATCACACAAACTCCACTCACTCTGTAGAACAGGGGGAGAGAACACACAAACTCCACTCACTCATTCTGTATAACAGGGGGAGATCACACAAACTCCACTCACTCACTCTGTAGAACAGGGGGAGAGATCACACAAACTCCACTCACTCTGTAGAACAGGGGGAGATCACACAAACTCCACTCACTCTGTAGAACAGGGGGAGATCACACAAACTCCACTCACTCCGTAGAACAGGGGGAGATCACACAAACTCCACTCACTCACTCTGTAGAACAGGGGGAGGAGATCACACAAACTCCACTCACTCTGTAGAACAGGGGGAGATCACACAAACTCCACTCACTCACTCTGTAGAACAGGGGGAGATCACACAAACTCCACTCACTCACTCTGTAGAACAGGGGGAGATCACACAAACTCCACTCACTCACTCTGTAGAACAGGGGGAGATCACGCAAACTCCACTCACTCACTCTATAGAACAGGGGGAGATCACACAAAGTCCACTCACTCGCTCTGTAGGACAGGGGGAGATCACACAAACTCCACTCACTCTGTAGAACAGGGGGAGCGAACACACAAACTCCACTCACTCACTCTGTAGAACAGGGGGAGATCACACAAACTACACTCACTCTGTAGAACAGGGGGAGATCACACAAACTCCACTCACTCACTCTATAGAACAGGGGGAGATCACACAAAGTCCACTCACTCGCTCTGTAGGACAGGGGGAGATCACACAAACTCCACTCACTCACTCTGTAGAACAGGGAGAGATCACACAAACTCCACTCACTCACTCTGTAGAACAGGGGGAGATCACACAAACTCCACTCACTCTGTAGAACAGGGGGAGAGATCACACAAACTCCACTCACTCTGTAGGACAGGGGGAGATCACACACACTCCACTCACTCACTCTGTAGAACAGGGGGAGATCATACAGACTCCACTCACTCACTCTATAGAACAGGGGGAGATCACACAAAGTCCACTCATTCGCTCTGTAGGACAGGGGGAGATCACACAAACTCCACTCACTCACTCTGTAGAACAGGGGGAGATCACACAAACTTCACTCACTCACTCTGTAGAACAGGGGGAGATCACACAAACTCCACTCACTCACTCTGCAGAACAGGGGGAGATCACACAAACTCCACTCGCTCTGTAGGACAGGGGGAGATCACACAAACTCCACTCACTCACTCTGTAGAACAGGGGGAGATCACACAAAGTCCACTCACTCGCTCTGTAGGACAGGGGGAGATCACACAAACTTCACTCACTCACTCTGTAGAACAGGGGGAGATCACACAAACTCCACTCACTCACTCTGTAGAACAGGGGGAGATCACACAAACTCCACTCACTCACTCTGTAGAACAGGGGGAGATCACACAAACTCCACTCACTCACTCTGTAGAACAGGGGGAGATCACACAAACTCCACTCACTCAAACTGTAGAACATGGGGAGATCACACAAACTCCACTCACTCTGTAGAACAGGGGGAGGAGATCACACAAACTCCACTCACTCACTCTGTAGAACAGGGGGATGAGATCACACAAACTCTACTCACTCACTCTGTAGAACAGGGGGAGGAGATCACACAAACTCCACTCACTCACTCTGTAGAACAGGGGGATGAGATCACACAAACTCCACTCACTCACTCTGTAGAAGAGGGGGAGGAGATCACACAAACTCCACTCACTCTGTAGAACAGGGGGAGATCACACAAACTCCACTCACTCACTCTATAGAACAGGGGGAGGAGATCACACAAACTCCACTCACTCACTCTGTAGAACAGGGGGAGATCACGCAAACTCCACTCACTCACTCTGTAGAACAGGGGGAGATCACACAAACTCCACTCAATCACTCTGTAGAACAGGGGGAGAGATCACGCAAACTCCACTCACTCTGTAGAACAGGGGGAGATCACACAAACTCCACTCACTCTGTAGAACAAGGGGAGATCACACAAACTCCACTCACTCTGTAGAACAAAGGGAGGAGATCACACAAACTCCACTCACTTCGTAGAACAGGGGGAGATCACACAAACTCCACTCACTCTGTAGAACAGGGGGAGAGATCACACAAACTCCACTCACTCTGTAGAACAGGGGGAGATCACACAAACTCCACTCACTCTGTAGAACAGGGGGAGATCACACAAACTCCACTCACTCCGTAGAACAGGGGGAGATCACACAAACTCCACTCACTCACTCTGTAGAACAGGGGGAGGAGATCACACAAACTCCACTCACTCTGTAGAACAGGGGGAGATCACACAAACTCCACTCACTCACTCTATAGAACAGGGGGAGGAGATCACACAAACTCCACTCACTCACTCTGTAGAACAGAGGGAGATCACACAAACTCCACTCACTCACTATAGAACAGGGGGAGGAGATCACACAAACTCCACTCACTCTGTAGAACAGGGGGAGCGAACACACAAACTCCACTCACTCACTCTGTAGAACAGGGGGAGATCACACAAACTCCACTCACTCACTCTGTAGAACAGGGGGAGGAGATCACACAAACTCCACTCACTCTGTAGAACAGGGGGAGATCACACAAACTCCACTCACTCACTCTATAGAACAGGGGGAGGAGATCACACAAACTCCACTCACTCACTCTGTAGAACAGGGGGAGATCACACAAACTCCACTCTCTCTGTAGAACAGGGGGAGATCACACAAACTCCACTCACTCACTCTGTAGAACAGGGGGAGAGATCACACAAACTCCACTCACTCACTCTGTAGAACAGGGGGAGGAGATCACACAAACTCCACTCACTCTGTAGAACAGGGGGAGATCACACAAACTCCACTCACTCACTCTGTAGAACAGGGGGAGGAGATTACACAAACTCCACTCACTCTGTAGAACAGGGGGAGGAGATCACACAAACTCCACTCACTCTGTAGAACAGGGGGAGATCACACAAACTCCACTCACTCTGTAGAACAGGGGGAGGAGATCACACAAACTCCACTCACTCACTCTGTAGAACAGGGGGAGGAGATCACACAAACTCCACTCACTCACTCTGTAGAACAGGGGGATGAGATCACACAAACTCCACTCACTCACTCTGTAGAAGAGGGCGAGGAGATCACACAAACTCCACTCATTCTGTATAACAGGGGGAGATCACACAAACTCCACTCACTCACTCTATAGAACAGGGGGAGGAGATCACACAAACTCCACTCACTCTGTAGAACAGGGGGAGCGAACACACAAACTCCACTCACTCACTCTGTAGAACAGGGGGAGATCACACAAACTCCACTCACTCACTCCGTAGAACAGGGGGAGATCACACAAACTCCACTCACTCTGTAGAACAGGGGGAGATCACACAAACTCCACTCACTCACTCTGTAGAACAGGGGGAGATCACACAAACTCCAACACTCACTCTATAGAACAGGGGGAGGAGATCACACAAACTCCACTCACTCACTCCGTAGAACAGGGGGAGATCACACAAACTCCACTCACTCTGTAGAACAGGGGGAGGAGATCACACAAACTCCACTCACTCTATAGAACAGGGGGAGGAGATCACACAAACTCCACTCACTCTGTAGAACAGGGGGAGATCACACAAACTCCACTCACTCACTCTATAGAACAGGGGGAGGAGATCACACAAACTCCACTCACTCACTCTGTAGAACAGGGGGAGATCACACAAACTCCACTCTCTCTGTAGAACAGGGGGAGATCACACAAACTCCACTCACTCACTCTGTAGAACAGGGGGAGAGATCACACAAACTCCACTCACTCACTCTGTAGAACAGGGGGAGGAGATCACACAAACTCCACTCACTCTGTAGAACAGGGGGAGATCACACAAACTCCACTCACTCACTCTGTAGAACAGGGGGAGGAGATTACACAAACTCCACTCACTCTGTAGAACAGGGGGAGGAGATCACACAAACTCCACTCACTCTGTAGAACAGGGGGAGATCACACAAACTCCACTCACTCTGTAGAACAGGGGGAGGAGATCACACAAACTCCACTCACTCACTCTGTAGAACAGGGGGAGATCACACAAACTCCACTCACTCACTCTGTAGAACAGGGGGATGAGATCACACAAACTCCACTCACTCACTCTGTAGAAGAGGGCGAGGAGATCACACAAACTCCACTCATTCTGTATAACAGGGGGAGATCACACAAACTCCACTCACTCACTCTATAGAACAGGGGGAGGAGATCACACAAACTCCACTCACTCACTCTGTAGAACAGGGGGAGATCACGCAAACTCCACTCACTCACTCTGTAGAACAGGGGGAGATCACACAAACTCCACTCAATCACTCTGTAGAACAGGGGGAGAGATCACGCAAACTCCACTCACTCACTCTGTAGAACAGGGGGAGGAGATCACACAAACTCCAC
Source organism: Petromyzon marinus (assembly GCF_048934315.1). NCBI lineage: Eukaryota > Metazoa > Chordata > Hyperoartia > Petromyzontiformes > Petromyzontidae > Petromyzon > Petromyzon marinus. Next base: position 2,292,507 of record NC_133735.1, read on the forward strand.
TCACTCACTCTGTAGAACAGAGGGAGATCACACAAACTCCACTCACTCACTATAGAACAGGGGGAGGAGATCACACAAACTCCACTCACTCTGTAGAACAGGGGGAGCGAACACACAAACTCCACTCACTCACTCTGTAGAACAGGGGGAGATCACACAAACTCCACTCACTCACTCTGTAGAACAGGGGGAGGAGATCACACAAACTCCACTCACTCTGTAGAACAGGGGGAGATCACACAAACTCCACTCACTCACTCTATAGAACAGGGGGAGGAGATCACACAAACTCCACTCACTCACTCTGTAGAACAGGGGGAGATCACACAAACTCCACTCTCTCTGTAGAACAGGGGGAGATCACACAAACTCCACTCACTCACTCTGTAGAACAGGGGGAGAGATCACACAAACTCCACTCACTCACTCTGTAGAACAGGGGGAGGAGATCACACAAACTCCACTCACTCTGTAGAACAGGGGGAGATCACACAAACTCCACTCACTCACTCTGTAGAACAGGGGGAGGAGATTACACAAACTCCACTCACTCTGTAGAACAGGGGGAGGAGATCACACAAACTCCACTCACTCTGTAGAACAGGGGGAGATCACACAAACTCCACTCACTCTGTAGAACAGGGGGAGGAGATCACACAAACTCCACTCACTCACTCTGTAGAACAGGGGGAGGAGATCACACAAACTCCACTCACTCACTCTGTAGAACAGGGGGATGAGATCACACAAACTCCACTCACTCACTCTGTAGAAGAGGGCGAGGAGATCACACAAACTCCACTCATTCTGTATAACAGGGGGAGATCACACAAACTCCACTCACTCACTCTATAGAACAGGGGGAGGAGATCACACAAACTCCACTCACTCTGTAGAACAGGGGGAGCGAACACACAAACTCCACTCACTCACTCTGTAGAACAGGGGGAGATCACACAAACTCCACTCACTCACTCCGTAGAACAGGGGGAGATCACACAAACTCCACTCACTCTGTAGAACAGGGGGAGATCACACAAACTCCACTCACTCACTCTGTAGAACAGGGGGAGATCACACAAACTCCAACACTCACTCTATAGAACAGGGGGAGGAGATCACACAAACTCCACTCACTCACTCCGTAGAACAGGGGGAGATCACACAAACTCCACTCACTCTGTAGAACAGGGGGAGGAGATCACACAAACTCCACTCACTCTATAGAACAGGGGGAGGAGATCACACAAACTCCACTCACTCTGTAGAACAGGGGGAGATCACACAAACTCCACTCACTCACTCTATAGAACAGGGGGAGGAGATCACACAAACTCCACTCACTCACTCTGTAGAACAGGGGGAGATCACACAAACTCCACTCTCTCTGTAGAACAGGGGGAGATCACACAAACTCCACTCACTCACTCTGTAGAACAGGGGGAGAGATCACACAAACTCCACTCACTCACTCTGTAGAACAGGGGGAGGAGATCACACAAACTCCACTCACTCTGTAGAACAGGGGGAGATCACACAAACTCCACTCACTCACTCTGTAGAACAGGGGGAGGAGATTACACAAACTCCACTCACTCTGTAGAACAGGGGGAGGAGATCACACAAACTCCACTCACTCTGTAGAACAGGGGGAGATCACACAAACTCCACTCACTCTGTAGAACAGGGGGAGGAGATCACACAAACTCCACTCACTCACTCTGTAGAACAGGGGGAGATCACACAAACTCCACTCACTCACTCTGTAGAACAGGGGGATGAGATCACACAAACTCCACTCACTCACTCTGTAGAAGAGGGCGAGGAGATCACACAAACTCCACTCATTCTGTATAACAGGGGGAGATCACACAAACTCCACTCACTCACTCTATAGAACAGGGGGAGGAGATCACACAAACTCCACTCACTCACTCTGTAGAACAGGGGGAGATCACGCAAACTCCACTCACTCACTCTGTAGAACAGGGGGAGATCACACAAACTCCACTCAATCACTCTGTAGAACAGGGGGAGAGATCACGCAAACTCCACTCACTCACTCTGTAGAACAGGGGGAGATCACACAAACTCCACTCACTCTGTAGAACAAGGGGAGATCACACAAACTCCACTCACTCTGTAGAACAAAGGGAGGAGATCACACAAACTCCACTCACTTCGTAGAACAGGGGGAGATCACACAAACTCCACTCACTCTGTAGAACAGGGGGAGAGATCACACAAACTCCACTCACTCTGTAGAACAGGGGGAGATCACACAAACTCCACTCACTCTGTAGAACAGGGGGAGATCACACAAACTCCACTCACTTCGTAGAACAGGGGGAGATCACACAAACTCCACTCACTCTGTAGAACAGGGGGAGGAGATCACACAAACTCCACTCACTCTGTAGAACAGGGGGAGATCACACAAACTCCACTCACTCACTCTATGGAACAGGGGGAGGAGATCACACAAACTCCACTCACTCACTCTGTAGAACAGAGGGAGATCACACAAACTCCACTCACTCACTATAGAACAGGGGGAGGAGATCACACAAACTCCACTCACTCTGTAGAACAGGGGGAGCGAACACACAAACTCCACTCACTCACTCTGTAGAACAGGGGGAGATCACACAAACTCCACTCACTCACTCCGTAGAACAGGGGGAGATCACACAAACTCCACTCAGTCTGTAGAACAGGGGGAGATCACACAAACTCCACTCACTCACTCTGTAGAACAGGGGGAGATCACACAAACTCCAACACTCACTCTATAGAACAGGGGGAGGAGATCACACAAACTCCACTCACTCACTCCGTAGAACAGGGGGAGATCACACAAACTCCACTCACTCTGTAGAACAGGGGGAGGAGATCACACAAACTCCACTCACTCTATAGAACAGGGGGAGGAGATCACACAAACTCCACTCACTCTGTAGAACAGGGGGAGAGAACACACAAACTCCACTCACTCACTCTGTATAACAGGGGGAGATCACACAAACTCCACTCACTCACTCTGTAGAACAGGGGGAGGAGATCACACAAACTCCACTCACTCTATAGAACAGGGGGAGGAGATCACACAAACTCTACTCACTCTGTATAACAGGGGGAGATCACACAAACTCCACTCACTCACTCTGTAGAACAGGGGGAGGAGATCACACAAACTCCACTCACTCTGTAGAACAGGGGGAGATCACACAAACTCCACTCACTCACTCTATAGAACAGGGGGAGGAGATCACACAAACTCCACTCACTCACTCTGTAGAACAGGGGGAGATCACACAAACTCCACTCTCTCTGTAGAACAGGGGGAGATCACACAAACTCCACTCACTCACTCTGTAGAACAGGGGGAGAGATCACACAAACTCCACTCACTCACTCTGTAGAACAGGGGGAGGAGATCACACAAACTCCACTCACTCTGTAGAACAGGGGGAGATCACACAAACTCCACTCACTCACTCTGTAGAACAGGGGGAGGAGATTACACAAACTCCACTCACTCTGTAGAACAGGGGGAGGAGATCACACAAACTCCACTCACTCTGTAGAACAGGGGGAGAGATCACACAAACTCCACTCACTCACTCTGTAGAACAGGGGGAGAAGATCACACAAACTCCACTCACTCTGTAGAACAGGGGGAGATCACACAAACTCCACTCACTCCGTAGAACAGGGGGAGGAGATCACACAAACTCCACTCACTCACTCCGTAGAACAGGGGGAGATCACACAAACTCCACTCACTCTGTAGAACAGGGGGAGGAGATCACACAAACTCCACTCACTCACTCTGTAGAACAGGGGGAGAAGATCACACAAACTCCACTCACTCACTCTGTAGAACAGGGGGAGATCACACAAACTCCACTCACTCACTCTGTAGAACAGGGGGAGGAGATTACACAAACTCCACTCACTCTGTAGAACAGGGGGAGGAGATTACACAAACTCCACTCACTCTGTAGAACAGGGGGAAGAGATCACACAAACTCCACTCACTCTGTAGAACAGGGGGAGGAGATCACACAAACTCCACTCACTCTGTAGAACAGGGGGAGGAGATCACACAAACTCCACTCACTCTGTAGAACAGGGGGAGAGAACACACAAACTCCACTCACTCTGTAGAACAGGGGGAAGAGATCACACACGCTCGCTGCGAGCGTGACGGGGATTGGCGCTGCGACTGACCTCCAGCACGGCCAGCATGGTGAGCGTGGAGGCGACGGGCAGCAGGTAGAGGGGATCCGCCGCCGTGAGGTCCAGGAACCAGAGGGCGCCGCCAGTCTCCATGCTGGGCACGGGCAGCTCGGCCATCTTCCTCAGCGCCATGAAGAAGGACAGGAAGATCGGCATCTGGAGGTGGGCGGCGACGTCAGCGAGGCAAAGGTCGCCCGTGCCGTCTCGGCGGGCTGTCGGGGGCGAGCGCCGGAAAAGGGAGCGGCAACGAAGGCCGGCGGGGGTGGGGGGTGGGGGGTCGGCACCACGCCCGGCCGCCTTTGTCTCCCCAAGGAGGGCGACGTTTTTTTTTTCATTTTTTTTTATTTTTTATTTTTACACACACACACCGCACCGCACCGGGGGTTACTCATTTGAGGCCGAGTCGACCTAGGGGGAGAACCCCAGCGCCGGTTCGGACAATCGTCACCGGTGTCGGCCGTGAGCGGGAGTCGAACTCGGGCGGCCGGGTTCGTAGCGCGGCGTGTCGCTGACCGCTGCACTATCACACCTGCTGGACTACATAGTGACGGATGCGAGTCCATGTCCTTGACACCAGGACCTCCCGTGGCGCTGATCTGCACTCTGACCATCGACTTGTCATCTGTAAGATGCGCCTGCCATTCTTCCACTCTGGTGGTGGGTGTACACCCAGGACGCCATTAAAACCCACGGTGGCCTGGTCTCAGCTAGGGGGGGGGGCGGAAGGGGGGGCCTTCGCCTCCCCGGCGGCGATGATTTACCCCGCGGGCGCGGGCACACACACCTGAACCATTGGCACGAGGAAGCACTTGAGAGGGTTGATCTTGTGCTTCTTGTAAAAGGAAGTCAGCTCCGTGTGCGCCTTGGAGACTGCGCGCGGACACGCGGAGGGGGACGCGCGTTCAGATTCGACCTCGCGACCTTCGGGGGTGCCCCCCGGGGTGGGGGGGGGGGGGTGGGTGGGTGGGGGGCCCCCCCACCCCCGCCCCCCGGGGACGTCCTACGGCGTCGACGATGGAGCCACGCGGTGAAGGTTTTGTCGGGGGGTTACATCGCGAGAATGAGTCTAAATTTTGACTGAAAGCTTTCGCGACCGCAGGGATTCACAGCCTTGGTTCTTTCGGCAAAAGTCACCACCACGTAGAAGGGAAACGATAAAATAATAAAAAATATGAAACGATTAAATTCTCACGACGTTTCGATTGCAACACGAGAAGCAATCATCATCAGGTGTGAAAACCACAGCAACAAAATTTTCCTGCTGTGGTTTTCACACCTGATGATGATGATTGCTTCTCGTGTTGCAGTCTCGCTGTGGTTTTCACACCTGATGATGATTGCTTCTCGTGTTGCAGTCGAAACGTCGTGAGAATTTTATCGTTTTATATTTTTATTATGTTATTGTTTCCCTTCTACGTGGTGGCAACTTTACCGTAAGAACCAAGCAAAATGTACGTAACGTTGCATCGTTGAAGCCCGCCACGAGCCCGGCACGAGACAGCTGGTAAGGGTTGTCGCGTTAACGTAACGTGGCATGGGCGGATGACGGAGGCAGTGCACATTATGTGTGTGCATTATGCAGGCCCCGTCAGCCTGGTCTTCATGCCTATTGTGTTTATTAAAATAGCCCTGCCAACGGTAATCTCTGCAGCGCAGAAGCGAGGTTCACCACATCTACGCCTCGATACAAGGAACGAAACAGTAAGACGACTTCTCGACAAATCTGGCTGTCGCCAACACCGTCACCACTACCGTCACCACCACCACCACCGTCGTCGTCACCACTACCGTCACCACCACCACCACCGTCGTCACCGCCACCGTCGTCACCGCCACCGTCACCACCACCACCGTCACCACTACCGTCACCGCCACCACCGTCACCACCACCACCGTCTCCACCACCGTCCCCCACCACCATCACCGCCACCATCACCGCCACCATAACCGCCACCATCACCGCCACCACCACCGTTATCACCACTGTCACTACCACCGTCACCACCACTGCCACCACCACCGTTACCACCACCGCCACTGTCACCACCGCCACTGTCACCACCACCACCGTCACCGCCACCACCACCACCATTACCACCACCGTCACCGCCACCACCGTCACCACCACCGTCACTGTCACCACCACCGTCACCACCACCACCGTCACCACCACCACCGTCACCACCACCGTCCCCACCACCGTCACCGCCATCCCCACCACCACCGCCACTCACACTCGAACTGGTTGCCCGAGTTCTTGGCGTCCGTCATGCTCTTGTTGAGCTGCATGAGCTGCGGTGCGAAGTTGTTCAGCTTGGCGGCCTCACGCTGCCCCTTCACCATGAGCGGGAACACAAGCAGCCGCACCAGCAGCGTGCCTGCAGTACACAGCACGGTACACACACACACGGTACACACACACACGGCATACACACACGGTACACACACACACGGTATACACACACGGTACACACACACACACACGGTACTCACACACACACATGCACGGTACACACGCACACACACACGGTACACACACACACACGCGCGGTACACACACACACGGTACACACACAGGGTACACACACACACGGTACACACACGGTACACACACACACGGTACACACACACACACGGTACACACACACACACGGTACACACACACACACACGGTACACACACGCACGGTACACACACACACACGGTACACACACACACGGTACACACACACACGGTACTCACACACACGGTACACACACACACGGTACACACACACACGGTACACACACACACGGTACACACACACACGGTACACACACACACACACGGTACACACACACACACGGTACACACGCACACGGTACACACACACACAGTACACACACATACGGTACACACACACATGGTACACACACACACACGGTACACACACACACGATACACACACACGGTACACACACACACACGGTACACACACACGGTACACACGCACACGGTACACACACACAGTACACACACATACGGTACACACACACATGGTACACACACACACGGTACACACACACACGATACACACACACACGGTACACACACACGGTACACACACACACACGGTACACACGCACACGGTACACACACACACAGTACACACACATACGGTACACACACACACGGTACACACACACACACGGTACACACACACACACACACGGTACACACACACACACGTGCAGCACACACACACGTGCAGCACACACCCACGGTACACACACACGGTACACACACACACACACACGATACACACACACGGTACACACACACACGTGCAGCACACACACACACACACGATACACACACACGGTACACACACACAGACACACGTGCAGCACACACACACACGTGCAGCACACACACACACACAGACACACGCAATACACACACACACACACAATACACACACACACACGGTACACACACACGGTACACACACACACACAGACACACGCAGGGCAAGACCCACCAGTGACGATGGCGCCCCACCAGGGCAGGCCCAGGTCCAGGTGGAGGCTCTCCAGCAAGTTCTGCACCAACCCCACGGGCGTGGCCGCCCCCAGGCCCAGCTCGGCCATCGTGGCCTCGGGCAGGCCTGCGGCTCCCGCCGACAGGACCCCCTCCAGCGCCGCCTGGGCCCCCTCCACTCCTCCTCCTCCTCCCGCCGCCGCCGCCCCCCCCAGCACCTCCATCGCAGAGTCTCCCCCGTGACCGCCGACCCCCAAGACCACGGCCATGTCGGCCGCCCCTCCGTCCGTCACGGGAGACGCCGCCGCCGCCGCCGCCGCTGACGCCGCCGCCGCTGACGACGCCGCTGCCGCTGACGTTGTGTCTGTTGTAGTAGTCGTAGTAGTCGTAGTAGTAGTAGTAGTCGTAGTAGTTGTAGTAGTCGCCATCTGCTGGCGGGGGGGGAGGAGCAAAAAACGAGCGGCTGTTTTGCGGATGAGAGGAGGGGGGGGTGTGGCGGATAAAAAGGAGGGTGACGTGGCGGATAATAGGAGGTGTGGATAAGAGGAGGCGTGGCGGATAAGAGGAGAGTGATGTGGCGGATAAGAGGAATGGCAGATAAGAGGAGCTGTGGCGGATAAGAGGAGGCGTGAATAAGGGGTGTGGCGGACAAGAGGGCGTGTGGCGGATAAGAGGACGCGTGGCGGATAAGAGGACGCGTGGCGGATAAAATGGGTTGCAGATATACGAGGGGCGGCGGATATGAGGAGGTGTGGATAAGAGGCGTGGCGGATAAGATGAGAGGAGCGATGGATAAGAGGAGGTGTAGGGGATGAGAGGAGCTGTGGCGGATAACAGGAGGCGTGGCTAAGAGGCGTGGCAGATAAGAGGAGCCGCGGCGGATAAGAGGAGGTGCGGATAAGGGGTGCGGCAATAAGAGGCGCGGCATATAACAGTGACGGCGGATGAGAGGACGCGTGGCGGATAAGATGGGTGGCAGATACGAGGGGCGGGGGATAAGAGGAGGAGCTGCGGATAAGAGGGCTGGGGGGGGTGGGGGGCTGGGGGGCACCTGCGCGGTGGGGGTGGAGCCGCCGTATCGGACGGCGCAGGTGACGGGTCGGCCGTGGGGCCTCCACGGGGCCTGGGCCCCCCTCCACGGGGCCTGGGCCCCCCTCCACAGGGCCTGGGCCCCCCTCCACGGCCCCCACGGCCCACGCTGGCCGGAGCGGCCCGGTAACGCCGGCACACATCGGCACACCTGCAGGACACGCCACGGCAGGGGTCAGGGGTCGCGGATAGGTCGGTAGGGGGCTGTGGTGGGGGTTGTGGTGGGGTTGTTGTGGTGGGTGTTGTGGTAGGGGTTGTGGTAGGGGTTGTGGTAGGGGTTGTGGTAGATGGTGTGGTAGGGGTTGTGGTAGGGGTTGTGGTGGGTGTTGTGGTAGGTGTTGTGGTAGATGGTGTGGTAGGGGTTGTGGTGGGGGTTGTGGTAGGTGTTGTGGTGGGTGTTGTGGTGGGTGTTGTGGTAGGTGTTGTGGTGGGTGTTGTGGTGGGTGTTGTGTTAGGGGTTGTGGTGGGTGTTGTGGTAGGTGTTGTGGTAGATGGTGTGGTAGGGGTTGTGGTGGGGGTTGTGGTAGGTGTTGTGGTGGGTGTTGTGGTGGGTGTTGTGGTAGGGGTTGTGGTAGGTGTTGTGGTAGGTGTTGTGGTAGGGGTTTTGGTGGGGGTTGTGGTGGGGGTTGTGGTGGGTGTTGTGGTAGGTGTTGTGGTAGATGGTGTGGTAGGTGTTGTGGTGGGTGTTGTGGTGGGTGTTGTGTTAGGGGTTGTGGTGGGTGTTGTGGTAGGTGTTGTGGTGGGGGTTGTTGTGGGGGTTGTGGTAGGGGTTGTGGTAGGTGTTGTGGTAGGTGTTGTGGTAGGGGTTTTGGTGGGGGTTGTGGTGGGGGTTGTGGTAGGGGTTGCAGTGGGTGTTGTGTTAGGGGTTGTGGTGGATGTTGTGGTAGGTGTTGTGGTAGGTGTTGTGGTAGGGGCTGTGGTGGGGGTTGTGGTAGGGGTTGTGGTAGGTGTTGTGGTAGATGTTGTGGTAGGGGCTGTGGTGGGGGTTGTGGTAGGGGTTGTGGTAGGTGTTGTGGTAGGTGTTGTGGTAGGGGCTGTGGTGGGGGTTGTGGTAGGGGTTGTGGTAGAATTGTGGTAGGTGTTGTAGGTGTTGTGGTAGGGTTGTATTAAGGTAATGGCTAGCGGTTAGTGATCAGGGTGTTGTTAGCGTTGTGTTAGGGTGTTGGCTAGGGGTTAAGGGTTAGGGTTGTGTTAGGGCTAGGGTAATGGCTAGGGGTTAGAGTTAGGGGTTGGGGTTAGTGCAGGGGTTAGTGGTGGTGGTACAGGGTTAGTGATGGTGGTGGTGAAGGGTTAGTGTGGGGTTAGTGGTGGTGGTGCAGGGTTAGTGTGGGGTTAGTGGTGGTGGTGGTGCAGGGTTAGTGGTGGTGGTGCAGGGTTAGTGTGGGGTTAGTGGTGGTGGTGCAGGGTTAGTGGTGGTGGTGCAGGGTTAGTGTAGAGTTAGTGGTGGTGCAGGGTTAGTGTGGGGTTAGTGGTGGTGGTGCAGGGTTAGTGTAGAGTTAGTGGTGGTGCAGGGTTAGTGTGGGGTTAGTGGTGGTGGTGGTGCAGGGTTAGTGGTGGTGCAGGGTTAGTGGTGGTGGTGCAGGGTTAGTGGTGGTGTAGGGTTAGTGGTGGTGGTGCAGGGTTAGTGGTGGTGGTGGTGCAGGGTTAGTGGTGGTGCAGGGTTAGTGGTGGTGGTGCAGGGTTAGTGGTGGTGGTGGTGCAGGGTTAGTGGTGGTGGTGCAGGGTTAGTGGTGGTGCAGGGTTAGTGGTGGTGCAGGGTTAGTGTGGGGTTAGTGGTGGTGGTGCAGGGTTAGTGGTGGTGGTGCAGGGTTAGTGGTGGTGGTGCAGGGTTAGTGGTGGTGCAGGGTTAGTGGTGGTGGTGCAGGGTTAATGGTGGTGGTGCAGGGTTAGTGATGGTGGTGAAGGGTTAGTGTTGGGTTAGTGGTGGTGGTGGTGCAGGGTTAGTGGTGGTGGTGCAGGGTTAGTGGTGGTGGTGGTGCAGGGTTAGTGGTGGTGGTGCAGGGTTAGTGTGGGGTTAGTGGTGGTGGTGCAGGGTTAGTGGTGGTGGTGCAGGGTTAGTGGTGGTGCAGGGTTAGTGGTGGTGCAGGGTTAGTGGTGGTGCAGGGTTAGTGGTGGTGCAGGGTTAGTGTGGGGTTAGTCGTGGTGGTGGTGGTGTCGGCGTGGTGGTGGTGACAGCGTGGTGGTGGCGGTGGTGACATCGTGGTGGTGGTGGTGACATCGTGGTGGTGGTGACATCGTGGTGGTGGTGGTGACATCGTGGTGGTGGCGGTAGCAGCAGCGTGGTGGTGGTGGCAGCGTGGTGGTGGTAGCGTGGTGGTGGTGACATCGTGGTGGTGGTGACATCGTGGTGGTGGTGACATCGTGGTGGTGGTGGTGACATCGTGGTGGTGGTGGTGGTGGTGACATCGTGGTGGTGGTGGTGGTGACATCGTGGTGGTGGTGGCATCGTTGTGGTGGTGGTGGCAGCGTGGTGGTGGTGGTAACATCGTGGTGGTGGTAGCGTGGTGGTGGTGACATCGTGGTGGTGGTGGTGGTGACATCGTGGTGGTGGTGGTGGCAGCGTGGTGGTAGCGTGGTGGTGGTGACATCGTGGTGGTGGTGGTGGTGACATCGTGGTGGTGGTGACATCGTGGTGGTGGTGGTGGTGGTGACATCGTGGTGGTGGTGGTGGTGTCGGCGTGAGTTCTCACGTGGAGGAGGAGGTGGCGCTGCTGCTGCTGCTGCGGCGAGGCGGCCATCGCCACGAGGAGTCGCAGGCCCCGGGGCGGAAGCCGCGCGCCCGTGCCCAAGGAGGCCGCCATGACGCTCGAAATCTCACGCAGCGGGGAGGGGGGAGGTCACGAGGCGACGTCAGCACGCACACCGGTGACGTCAACACGTCAACGAAGGGATTATGGGGTGACGTCAGTACGCACTTTTTGGATGACGTCAACGCGTCAGGGGGTATTACGAAGTGACGTCGGCACGCACGCCGGACGTCGAAACGTGCTGGGCGTACGGGATGACGTAGATATGTGCGTTTGACGTCACCACGTCCGTTGAGGATGACGTCTGCAGTGAGAGTGGGTGGAGTTTGTGTGATCTCCCCCTGTTCTACAGAGTGAGTGGAGTTTGTGTGATCTCCCCCTGTTCTACAGAGTGAGTGAGTGGAGTTTGTGTGATCTCACCCTGTTCTACAGAGTGAGTGGAGTTTGTGTGATCTCCCCCTGTTCTACAGAGTGAGTGGAGTTTGTGTGATCTCCCCCTGTTCTACAGAGTGAGTGAGTGGAATTTGTGTGATCTCCCCCTGTTCTACAGAGTGAGTGAGTGGAGTTTGTGTGATCTACCCCTGTTCTACATAGTGAGTAAGTGGAGTTTGTGTGATCTCCCCCTGTTCTACAGAGTGAGTGGAGTTTGTGTGATCTCCCCCTGTTCTACAGAGTGAGTGAGTAGAGTTTGTGTGATCTCCCCCTGTTCTACAGAGTGAGTGGAGTTTGTGTGATCTCCCCCTGTTCTACAGAGTGAGTGGAGTTTGTGTGATCTCTCCCCCTGTTCTACAGAGTGAGTGGAGTTTGTGTGATCTCCTCCCCCTGTTCTACAGAGTGAGTGAGTGGAGATTGTGTGATCTCCCCCTGTTCTACAGAGTGAGTGAGTGGAGTTTGTGTGATCTACCCCTGTTCTACATAGTGAGTGAGTGGAGTTTGTGTGATCTCCCCCTGTACTACAGAGTGAGTGAGTGGAATTTGTGTGATCTCCCCCTGTTCTACAGAGTGAGTGAGTGGAGTTTGTGTGATCTACCCCTGTTCTACATAGTGAGTGAGTGGAGTTTGTGTGATCTCCCCCTGTTCTACAGAGTGAGTGAGAGTGGAGTTTGTGTGATCTCCCCCTGTTCTACAGAGTGAGTGAGTGGAGTTTGTGTAATCTCTCCCCCTGTTCTACAGAGTAAGTGAGTGGAGTTTGTATGATCTCCCCCTGTTCTACTGTTGCCAGCGAATTAAAATCTCACACTTGCTACGAGTGAATTCAAATCTCACACTTGGTGCCAGTGAATTCAAATCTCACACTTGCCAACAGTGAATTCAAATCTCACACTTGCCGACAGTGAATTCAAATCTCGCGCTTGCTGACTGTAAATTCAAATATCACACTTTCCGACAGTGAACTCAAATCTCACACTTGCTGACTGTAAATTCAAATCTCACACTTGCTAGCAGTGAATTCAAATCTCACAGCTGGTGTTCTATTTGACTTGAGTCTACTTGCAGCAGGCACATGTTACTTGACCGTGCAAGGGGTCCCTGGCCTGTGCCCACCTCCAAACAACCAACAACCACCACCACCATTCACCTCTAAGTGGCAGGTGACGTGACCACGGCACGTGTGCCAGGCTAGGTGCACTTCCACCCTCTAGCAAAAGACAAGACAAAGACCCCCCCCCCCCCCATAACCTTGAACAGACTGTAGGGACAAGTGCTGTTAGCGAGCACCTATGAAGGTCGGAACAGTACACCAAGAAGTGGATGGCCAGCACCACCCCCGGCCGCCTTTGTCTCCCCAGTGGCGACATTTACACGTGGCACCAGGATACTCATTTGTGTCTGAGTCGATCTACGGGAGGCCCACCAGCCCTCCCACACACACAAGACACGCTCACACGCATGCTGGTGTTCATTGGGCGAAGTGTGTGGGTAGAATGGACACAGTGTAGCAAACTGCTGTGGCCGTGATGTGCACAGCGCGAAGGGAGTGACAGACGCACGCATAGCATTCAAGTTTTACTGTGTAGGAACCTCCTGGTTACACCAGCAGCCCCCAGGGGATTATTGTGTCCGTCCGTCCGTCGTGCATCCAAAAATGGGAGGGGTGGGGCTGGGTGGGGAGGGTGGGGCTGGGTGTGGAGGGGCTGGTCACCCCGTGGTGCCCTTATAAAACTCAACGTTGAACCTACTCGCGCCGGCTTGTGCCCGCCCTCGCAGTCGGGCATGATTGCGGAATACACCACGTGGTGCCGCCGTTGACCCTGGCCATTGACCGAGCAACCCGACGTTCCTACTAGCTCTCTTCCGCAGGAGAATGTTTTTTTACTACACGCTTTCATTTAACTCACTCTGTCTGTTGTTGTAGTATCCTCGAATCTTGTAACTCAATCTTAACCCACTTCCCAATGTCGTATCGACTGAAAACTTGGAATGCGTATGTCATACTGATGACAATACTCTATTCTATCATTAAAAATAAAATATAAATATTTTTTACAGCAATCTTTTTTGATATGCTATGTTTCGGCTTGGGTGTAATTGTCCACGCTCAACTGACGTTGGCTGTAATTGGCCCACGGTCCCTTACGTCATGGCAAGCTTCGGGGCCACTTCCTGGACTCGTGGCGTTCTGCCATTACTCGTACGGTACATTTCATTAAAGCGTGTTTTTTTTAAAGTATTTTTAAATATTACTTATTGCTGCTATTAATGCCCACGCTGCTACTGCTGCTGCTGGTGATGATAATTATGATATCAGCCAGTTTAACACGTAGGCTATCGCGACCAGTATTTATCTCCATATATAAAAGGCAAAGCTGTGATTGTGTGTGTCTGTTCAAAATGGTTAGCGTACTTGCCGACATGCAACAAACTTGAAATTTGCCATGTGGGTACTTTTTAGACTGTACAACATGCAGAAATTATAAAAATACATTTTAGTTTTTTTGGGGGGGGGGGGATGTTCAATAATCCGTAGATTTGTGCACGGCAAGTGAGCTGTGACGTCAAATCTGTCACATGACCCGCGCACGTGGAAGCGTAACGCATTGTAGTGTAGTGGTTAGCGCGCTGTGTATGTGTCTGTGTGTGTGTCTGTCTGTGTCTGTGTGTGTGTCTGTGTGTGTGTGTGGAAGCATAACGCATTGATTGTGTAGTGGTTAGCGCACTGTGTATGTGTCTGTGTGTGTGTCTGTCTGTGTGTCTGTGTGTGTGTGTGGAAGCGTAACGCATTGTAGTGTAGCGGTTAGCGCGCTGTGTATGTGTCTGTGTGTGTGTCTGTCTGTGTCTGTGTGCACCTGCCTGGGTATTTTGTACCATCGGACACTCCACCCCCACAACTCCCAATCGGTGATGGGGCAGTTGTGGAGAGGGGAGGAGAGTTTCCCATACCTGGGCAGTGTGCTTATGACTGGCTCCAGTTTAACAGCAGAGGTCTCACTCCGAATCAGTCGAGCGGCAATATCTTTTCATCGGTTGCGTAACGCTGTGTGGAAGCTACCTGGTCTGTCGCTCCGCACTAAGCTTCAGGTCTTCTCAGCCACGGTCATTCCCTCCCTTCTCTACGCTTGCGAAACGTGGACCCCCCCTAATGGAACATCTTCGCCGGTTAGAAACATTTAGGCTGGCCTGCCTACGATCCATCCTGGGTTTAACCAGACTGGATTGTGTGAGGAGCTCACAAATCCTTGAAAGATCTGGGCAAGGTCCCATCGGTGAGCTCCTCCGGCGGGCAAGGCTGCGATGGCAGGGTCATGTAGCCCGCATGCCCAGCCACCGCATGCCGAAACAGCTTTTGTTCGGCCGGATTGAGGGGGCTAAGCGGGCGCGGCACGGGCTAGAGAAGAGATGGAGTGATGTGGTACAGGAGGACGTGGAGCTGAGTGGACTTGCCGATGACTGGTACCAGCGGTGTCAAGATCGGTGTCTGTGGAGGAGGCTCGTGAAGGATGCTACTGGGCAGTTGGAGGTAGTCGCCCTCCAACAACAACGGAGGGCGGAGGAGCGACGCTCAGAACAACGAGCGGAGCGCCGGGTGGCTAAAGCACAGCGGGTTGGCACAGTAGGGGGCACAGGTGGTGCATCAGCCAGTCATCATCTCAGTCAGTCGACCCGTGGCACCTGGGTCTGCCCCGTGACCTCCTGCCAGCGGGCGTTCGACACTTCACGTGGCCTCAGGGTGCACATAGCCTGGCACAAGCGTCATGGTGACGTCACCGGCACTTAGTGGCGAATGGCGGTTGTTGTTGTTGTCTGTGTGTGTGTCTGTGTGTGTGTGTCTGTGTGTGTGTCTGTGTGTGTCTGTGTGTGTCTGTCTGTGTGTGTGGAAGCGTAACGCATTATAGTGTAGCGGTTATCGCTACGCCGCGCTACGAACACGGCGACCCGAGTTCGATTCCCGCTCACGGCCAACACCGGTGACGATTATTTCAACCGCTCCTGGGCCTCCCCTAGGTCGACTCAGCCTCAAACGAGTAACTGGTGTGGTGTGTGAACATCGCTACTGGGGAGACAAAGGTGGCCGGGCGTGGTGAATCGAAGTCCCGGGCGAAGCCGGGTAGTCAAGCTAATCTATTATAATTACGGCCTTGTAACAGACACACACCGTCAGAGAACAGACACACAGACACACACACACACAAACACACACACACACAGACACACACACACAGACACACACACGCACAGACACACACAGACACACACACAGACACACACACACAGACAAACACACACACAGACACACACACACAGTGACACACACACAGACACACACACACGATACGAGCTGGAGAGAGAGGAGATGTCACTTTGATTTTAATGCAAGGAGAGTGGTGCTTGGAGAGACACAGGTTAGAGAGACAGAGACACGGGGATTAGATCGTTAACACATCATCAGAGAACACACACACAGACACACACTCACAGACACGCACAGACACACACACAGACACACACACAGACACACACACACAGACACACACTCACAGACACACACAGACACACACTCTTATCTTGTAGTAAACAGATCATGCCTGGTTATGAAGGTCACGGTGAGGAGACGCAGGCCTCAGAGGCAGGCCGATTGCTCGTGGCACGTGCGTGCGCGTGTTTTGGCGCAGGGTGGTGCAGGGCGTCCTCCCGTGTCGACGCGGTGGTGCAACACGTGGAGTGCTGTGCGTCCTAGGTCGGACGGTCCCAGGCTGAACACGTGAGAGAACCCCGTCTTTGGTTCTTGCGGTAAAGTCACCACGTAGAATGAGAATAAAGTAATAAAATAATCAAATAAAACGATAAAATTCTCACGACGTTTCGGCCACAACACAAGTGGCCTTCATCAGGTGAAAGAACAAGAACTGTCGGGACGACGGCGCTTCAATGGGCGCCGCTAAGATTCATCGAAGCGCCGTCGTCCAGACAGCTCCGTTCTTTCACCTGATGAAGGCTACTTGTGTTGTGACCGAAACGTCGTGAGAATTCTATCGTCTTATTTTATTACTTTTAATCTCGCTCTACGTGACTTTTACCGAAAGAACCGAAGAAGATGAACCCTTGCAGTCACGAAAGCTTTAAAAACGTGAGAGAACTCCCAGCAATAACGACTGCAGCTGGTGCCTTCTGGTCGGGTGGCAAATCCGGCTCAGGCCCCGCCAGCCGGTCCATCCACGCGTCGTCCCCTCTGTCCTCGGTACTGGCTGATGGCTCCCACAAGCCCCGGCTCCATCCATCCCCGGGGGCTCCTAGTTCCATAGAGTCCATTTATTTTGGTATCTAGCCCTGTGACCAATTCGGCTCTTGAATCGGGTGCAGCCACAACAAACAAAAAACAAAAACACGACCCAGAAAAAAACATCTTAAAGTGACGATGTGTTGACTGTGCAAACAGAAAATCCAGGGGAAAAAAATAAAAACATCAAAATATTCCTGAAAAAGCGCCGTACACCACCAACGCTGCGTGCAAAAATCCCAGTGGGATGCAAGTCAAACAACAACAACAACCACAAGACAACTAAGATTAAGGCCATCAGTCCAACTCCGTACGACAATGAACAAAAACATGGCTAAAACAACAAAAAAAACGTTTTCGAAATCACCAAAATAAAAGCCACAAGTGACACGGGACGGAACGTGGGCCAGAACCGTTCCCGCCTGCACCATCGCCGCTCTGTTCGAGGTGTTCAGCACCTGAATGAACAGATGGCGGGAAGGGGGAAGGAGAGCAGAGTGAGAAATCTTTCGTTAAATCTTTCATTTAAAGAAGAGGAAGGGGGGGGGGGGTTACAATAAGCAAAGCATTAAAAAAAACGAAATGATCAACGAAGCAAAGTGGTGCCGACTACACCGAGCATCTTCTCGTTTCCTCTGATCGTAAACAAAAAGAGAGCTAGAGAGAGAGAGAGAGCGAGCGAGAGAGAGAGACTTTGACTTTTAAACAACTTTTATTGGCGCCAGCAGCAAAAGCACTGGAGGCAATTTCGATATTGAATGCACAAAGTCACCGGCAACGCAAATACACAAAGTCACCGGCAACGCGAATGAAAACAAACGCTACAAATCCACGCGCTGCGGCGCTAAAAGCACCGCGCACGACACGAAAGAAAAGTCACGTGGTGGTGGTGGTGGCGGTGGCGGTGGTGGCGGTGGCGGTGGTGGCGGTGGTGGTCATCGCGCACGCCACGGTGACGAGCGAGCGCTACAGAAGGTGAACACGTGGAGGGTGCCGTCCACGCTGGTACAGAGAGGGGCTTGTCCGCCCCCCCAGCGTCCGAAGAAGACGCGCCGCACATCACCGACACGTGTGTGTGGTACGTGGCGTGCTCCAGCCGGAGCCGCGCCTTGAGCAGGCCCCTGAACACCGGAAGCACCGCAGAGCAGCCGTCAGTGTCACCTTGCAGCATCGTTTTCCTCGTTCTGTACACCGCCAACTGGCGAAGCTGGCGAGGTCATGGCGCTTGTTAGCCAGGTAAGGCACCACCCAATATACGAAGCTGCTGTTGCAGAAGGGTACCCCCAGTTTCCTGAAGATATCCTTTAGCATGGGGTCCGGGCCCGCTGCTGCTGCTCCTGGTAGCAGGCCTCCTTTGTTGCCCTGGACGTGGGGGATCCCCGGCCCCTGCTTCCTCTTCTGTTGGCTCTCTTCCGCGGAGGTTCTTCCTTGTAGCCATTGTCGATCCCTCCGCTGCCACCAGATGTAAAGGAAAGGTTGCAGGGGGTTCAGGGGGTTCGTCTTTTATGCCTTTCTCCAGCCCACACCTGTCCCCAGCCGCCTCAGTCTCGTTCCCGCCAAGATCCCCCTCTTCCCGCCTGTTACGTCTCTTATATCTTTCTACATACTGAAGCTTTCGTGACTGCAAGGATTCATACTCTTTGGGGGGTTGTTTTTTCGGTAAAGTCACGTAGGTTAAATAAAATAGAACTAGATTAAATCACGACGTTTCGGAGACAACACCAGCTTCCGTCTTCAGGTGGAACAGTCACAGCAAAATCGCCGCATCAAGTGGGGAGGATTGTTGCAGTCACGAAAGCTTCAAATCTAGAATTAATGACCTCTACGGGGAGGGTTTTCACCTATCTGTTAGAGCTTTTAACAGACAACGAGATGAGCAGAGCTCCCCACTTGATGCAGTGGTCTTGCTGTGACTGTTCCACCTGAAGACGGAAGCTGGTGTTGCCTCCGAAACGTGATTTTATTGTTTTCTCTCATATCTCCTCGCTTGCTCCTCCCCCTTTCCCTGTCACCGTCCCACTCCCCCTCCTATTTGTGGGAATCCTTCCCCTGACATCCCTTACACTGTGTTAAATCGGACCTGGATCGTGTGTTTGTTCATGATTTTGGCAATATTTTTGGTTACTCCTGCTATGTATGGCAAGGTGATGGTTGTGATTGGATCCTCAGATGGCTGCTTCCTCACGGTTGGGGTGATGGCTTTCCGGATTGTGTAGTCAGAGTATCCATTCGCCTTGAGAGCTTGGTGTACGGGTTTGAGTTCACTGGTTAGGTGCTCATGGTCGGAGATACGTTGAGCTCTATGGTGTAGAGTTTTGATGTTGGAATTATTTTGGGATGGATGGTGGTGGGAGTGAGGTTTTAGGTAGGCATCAGTATGGGTTGCTTTCCTGTAGACAGAATGGCTCATTGAGTCATCTGGTTTCTTTTTGATTAGGACATCCAAGAAATGTAGCTTGCCATCCTTTACACGTATAGTTGTAGCCTGACACATTATTTTTCGATTTAAAGCTTTCGTGACTGCAGGGATTCATATTCTTGGTTCTTTCGGTAAAGTCACCACCACGTAGAAGGGAAACAATAAAATAATAAAAATATAAAACAAAATTCTCACGACGTTTCAACTGCAACACAAGCAATCATCATCAGGTGTGAAAACCACAGCAAGAAAATTTGCAGTCACGAAAGCTTGAAATCAACACTGCCCATAGACTCAACACTGCACCATAGACTCAACACTGCCCATAGACTCAACACTGCACCATAGTCTCAACACTGCACCATAGACTCAACACTGCACCATAGACTCAACACTGTCCATAGACTCAGCATTGTACCATAGACTCAACACTGCACCATAGACTCAACACTGCCCATAGACTCAAAACTGCACCATAGACTCAACACTGCACTATAGACTATCAACACTGCCAATAGACTCAACACTGCACCATAGACTCAACACTGCACCATAGACTCAACACTGCCCATAGACTCAAAACTGCACCATAGACTCAACACTGCACTATAGACTATCAACACTGCCCATAGACTCAACACTGCACCATAGACTCAACACTGCACCATAGACTCAACACTGCCCATAGACTCAACACTGCACCATAGACTCAACACTGCCCATAGACTCAACACTGCACCATAGACTCAACACTGTCCATAGACTCAACACTGCACCATAGACTCAACACTGCCCATAGATATTATTGGTTATTTCGGTAAAGTCACCACGTAGAAGGGAAACAATAAAATAATAAATATATAAAGTAATAAAATTCTCACGACGTTTCGACTGCAACACAAGCAATCATCATCAGGTGCGAAAACCACAGCAAGAAATGTATTCATTTATTATTTTATTGTTTCCCTACTACGTGACTTTACCGAAAGAACCAAGAATATGACACATTATTCTAACAAAGTGATTCGGGAGAAAGGAGGGGCTGGGGGGGGGGCGCAGTCGGATCTTGCATTGCCACCCCCCTCCCCCCCCCTGTTGTGATGGGTCGTAGCGCCCGTGAAGGAGGGGACACAGAGCGATTGAAGGTCGCACGTCATTGCCCACACCAAGTGGCTCGCCACAAATGAACCCACGACACCTCGCTGCTGACCTTGTCAAGGAGCCATGCACCATCGTAGTCACGCCAACTCCGCTCATCCTCGTTGCAGCGGCGGTGGATTTGGCTGAGCCGTCGAATGAAGATGGCTTCTGTGGCCGTCTGGAACGCTCTTCCGATATTGGGAGGCCACTAGGGGCTATGCACTTTTATACCACCTGGATCGACTAATTTCTGAAGAACTGTTGTGTTTAGTTTGTTGTCCTCCACCCGCATCCCTGATTAGCACGGTTGGCTACGTACGGTGCGAAAGAAGTTCAACATACAGAGACTCACACACAAACTGTTGGTTTCTGTGAGTCTACGGGTCTCTTGGTTTGTGTGTGGGTCTCTGTGTGGTGAGTCTATGGGTCTGTGTGTGAGTCTATGGGTCCCTGTGTGAGTCTATGGGTCTCTGTGTGAGTCTATTGGTCTCTAAATCTATGGGTCTCTGTGTGAGTCTATGGGTCTCTAAATCTATGGGTCTCTGTGTGAGTCTACGGGTCTCTAAATCTATGGGTCTGTGTGTGAGTCTATGGGTCTCTGTGTGAGTTTATGGGTCTCTGTGTGAGTCTATTGGTCTCTAAATCTATGGGTCTCTGTGTGAGTGTACGGGCCTCTAAATCTATGGGGTCTGTGTGTGAGTCTATGGGTCTCTGTGTGAGTCTATGGTTCTCTGTGTGAGTCTATGGGTCTCTAAATCTATGGGCCTCTGTGTGAGTCTATGGGTCTCTGTGTGAGTCTATGGGTCTCTAAATCTATGGGCCTCTGTGTGAGTCTATGGGCCTCTGTGTGAGTCTATGGGTCTCTGTGTGAGTCTATGGGTCTGTGTGTGAATCTATGTGTATCTGTGTGGTGAGTCTATGTGTCTCTGTGTGGTGAGTCTACGGGTCTCTGTGTGATGAGTCTATGGGTCTCTGTGTGGTGAGTCTATGGGTCTCTGTGTGGTGAGTCTATGGGTCTCTGTGTGGTGAGTCTGGGTCTCTGTGTGGTGAGTCTGTGGGTCTCTGTGTGGTGAGTCTATGGGTCTCTGTGTGATGAGTCTATGGGTCTCTGTGTGGTGAGTCTATGGGTCTCTGTGTGGTGAGTCTATGGGTCTCTGTGTGGTGAGTCTGTGGGTCTCTGTGTGGTGAGTCTATGGGTCTCTGTGTGGTGAGTCTATGGGTCTCTGTGTGATGAGTCTATGGGTCTCTGTGTGGTGAGTCTATGGGTCTCTGTGTGGTGAGTCTATGGGTCTCTGTGTGGTGAGTCTATGGGTCTCTGCGTTAGTCCATCGCTTTGTAGGGACATCAACAGCGATTGTCCTATTTTCCTCCTCTGACCATACCCCCCATCCCCCGCCACTGCCATGGGAACGTGGAATTTATTTCCACCAGTGCGTCGACGCTCACGCGAGAGCACGTGCCGTGCGCGTGGACGCCTATCCGCACAACCAAATATACACCAAACCCCCAACCTCCCAATTGTGCATCTGCACTTGCAAATCAAAGGGTTATTGTCGCGCATGCGTACTAGGCCATCTGTCCCTCCCCCCCCTACCAGTGCGCATGCGCACTAGGCTACCTATTCACCCCTCATCCCCCCCTCCTCCTGCGCATGCGCACTAGGCCACCTATTCACCCCCCCTTAATTCAGTGCGCATGCGCACTAGGCTATCCCCACCCCCTCCTCCCACGCATGCGCACTAAGCCCACCTATCCCCCCCCCGCCATTTCCGCCCCCCTCCCCGCGCTCCCACCAACCCCCCCCCACTCCTCCCTCACCCCCTCCCCCCCGGCCGCGCGTTGCATGCCGGGAGCTGGTGTCATGGCGTCGTTGGAGGCGCGGGCAAGCATCAGGTATCTCGCGGTCTTTCCGACCTCGTCAGCCGCGTCCACCACCACCTCCTCCTCCTCTACCCTCTTCGCCACCATCGCCTCTTCCACCCCCTCCTCTTCTCTCTCTCTCGGCGGCGGCGGCGGTCGCGTTAACTCTCCACCCCCACCCCCGAAGCGCCGCGGTGTTCACCTCCTCGACTAGGATAGCCGTCAGCTCGCCTGAGGCTTTGGCCAGGCTCTTGCGTGCTGCTCCCGCCAGGCCTCGCCCACCCCCCCCCTCTCCTCTCTCTCTCTCGCCGCTGCCCTCCTCGTTGCATTTCGAGCGGCGGGTGGAGCCACGAGGGTTGCGACTCGGAACGTCGCGAACTGCACACCGGGACCCCGCCGCGAACCGCACACCGGGACTCCGGTGTGCGGTTCGCGGCCTAGGCGGGGGCCCTCCTGTTAAGGCCTCTGGCGGTGGCCCTGCTGAGTGGAGGGGACACTGAGCGGGATCAGTTGTTGTTGTTGATAGGCGGCGTTGTGTAGTAATGGGAATTAATAATATCAGGGTTTTGTTTTGGAAGGGGGTTAGGTTAAATTTCGCGTAAATATCCAATATTCAACACACCACTACCACCCCTCACACGGTCAATTCGTAAGGTTCGTCACGTCAACAAAACGTGCCAATTGGTTACTGCTTGAAGCACACGGCGGCAGGCGTTTGGAGAGTAAACCCACAAAACTTACACAATGAAGTTTTTTTAGTTTGGGTTGAATCGCGTATCAATGTTCAACCCACCACCGCAACACCACACGGCCAATTCGTAAGGTTCGTCACGTAAACAAAACGTGCCAATTGGTTACTTCTTGAGCACACCGCGAATGTTCGTAAAGTAAACCCACAACATTTCCATAATGAAGTTTTTTTGCGTGGTTAGATTGCGTAAATATAAATGTGTCGGTAACCCGTCCACCACCCTACAGAAGCCAGTTAGTAAGGTTTGTCCAGTAAACAAAACGCGCCAATTGGTTTATACTTGGGCACAACGGGGGGTGTTGAAAGAGTGAACCCTACAGCATTTAGAATTTTGAGTACTGCGACGTTTCGCTGGTGATTGCAAAACCAGCTTCATCGGGCGATTTGCCAGAATTGTGAAGACGTATTCCCGTTCTTTGGTTTTTTCGGTAGAGTCACGTAGGTAAAAATAAAAAAAAGAAAGTTAAAGAGAAAGTTAACTTTATTTTTTTAAATTTTATTTTGTATTCTTACCTATGTGACTTTACCGCAAGAACCAAAGAGTATGGGGTCATTGCAGTCATGAAAACTTCAAATCTAGAAGTATTCCTGTTTTCAGTCTCTTAAATAGAGTAAAGGTGATGTTATCACTACGAGCTTATTAATATTGCTATTGTTGTTACGTTGTGGTGGTCTTAATATCGTCTGTCTGGTAGGATCCAACACTCGTTGATTCACTCCAGTCGCTCGCTCAACTCACCGGGCTATCAGTCGCCTCCTTGTCGCTCTTCTGCCGCTACTAGCATGGTGACTGTTCCCGTGAACTTCACGCGTTGGCACACGCCAGTCACGCTCTCTTCGGTACTCCATCACTTCCTTGTCGCTCTTCTCTAGCTACCACTACCATGGTCTACCAGACACTTGCCTCTCATCCATACTGTTCAATCGCCACCACACTAGGTCGCAACCACACGCTCACTCAATCACCTACGTATACACTTAGTATTGCTGTGTAGTGGTTGTTCAATTACCATTGTGGTCAACAGCGTCACCAGCGTATGTGTGTTAGTATTACAGCTGGTGCATCTTCCAGTCATCTCAGTCGGCCAACCCATGGCGCCTGGGTCTGTCCCGAGAACTCCTGGCAGAGAGCTTCACGTGGCCTCAAAGTGCACCTGACCTGGCACAGGTGCCGTGCTGACGCCACCGCCACTTAGTGGCGAATGGTGGGTATTGGTATTGCCAGGATGGTGGCTGTTGAGTTAATGTCGTGTCAGTGTCACCGGTCCACGTTAGTATTTTCAGGCCGCGGCTGTCAATGCTGCCATCTTTGAGCTGTCGCCTCGTTGCGGTTGTTACGTTTTGGCTTCGTAACGATTCCTGCGAAAATGTTTCGGCGTGCGTCTGGTACCTGCGTCGTTTGTTTCTGCCGCTGCGTGTGATCACAACCGAGTAACTCACTCGAGGTTTGCGATTTCTCGAATTTGAAACCCTGGCTGGCACGCGCCATGGCCCACCGTTTGCGAATGGCAGTATCACCTGAAGCAGACGATAAAACAATAGAACCTCGAGCCTCTGGGCCAAACGCCTAAACGTGCTACCGCTGGGCAGCGTCACCATCCCCTGTCGGAGTTGTCAGCCTTTGTTCGTGCGGAGGCGCGTGTCTCGCACACGGATCAGACGGTCACATCCAGGGAGTCAACAGTGGTTGTTTTGTGAAGAGACTGATACCTGGACGTGGCAGCATGGAATTTCCACAACCGGTTGAGGGGCAGCCACCGGTTCTGACCTGATTATCCTATGAGATGGGTTCAGAATGACCAAACTCGCAGGGCTGTGCGTTATGAGGTGTGTTGGATCATGGGCAGGTACAGCAAACAGGTCCGCCTGTGTGGATCGTTTGAGTGGTGTCCCCTCGTGCTTTCTCCGGGTTTCCGCCCCGTGTGACGCCAACCCTCACTGAAAACAATGAAATGGCCAAACGCCCCAATGCACTCTGTCTCACTCTCTTCCTGAGGGCACTCGCTCATTCACTCGCCCCTTTCCTTGCTAAATCGCTCACTCTCTTGCTCACTCGCTCTCTCGTTCGCTCACTCCCTTGCTTACTCGCTCACTCCCTCGCTTACTCGCTCACTCCCTCGCTCATTCACTCCCTCCCTTGGTCACTACACTCACTCCCCTGCTCGCTCGTTCGCTCTCTTGCTCACTTGCCCACTCATGCACTCTCTTTCTCACTCGTTTACTTTCTTGGTCAGTCGCTCGCCCCTCCCCTCGCTCGCTCGTTCACTCTCTTTGCTCGCTCGTTCACTCTCTTTGCTCACTCGTTCACTCTTTGCTCACTCATTCACTCTCTTTGCTCACTCGTTCACTCTCTTTGCTTGCTCGTTCACTCTCTTTGCTCGCTCGTTCACTCTCTTTGCTCACTCGTTCACTCTCTTTGCTCGCTCGTTCACTCTCATTGCTCACTTACCGCATCTCTTGCTCACCGACTCTCTCCCCCTCCCTTGCTCACCCGCTCTCTCTCTCTCTCTCGCGGCGTTCGCCGCGCACCCCTTGACCGCGTTTCCACGCGCGCAGCCTGGCCGAGCAGGAGGTGGGAGACAGCGGAGGCCACATGGCGGTGGAGGAGGCCCGGGGCGAGCAGGCGGGTGGGGCGGAGGACGAGGAGGAGGAGGAGGAGGGGGAGGAGGAGGTGGAGGAGGAGGGGGGGCGGACGGGGGCTCCGGCGGCGGGTGGTAGCCCCTCGGAGCGCAGCGCGGGGGGCTCCTCGTGGCCCCGGCACAAGCACAAGAAAAAACACAAGCACCACCGCGGCAGCGGGGGGCACCACCGCGGCAGCGGTGGGCACCACCACGGCAAGAGCTCCAAGCACCGCAAGCAGCACAAGCAGGCGGGAGACGATGCCCACAAGCACAGGTGGGGAGGGCGGCGGCGGCGGCGGGCACATCGCCAACACTGTCACTGCCACCATCATCGCTAATCGCTACCACCGTCAGTACAGACTGCTACCACCCACCATCGCTAGCCGCTACCACCCACCATCGCTAACTGCTACCACCCACCATCGCTAGCCGCTACCACCCACTATCGCTAACTGCTACCACCCACCATCGCTAGCCGCTACCACCCACTATCGCTAACTGCTACCACCCACCATCGCTAACTGCTACCACCCACCATCGCTAACTGCTACCACCCACCACCATCGCTAACTGCTACCACCCACTATCGCTAGCTGCTACCACCCACCATCGCTAGCCGCTACCACCACCACCATCGCTAACCGCTACCACCCACCACCATCGCTAACTGCTACCACCCACCACCATCGCTAACTGCTACCACCCACCACCATCGCTAGCCGCTACCACCACCACCACCACCATCATCACTAATCGCTATCGCCACTAAGTGCTACCACCGTTGTCACTAACCGCTGGCCACCACTAATCGCTACCGCCGTCATTTTCATCACCATTACCACCGCCGTCACCACTCACCGCTACCACCGTTATCACTAACTGCTGCCACCATCGTCACTCGCCACCGCACACCCCACCACCACCGTCACCACCACACCCCACCACCACCGTCACCACCACACACCCCACCACCGTCACCACCACACCCCACCACCGTCACCACCACACCCCACCACCACCGTCACCACCACACCCCACCACCGTCACCACCACACCCCACCACCGTCACCACCACACCCCACCACCGTCGCCACCACACCCCACCACCGTCACCACCACACCCCACCACCGTCACCACCACACCCCACCACCGTCGCCACCACACCCCACCACCGCCACCACCACACCCCACCACCGTCGCCACCACACACCCCACCACCGCCACCACCACACCACCACCGTCACCACCACACCCCACCACCACTACCAGTGCGTTGAGGACCCCGTGTGCCACACTTGCTGCCTCCCCCACCCCCCTCCCTCCCCCAGGCATCGCCACAAACACAAGAAGCATCGCAAGAAGGACGAGGGCGGTGGCGGTGGCGGCGGCCGCTCCCCCTCCCCCACTGCCCCCGCCAGGCAACCAAACCCCGGCACAGCCGCCACCGCCGCTGCCACCGCGCAGCCAGCGGCACCTCCGCCCACCGCCACCGCCACCGTCACCGCCGCGGCCGCGGCGCCGCCAGCCCAGGCGGTGAAGCGGAGCGGGCGGGCGGAGGAGGAGGCGCTGGAGGAGCTGGAGAAGCAACGGGCACTGATTCAGGCCGAGCTCGACGGAGACCGCGCCCACTCGGGCATGGGCCTCATCCTGCAGGTGAGGACCACCGGTGGCGGCCGTGACAACGCGGCGACGACGCGACGGTGATGTGACAGTGATCTGACGATGATACGACGCACTGGGGCGGTGGTGGTGGTGGTGGTGGTGATGATGATGTGACGCACGTGGTGGTGACCGTGACGACGATGATCTGACACGGAGCGGCGGTGGCGGTGGTGGTGGTGGTGATGATAATGCGACACGTGGTGGTGACGATGACGACGATGATGTGACGCATGGGGGCGGTGATGATGATGTGATGCACGGGGTGGTGGTGGTGATGATTGTGACGTGATAATGATGTGCTTTCGCGCAGTACGTAGCCAACCGTACCAACCGCCATTGCCGCTATCTCGCTCCAGGGCTACGTGTCCGGCTCAGAGGAGGAGGGGGAAATCAGTGAGCGGGGAAACCCGGCCCCTGCTCCCGCACCGCCTCCTCCGCCTCCTCCTGCCCACGCCGCCACCGCCGGCGCCGTCGAGCCGCCGGACGCGGCGGCGCCGGCGCCGGCGCCGCCGCGTCCGGCGGCCGGGCGAGGCGGTGACCCCGGGGAGGAGGAGGCGGTGGCCGCGGGGCGCGGAGACGCGACGCGGGGAAGCGGAGGAGGAGGGGAGGAGGAGGAGGACGACGAGGGGGCGGCGGCGGCGGCGGCGGCGGCGTCGTCGGCGCTGGAGAATGGCGGCGGCGGCGGCGGCTCCGCCGCGGCAGCGGCGGCGGCGTCGGCGCCGCGCAGCCGCGGGGAGCGCGACCGCCGCGGGGCCAAGGAGAAGCAGCGGCGGTCGAGGCACGAGCGGGGCAAAGGGGCCGCCTCCGCCGCCTCCGCCGCCTCCGCCGCCTCCTCCGCCGCGGCGACCGCGGCGGGGAGCGGCCGCAAGAGGAGCCGCTCGCGCTCGCAGTCGCAGGGGAGGGAGCGGCGGCGCCGGCGGGGGTCGGAGAGGGAGCGCGGCGGCGGCGGCGGCGCGGGGCCACCCGAGGAGGAGAGGGCAGGGCGCCAGCATCAGGTGAGCCGGGGTGGGGGGTAGAGAGGGGGGTGGTGGGGAGGAGGAAGGGGGGGGCGGCGGCGGGTGTCGAGGGTTCAGGGTCCTTCCCGAGCACCTCCGTGCGTAGCACGGTTGGCTGAGCAGGGTGCACAGGAAGTTGGACGAGCACGCATACGTACGTAGGCTCGCACAGAGACCCATAGGCTCGCACAGAGACCCGTAGACTCGCACGTAGACCCATAGACTCGCACGGAGACCCGTAGGCTCACACAGAGACCCGTAGGCTCGCACAGAGACCCATAGACTCGCACAGAGACCCATAGGCTCGCACAGAGACCCGTAGACTCGCACAGAGACCCATAGACTCGCACAGAGACCCATAGACTCGCACAGAGACCCATAGACTCACACAGAGACCCGTAGGCTCGCACAGAGACCCATAGACTCGCACAGAGACCCATAGGCTCGCACAGAGACCCATAGGCTCACACAGAGACCCATAGGCTCGCACAGAGACCCGTAGACTCGCACAGAGACCCATAGACTCGCACAGAGACCCATAGGCTCGCACAGAGACCCGTAGACTCACACAGAGACCCGTAGGCTCGCACAGAGACCCATAGACTCGCACAGAGACCCATAGACTCACACAGACCCGTAGACTCGCACAGAGACCCGTAGGCTCGTGATGAAGGTTTTTGGGTTAGATGGCGTTATTTATGAATGTGTCGTAACCCTTCACCACCCGACGCGGCCAGTCGGTAAATAAAAAAGTGTCACGTTGACAAAAGACAAAATAGTTCACGACTTTAGCCCCACACCGGTGCGTTGAAGAGTGAACCCACAACATTTACAATTTTTTGAGTACGACGTTTCGCTGGTAATTACATCCGGCATCATCGGGCAATTCGCCAGAATGGTAAAGCCCTCGCTTGATCCCGGTCTTAAATAGAGCGGCAGGGTGACGTTATCATTTAACTCGTTCAGGTGCAGTGATTCGAGGCGGAGGGGGGGGTATTGTAATTATATAATAGGTAACGAGTCAATTATACTCTTTGTTTTTTTCGGCAAAGTCAGGTAGATGAAACAAAATCAAAATAAAAGAAAACACCCAAATCAAATCACGACGTTTCGGAGGCAGCACAAGCTTTTGTGGAACAGTCACAGCAAGGTAGCTGCATCAAGTGGTGAGCTCTGAGACACCCGAGCTTACATACAAATCTTTGGTAATAAAAAAAAAATCTTTTGGTAATAATCAGGAGGTTTGCATAGTGCTTTGGTATCGGAGAAAACAATGAGACGATGATCAGCCACGGCCGAAGGATTCGTCCTGCCGCGTTTCAAATCTTAACCTGTGTATGAGCTGGAGGGTCTCGGAGCTCACCACTTGATGCAGCTACCTTGCTGTGACTGGTCACAGCTATTCCTGTGACCAGTCACAAGCTAATCATTCAGCCATTTCAATGCTAAATTATATGCCAATTCCTTTGTCAAGGCGCTTTGTTTCCTCTCACACAGCTTAAAGGCCGTGATCTGAACGTGGCTCTTTCACTCCAGCGCTGTCCTACCAGACAGTCTCGTCCCTTCACCCGATGAAGGCCGCTTGTGTTGTGGCCGAAACGTCGTGAGAATATTATTGCATTATTTTATTTGATCAATTTATTATTTTATTCTCATTCTACGTGGTGGTGACTTTACCGAAAGAACCAAAGAATAAGAAGAAGCGTTGTGTTGCCTCCGAAACGTCGCGATTCGATTTAGTCTTCTTTTACTTTGATTTTGTTTTAGCTACGTGACTTTTTTAGCGAAAAAAAACAAAGAGTATGAATCCTTGCAGTCACGAACGCTTCAAATCTAGAATGAGTCAATTGCTATGATTGATTAGTAATGAGTTGTAGGTTAGTTATTAGGTGTAATGTGTATTATTTAATAACTGAACCCAATTACTATAACCACTCAAGTGCAGACATTAAAGGTGAGGGGGGGGGGGGGGGTTACTACCCGGCTTCACCCGGGACTTGGATGCACCACGCCCGGCCGCCTTTGTCTCCCCCAGTGGCGATGTTCACTACCACACCGCACCAGTTACTCGTTTGAGGCTGAGTCGACCTAGGGGAGGCCCAGGTCCGGTTGAAATAATCGTCACCGGTGGTGGCCGTGAGCGGGAATCGAACTCGGGGTCGCCGGGTTCGTAGCGCGGCACGCTAACCACTACGCACCTGCGTCACAGCTCACTTGCCATGCAAAATCTATGCATTATATAATGTTTGCATGGTCTATAGTCTGGAAAGTACCCACATGGCAAATTTCAAGTTTGTTGCATGTCGGGAAGTATGCTGAACATTTTGAACAGACGCACGCAATCACAGCTTTGCCTGTTATATATATGGAGATTAGTAATCAGTTAATTATTATGATTAGTAATAAGTTGTAGCTTAGTAATTAGTTGTAATGTATGTTATTGTAATTATATACTACGTTAGTAATGGGTTAATTACTACGGCGCTTGTGCCATGCTGGTTCACTTGAGGCCCACGTGCAGAGCCCGCTGGCAGGAGGTTTCCAAAACAGAATCAGACTTTGTTTATCCTGGAGGAATCCACTTAGCTGTGAAGCTCTTTTTTTCACAGATGTCCAGTAGTTTTCAAAGACCCAGGAGCCATGGGTTGATTGACTTAGACGACTGGCAGATGCACCAATTGTGTTCCCCACTGTGCTTTAGCCGCCCGGCGCTCCGCTCGTTGTTGTGAGAGTCGCTCGTCAGCCCTCGGTTTTTGCGGGAGGACGACTGCCTCCAACTGCCCAGCAGCAGCGTCCTTCCTTCACGAGCCTCCTCCACTCACCCACCCGCTCAGCCACTCACGCATCCACTCACCCACCCCACCCACTCCAGCACACTCACCCACCCCACCACACCCACCCACCCACCCGCACTTCCACACTCCCAGGAAGAGGTTTGCAGGTTTTCTGCACATTTATACAAGGTCTTGGGGGACGGAAAACCCCTCAGTGCAAATTAAAATCGTAGGACAAGGTGGGGTTTGACCCTGCTGGGTCTGCCGCGCCTCGAATATTTGAGGAAGTAGTCTATCCCTGTTCCTGTCTGGCTGATGTGTGTTACCTTGGTGTGGTCTGGAACTGTTTTGTTGTTGATGAATATATCGCTAGTCATTCATATTTAGTGATTTCTGCTTACCATTTCCTCAAAGTTTGCGCTCGTATTTTTTTCCGTGATGGTTTGCCGCTGTAAATTCGCTGACCACCCACCCCACCCCACCCCACCCCCCCCCACCGTGTGCCCTAACTGGGCACCCGATTCGGATGCGGCACTTTGCTGAGAGCTTGAGGACCCTGGGGGCGGAGATGACCTCTCACGCGGATCTGCTGAAGGAGGGTTGCGACTGTGTAACAACAATCACAAGCCGCCGCCTGGTCTACAGCCGATGGTTGTAGACCAGGCGGCTTGGTCCCGCACCGATGCCAGAATGGAACCGTACCGATGCCAGAATGCGTGACCCTGCCAGGCACGCTGAGGGGGGGGGGGGGGGGGGGGGCGGGAGGCTTTCGGGGGGGGGGCCTCAATGCGGTTTCAGGCTGTCGTGGCCCTGCACGGACGCCGCCGTGTCATCTGTCCGTCCGCTACAGCAGGTGGAGGAAGGAAATTATTCGAACGGTGACCAACATCGCCGCTCGATTTCACCTGGCCACGGCCTGTGGCGCAATCTGAAGGCGTCATGTGACGTCCCTGTGTGATGTGCCGCCACTACACCCCCCGCCCCCCCCCCCCCCCCACCTTAATACTGACGGCATCACGTGACCTGGAGTCACGTGACGAGTCTGCCTGCCACCACCCCCCCCCCCTTAATACTGACATCACGTGACCTGGAGTCACGTGACGAGTTTGTCTGCCACCACCCCCCCCCCCTTAATACTGACATCACGTGACCTGGAGTCACGTGACGAGTCTGTCTGCCACCACCCCCCCCCCTTAATACTGACGGCATCACGTGACCTGGAGTCACGTGACGTGTCTGTCTGCCACCACCACCCCCCCTTAATACTGACATCACGTGACCTGGAGTCACGTGACGAGTCTGTCTGCCACCACCACCCCCCCTTAATACTGACATCACGTGACCTGGAGTCACGTGACGAATCTGTCTGCCACCACCCCCCCCTTAATACTGACATCACGTGACCTGGAGTCACGTGACGTGTCTGTCTGCCACCACCCCCCCCCCCCCCTTAATACTGACATCACGTGACCTGGAGTCACGTGACGTGTCTGTCTGCCACCACCCCCCCCCCTTAATACTGACGGCATCACGTGACCTGGAGTCACGTGACGTGTCTGTCTGCCACCACCCCCCCCCTTAATACTGACATCACATGACCTGGAGTCACGTGACGTGTCTGTCTGCCACCACCCCCCCCCCTTAATACTGACGTCACGTGACCTGGAGTCACGTGACGTGTCTGTCTGCCACCACCACCCCCCCTTAATACTGACATCACGTGACCTGGAGTCACGTGACGAATCTGTCTGCCACCACCCCCCCCTAATACTGACATCACGTGACCTGGAGTCACGTGACGTGTCTGTCTGCCACCACCCCCCCCCCCTTAATACTGACATCACGTGACCTGGAGTCACGTGACGAGTCTGTCTGCCACCCCCCCCCCCCCCCTTAATACTGACATCACGTGACCTGGAGTCACGTGACGAGTCTGTCTGCCACCACCCCCCCCCTTAATACTGACGTCACGTGACCTGGAGTCACGTGACGAGTCTGTCTGCCACCACCCCCCCCTTGAATACTGACGTCACGTGACCTGGAGTCACGTGACGAGTCTGTCTGCCACCACCCCCCCCCTCTTAATACTGACGTCACGTGACCTGGAGTCACGTGACGTGTCTGTCTGCCACCACCCCCCCCTCTTAATACTGACATCACGTGACCTGGAGTCACGTGACGAATCTGTCTGCCACCACCCCCCCCTAATACTGACATCACGTGACCTGGAGTCACGTGACGAGTCTGTCTGCCACCACCCCCCCCCTTAATACTGACGTCACGTGACCTGGAGTCACGTGACGAGTCTGTCTGCCACCACCCCCCCTTGAATACTGACGTCACGTGACCTGGAGTCACGTGACGAGTCTGTCTGCCCACCCCCCCCCCCTCTTAATACTGACGTCACGTGACCTGGAGTCACGTGACGTGTCTGTCTGCCACCACCCCCCCCCTCTTAATACTGACATCACGTGACCTGGAGTCACGTGACGAATCTGTCTGCCACCACCCCCCCCCTAATACTGACATCACGTGACCTGGAGTCACGTGACGAATCTGTCTGCCACCACCCCCCCCTTAATACTGACGTCACGTGACCTGGAGTCACGTGACGAGTCTGTCTGCCACCCCCCCCCCCCCCTTAATACTGACATCACGTGACCTGGAGTCACGTGACGAGTCTGTCTGCCACCACCCCCCCCCTCTTAATACTGACGTCACGTGACCTGGAGTCACGTGACGTGTCTGTCTGCCACCACCCCCCCTTGAATACTGACATCACATGTGACCTGGAGTCACGTGACGAATCTGTCTGCCACCACCCCCCCCCCCTTAATACTGACATCACGTGACCTGGAGTCACGTGACGAGTCTGTCTGCCACCACCCCCCCTTAATACTGACATCACGTGACCTGGAGTCACGTGACGAGTCTGTCTGCCACCACCCCCTCCTTAATACTGACATCACATGACCTGGAGTCACGTGACGAGTGTCTGCCACCACCCCCCCCTTAATACTGACGGCATCACGTGACCTGGAGTCACGTGACGTGTCTGTCTGCCACCACCACCCCCCTTAATACTGACATCACGTGACCTGGAGTCACGTGACGAGTCTGCCTGCCACCACCCCCCCTGCTTACTGACATCACGTGACCTGGAGTCACGTGACGAGTGTCTGCCACCACCCCCCCCTTAATACTGACATCACGTGACCTGGAGTCACGTGACGAGTCTGTCTGCCACCACCCCCCCCCCCCTTAATACTGACATCACGTGACCTGGAGTCACGTGACGAATCTGTCTGCCACCACCACCCCCTCTTAATACTGACATCACGTGACCTGGAGTCACGTGACGAGTCTGTCTGCCACCACCACCCCCCCTTAATACTGACATCACGTGACCTGGAGTCACGTGACGAGTCTGTCTGCCACCACCCCCCCCTAATACTGACATCACGTGACCTGGAGTCACGTGACGAATCTGTCTGCCACCACCCCCCCCCCTTAATACTGACGGCATCACGTGACCTGGAGTCACGTGACGAGTCTGTCTGCCACCACCCCCCCCCCTTAATACTGACATCACGTGACCTGGAGTCACGTGACGAGTCTGTCTGCCACCACCCCCCCCCTTAATACTGACATCACATGACCTGGAGTCACGTGACGAGTCTGTCTGCCACCACCCCCCCCTTGAATACTGACATCACGTGACCTGGAGTCACGTGACGTGTCTGTCTGCCACCACCCCCCCCTTGAATACTGACGTCACGTGACCTGGAGTCACGTGACGTGTGGCTGCGTCTAGCGCCTCCCCGCCCCCCCCGCCCCCCCCCGCCTTCATTCCGGTGTCACGTGACCCCAGCAGGAGAAGGAGCGGGGGGCGGCGAGGCGCAGGAGGAGGAGGAGCGAGCAGTCGAAGCGATCGCCCGGCAAGGAGAACCGCTCCCCCGCGGGGGGGCGCCGGCCCCGCCCCCCCCCTCCTCCTCCTCCGCCGTCGTCGCCCCCCGCGGCGGCCCCGGCCTCCTCGGAGCGCGAGAGGGGGGGGGGCTCGTCCCGGGGCGCCCGGCCCCGCGGCCGGGACGAGAGGGGGGGCCCGGCGCGGTCACCGGCGGCGTCGCCGACGGCGGGGAGGGGCAGGGCCGGGGAGCGCTCGGTGGAGAGGGAGAGGGGGGCCACGCGGAGAGACGCCGACAAGAAGGAGGAGGCGAGGTGGGGTGGCTGTCCCCGCGGCGCCACCGTGTCGCCCGTCCGTGTGTCCCCACTTGTCTCGGGGGGGCTCCGTGTCTCGTGTGTGTGTCTCCGTGTGTGTCTCGTGTGTGTGTGTCCGTGTCTCGTGTGTGTGTGTGTGTCCGTGTCTCTGTGTGTGTGTGTCCCCATGTCTCGTGTGTGTGTGTCTCGTGTGTGTGTGTGTGTTTCCGTGTCTCGTGTGTGTGTGTGTCCCCCGTGTCTCGTGTGTGTGTGTGTGTGTCCCCGTGTCTCGTGTGTGTGTGTGTCCCCGTGTCTCGTGTGTGTGTCCGTGTCTCGTGTGTGTGTGTGTCCCCATGTCTCGTGTGTGTGTCCGTGTCTCGTGTGTGTGTGTGTCCCCGTGTCTCGTGTGTGTGTGTGTGTGTCCGTGTCTCGGTGTCTTGGTGTCTCCCGACAGTGTCTCCCTGCCGTGTCTCCGTGTCTCAGTGTCTCCCTGCCGTGTCTCCTTCTCTCGCCGTCTCCCCACAGTATCTCCGTGTCTCAATGTCTCCCTGCCGTGTCTCAGTGTCTCCCCGCCGTGTCTCCATCTCTCGCGATCTCCCCGCAGTGTCTCCGTGTCTCAGTGTCTCCCTGCCGTGTCTCAGTGTCTCCCTGCCGTGCCTCAGTGTCTCCCTGCCGTGCCTCAGTGTCTCCCTGCCGTGTCTCAGTGTCTCCCTGCCGTGCCTCAGTGTCTCCCTGCCGTGTCTCAGTGTCTCCCTGCCGTGTCTCAGTGTCTCCCTGCCGTGTCTCAGTGTCTCCCCGCCGTGTCTCCATCTCTCGCCATCTCCCCGCAGTGTCTCCGTGTCTCAGTGTCTCCCTGCCGTGTCTCAGTGTCTCCCTGCCGTGCCTCAGTGTCTCCCTGCCGTGTCTCAGTGTCTCCCTGCCGTGCCTCAGTGTCTCCCTGCCGTGTCTCAATGTCTCCCTGCCGTGTCTCAGTGTCTCCCTGCCGTGTCTCAGTGTCTCCCTGCCGTGCCTCAGTGTCTCCCTGCCGTGTCTCAGTGTCTCCCTGCCGTGCCTCAATGTCTCCCTGCCGTGTCTCAGTGTCTCCCTGCCGTGTCTCAGTGTCTCCCTGCCGTGTCTCAGTGTCTCCCTGCCGTGTCTCAGTGTCTCCCTGCCGTGTCTCAGTGTCTCCCTGCCGTGTCTCAGTGTCTCCCTGCCGTGTCTCAGTGTCTCCCTGCCGTGTCTCAGTGTCTCCCTGCCGTGTCTCAGTGTCTCCCTGCCGTGTCTCAGTGTCTCCCTGCCGTGTCTCAGTGTCTCCCTGCCGTGTCTCAATGTCTCCCTGCCGTGTCTCAGTGTCTCCCTGCCGTGTCTCAATGTCTCCCTGCCGTGCCTCAGTGTCTCCCTGCCGTGTCTCAGTGTCTCCCTGCCGTGTCTCAGTGTCTCCCTGCCGTGCCTCAGTGTCTCCCTGCCGTGTCTCAGTGTCTCCCTGCCGTGTCTCAGTGTCTCCCTGCCGTGCCTCAGTGTCTCCCTGCCGTGTCTCCATCTCTCGCCATCTCCCCGCAGTGTCTCCGTGTCTCAGTGTCTCCCTGCCGTGTCTCAGTGTCTCCCTGCCGTGCCTCAGTGTCTCCCTGCCGTGTCTCCATCTCTCGCCATCTCCCCGCAGTGTCTCCGTGTCTCAGTGTCTCCCTGCCGTGTCTCAGTGTCTCCCTGCCGTGTCTCAGTGTCTCCCTGCCGTGTCTCAGTGTCTCCCTGCCGTGCCTCAATGTCTCCCTGCCATGTCTCAGTGTCTCCCTGCCATGTCTCAGTGTCTCCCTGCTGTGTCTCAGTGTCTCCCTGCCGTGTCTCAGTGTCTCCCTACCGTGCCTCAATGTCTCCCTGCCGTGTCTCAATGTCTCCCTGCCGTGTCTCAATGTCTCCCTGCCGTGTCTCAGTGTCTTCCTGCCTTGTCTCAGTGTCTCCCTGCCGTGTCTCCATCTCTCGCCGTCTCCCCACAGTGTCTCCGTGTCTCAGTGTCTCCCTGCCGTGTCTCAGTGTCTCCCTGCCGTGTCTCAGTGTCTCCCTGCCGTGCCTCAGTGTCTCCCTGCCGTGTCTCCATCTCTCGCCATCTCCCCGCAGTGTCTCCGTGTCTCAGTGTCTCCCTGCCATGTCTCAGTGTCTCCCTGCCGTGTCTCAGTGTCTCCCTGCCGTGTCTCAGTGTCTCCCTGCCGTGCCTCAGTGTCTCCCTGCCGTGCCTCAGTGTCTCCCTGCCGTGTCTCAGTGTCTCCCTGCCGTGTCTCAGTGTCTCCCTGCCGTGTCTCAGTGTCTCCCTGCCGTGTCTCACTGTCTCCCTGCCGTGTCTCAGTGTCTCCCTGCCGTGTCTCAGTGTCTCCCTGCCGTGTCTCAGTGTCTCCCTGCCGTGTCTCACTGTCTCCCTGCCGTGTCTCAGTGTCTCCCTGCCGTGTCTCAGTGTCTCCCTGCCGTGTCTCACTGTCTCCCTGCCGTGTCTCAGTGTCTCCCTGCCGTGTCTCACTGTCTCCCTGCCGTGTCTCAGTGTCTCCCTGCCGTGTCTCAGTGTCTCCCTGCCGTATCTCACTGTCTCCCTGCCGTGTCTCAGTGTCTCCCTGCCGTGTCTCAGTGTCTCCCTGCCGTGTCTCAGTGTCTCCCTGCCGTGTCTCAGTGTCTCTCCGCCGCACCTCAATGTGTCTCCCCCGCCGTGTCTCTCCGCCGTGTCTCAGTGTCTCTCCGCCGTGTCTCTGCGCCTCAATGTGTCTCCCCCGCCATGTCTCAGTGTCTCTCCGCCGCGCCTCAATGTGTCTCTCCCGCCGTGTCTCTCCGCCGTGTCTCCGCGCCTCACTGTGTCTCCCCCGCCGTGTCTCAGTGTCTCCCCGCCGTGTCTCCCTGCCGTGTCTCAGTGTCTCCCTGCCGTGTCTCAGTGTCTCCCTGCCGTGTCTCAGTGTCTCCCTGCCGTGCCTCAGTGTCTCCCTGCCGTGTCTCCATCTCTCGCCATCTCCCCGCAGTGTCTCCGTGTCTCAGTGTCTCCCTGCCGTGTCTCAGTGTCTCCCTGCCGTGTCTCAGTGTCTCCCTGCCGTGTCTCAGTGTCTCACTGCCGTGCCTCAATGTCTCCCTGCCATGTCTCAGTGTCTCCCTGCCATGTCTCAGTGTCTCCCTGCTGTGTCTCAGTGTCTCCCTGCCGTGTCTCAGTGTCTCCCTACCGTGCCTCAATGTCTCCCTGCCGTGTCTCAATGTCTCCCTGCCGTGTCTCAATGTCTCCCTGCCGTGTCTCAGTGTCTCCCTGCCTTGTCTCAGTGTCTCCCTGCCGTGTCTCCATCTCTCGCCGTCTCCCCACAGTGTCTCCGTGTCTCAGTGTCTCCCTGCCGTGTCTCAGTGTCTCCCTGCCGTGTCTCAGTGTCTCCCTGCCGTGCCTCAGTGTCTCCCTGCCGTGTCTCCATCTCTCGCCATCTCCACGCAGTGTCTCCGTGTCTCAGTGTCTCCCTGCCGTGCCTCACTGTGTCTCCCTGCCGTGCCTCAGTGTCTCCCCGCCGTGTCTCAGTGTCTCCCTGCCGTGTCTCAGTGTCTCCCTGCCGTGTCTCAGTCTCTCCCTGCCGTGTCTCAGTCTCTCCCCGCCGTGTCTCAGTGTCTCCCTGCCGTGTCTCAGTGTCTCCCTGCCGTGTCTCAGTGTCTCCCTGCCGTGTCTCAGTGTCTCCCTGCCGTGTCTCAGTCTCTCCCTGCCGTGTCTCAGTCTCTCCCCGCCGTGTCTCAGTGTCTCCCTGCCGTGTCTCAGTGTCTCCCTGCCGTGTCTCAGTCTCTCCCTGCCGTGTCTCAGTCTCTCCCCGCCGTGTCTCAGTGTCTCCCCCGCCGTGTCTCCGCGCCTCACTGTGTCTCCCCCGCCGTGTCTCTCCGCCGTGTCTCAGTGTCTCCCCGCCGTGTCTCCCTGCCGTGTCTCAGTGTCTCCCTGCCGTGTCTCAGTGTCTCCCTGCCGTGTCTCAGTGTCTCACTGCCGTGCCTCAATGTCTCCCTGCCATGTCTCAGTGTCTCCCTGCCATGTCTCAGTGTCTCCCTGCTGTGTCTCAGTGTCTCCCTGCCGTGTCTCAGTGTCTCCCTACCGTGCCTCAATGTCTCCCTGCCGTGTCTCAATGTCTCCCTGCCGTGTCTCAATGTCTCCCTGCCGTGTCTCAGTGTCTCCCTGCCTTGTCTCAGTGTCTCCCTGCCGTGTCTCCATCTCTCGCCGTCTCCCCACAGTGTCTCCGTGTCTCAGTGTCTCCCTGCCGTGTCTCAGTGTCTCCCTGCCGTGTCTCAGTGTCTCCCTGCCGTGCCTCAGTGTCTCCCTGCCGTGTCTCCATCTCTCGCCATCTCCACGCAGTGTCTCCGTGTCTCAGTGTCTCCCTGCCGTGCCTCACTGTGTCTCCCTGCCGTGCCTCAGTGTCTCCCCGCCGTGTCTCAGTGTCTCCCTGCCGTGTCTCAGTGTCTCCCTGCCGTGTCTCAGTCTCTCCCTGCCGTGTCTCAGTCTCTCCCCGCCGTGTCTCAGTGTCTCCCTGCCGTGTCTCAGTCTCTCCCTGCCGTGTCTCAGTCTCTCCCCGCCGTGTCTCAGTGTCTCCCCCGCCGTGTCTCCGCGCCTCACTGTGTCTCCCCCGCCGTGTCTCTCCGCCGTGTCTCAGTGTCTCCCCGCCGTGTCTCCCTGCCGTGTCTC
Organism: Petromyzon marinus; assembly: GCF_048934315.1. Taxonomy (NCBI): domain Eukaryota; kingdom Metazoa; phylum Chordata; class Hyperoartia; order Petromyzontiformes; family Petromyzontidae; genus Petromyzon; species Petromyzon marinus. Next base: position 2,332,882 of record NC_133735.1, read on the forward strand.
AGTGTCTCCCTGCCGTGTCTCAGTGTCTCCCTGCCGTGTCTCAGTGTCTCCCTGCCGTGCCTCAGTGTCTCCCTGCCGTGTCTCCATCTCTCGCCATCTCCCCGCAGTGTCTCCGTGTCTCAGTGTCTCCCTGCCGTGTCTCAGTGTCTCCCTGCCGTGTCTCAGTGTCTCCCTGCCGTGTCTCAGTGTCTCACTGCCGTGCCTCAATGTCTCCCTGCCATGTCTCAGTGTCTCCCTGCCATGTCTCAGTGTCTCCCTGCTGTGTCTCAGTGTCTCCCTGCCGTGTCTCAGTGTCTCCCTACCGTGCCTCAATGTCTCCCTGCCGTGTCTCAATGTCTCCCTGCCGTGTCTCAATGTCTCCCTGCCGTGTCTCAGTGTCTCCCTGCCTTGTCTCAGTGTCTCCCTGCCGTGTCTCCATCTCTCGCCGTCTCCCCACAGTGTCTCCGTGTCTCAGTGTCTCCCTGCCGTGTCTCAGTGTCTCCCTGCCGTGTCTCAGTGTCTCCCTGCCGTGCCTCAGTGTCTCCCTGCCGTGTCTCCATCTCTCGCCATCTCCACGCAGTGTCTCCGTGTCTCAGTGTCTCCCTGCCGTGCCTCACTGTGTCTCCCTGCCGTGCCTCAGTGTCTCCCCGCCGTGTCTCAGTGTCTCCCTGCCGTGTCTCAGTGTCTCCCTGCCGTGTCTCAGTCTCTCCCTGCCGTGTCTCAGTCTCTCCCCGCCGTGTCTCAGTGTCTCCCTGCCGTGTCTCAGTGTCTCCCTGCCGTGTCTCAGTGTCTCCCTGCCGTGTCTCAGTCTCTCCCTGCCGTGTCTCAGTCTCTCCCCGCCGTGTCTCAGTGTCTCCCCCGCCGTGTCTCCGCGCCTCAATGTGTCTCCCCCGCCGTGTCTCTCCGCCGTGTCTCCGCGCCTCACCGTGTCTCCCCCGCCGTGTCTCTCCCTGCGCCAGGCCGCACCGCGACGAGCCGAGCTCCCGCCGGGACCCCCGGCGCTCGCGCGACCAGGACCGTCGCGACCGCGCGGCCGAGGGCTCCGCCGCGGCCCTCCCCGGCGCCGCGGCCGCGGCCCCCGGCGGCGGCGCCGGCGGTGCCGCCGGCGCCGCCGCCGCCGCCGGGGGCCGCCCGTCCCGCGGCGGCCCCCCGGGCGCCGGGGCCTCGTCGCCCCCCCGCGGCTACCGCCGGGGGGGCTCGCCGGGCCGGCGCCCTCGCTCCCCGCCGCCGGCCCCCCGCCGGCGTTCCGCCGAGCGGCCGCCGCCGGGCCGCGAGCGGCCCCGCCGCAGCCGCTCCCGCGACCGCGGCAACGGCGGGGGCGGCGGCGGCGGCGTTTACCGGAGGGGCTCGTCGCCAGGCCGCGCGTCGCGGTACCACAGCCGCTACCACCGCGGGGGCCGACGGTCGGCGTCGCGGGAGCGGGAGGACCGCTTCAAGGGCTCGCTGTCCGAGGGGATGAAGGCGGCGCAGCACGAGTCGTCGGACGGCGAGCAGTGAGTCGCGTGGGGAGGTGGTGGTGGGTGGGTGGGTGGGGAGAGGTGGTGGGTAGATGGTGGGTAGGGGGTGGGTAGATGGGGGGTAGAGAGGTGGGTAGAGAGGTGGGTAGAGAGGTGGGTAGAGAGGTGGGTAGGTGGTGGGTAGATGGTGGGTAGAGAGGTGGGTAGTGGTGGGTATAGAGGTGGGTAGGTGGTGGGTATAGAGGTGGGTAGATGGGTAGAGAGGTGGGTAGAGAGGTGGGTAGAGAGGTGGGTAGAGAGGTGGGTAGGTGGTGGGTAGAGAGGTGGGTAGATGGTGGGTAGAGAGGTGGGTAGAGAGGTGGGTAGAGAGGTGGGTAGAGAGGTGGGTAGATGGTGGGTAGGTGGTGGGTAGGTGGTGGGTAGAGAGGTGGGTAGATGGTGGGTAGGTGGTGGGTAGGTGGTGGGTAGGTGGTGGGTAGATGGTGGGTAGAGAGGTGGGTAGGTGGTGGGTAGAGAGGTGGGTAGAGAGGTGGGTAGATGGTGGGTAGGTGGTGGGTAGAGAGGTGGGTGGAGAGGTGGGTAGGTGGTGGGTAGAGAGGTGGGTAGGTGGTGGGTAGATGGTGGGTAGAGAAGTGGGTAGGTGGTGGGTAGAGAGGTGGGTAGATGGTGGGTAGAGAGGTGGGTAGAGAGGTGGGTAGAGAGGTGGGTAAAGAGGTGGGTAGGTGGTGGGTAGAGAGGTGGGTAGAGAGGTGGGTAGAGAGGTGGGTAGATGGTGGGTAGATGGTGGGTAGATGGTGGGTAGATGGTGGGTAGAGAGGTGGGTAGATGGTGGGTAGAGAGGTGGGTAGAGAGGTGGGTAGGTGGTGGGTAGGTGGTGGGTAGGTGGTGGGTAGATGGTAGGTAGAGAGGTGGGTAGGTGGTGGGTAGGTGGTGGGTAGAGAGGTGGGTAGAGAGGTGGGTAGAGAGGTGGGTAGGTGGTGGGTAGAGAGGTGGGTAGAGAGGTGAGCAGAGTGGTGAGCGGAGAGGTGAGCAGAGTGGTGAGGCAGAGTGGTGAGCGGAGAGGTGAACGGAGAGGTGAGCGGAGAGGTGAGCAAAGAGGTGAGCGGAGAGGTGAGCGGAGAGGTGAGCAGTGAGGTGAGGCAGAGTGGTGAGGCAGAGTGGTGAGGCAGAGTGGTGAGGCAGAGAGGTGAGGCAGAGTGGTGAGGCAGAGTGGTGAGGCAGAGTGGTGAGGCAGAGTGGTGAGGCAGAGTGGTGAGGCAGAGTGGTGAGGCAGAGAGGTGAGGCAGAGTGGTGAGGCAGAGTGGTGAGGCAGAGTGGTGAGGCAGAGTGGTGAGGCAGAGTGGTGAGGCAGAGTGGTGAGGCAGAGTGGTGAGGCAGAGTGGTGAGGCAGAGTGGTGAGCAGTGAGCAACAGACCAGGTAGCTTCCACACAGCGTTACGCAACCGATGAAAAGATATTGCCGCTCGACTGATTCGGAGTGAGACCTCTGCTGTTAAACTGGAGCCAGTCATAAGCACACTGCCCAGGTATGGGAAACTCTCCACTCGCTCCACAACTGCCCCATCACCGATTGGGAGTTGTGGGGGTGTAGTGTCCTAAGGTACAAAATACCCAGGCAGGTGCTTAGTTTTAGTGGGGCTGATGGTAAGGCCCCACCTCTTAGTGGCACGCTCCAGTCTCAGCAGCAGCGTCTTCAACTCCTCCTCTGAATGAGCAGCTATTACCAAATCATCAGCATACATAACGTGGTTGAGCAATAGGGAGCCATCCCTTGACCGCACCCGGGCATCGATCAGACTCCCATTATATCTGTACCATATGGAGATTCCCCCGGTACAGCTATTGGAGGCTTCACGAACTACGTGGTCAAAATAGATGTTAAATAATGTGGGAGCCAGAGGACATCCCTGTCGCACCCCAAGGTGTACAGGGAATGGCTCTGACTCCCGGCCACGTAGTTTTACCCGGGCCCGCTCACCATCATGAAGGTCCTTAATGATCGTGAGCAGAGGGTCAGGTACTCCAAAAGCACGAAGAACAACCCAGAGCCCAGGCCTACTGATGGTATCATAGGCCTTGACCAGGTCAATAAAGCAGAGATGTAGGTTTTTTTGGAATTCCCTACACCTCTGCTGTAGCAGACGGACAGAAAATATGGCATCTGTGCAGGACCGCCCTTTCCTGAAACCGTATTGGGGCTCCGCAAGCCTCTCCTCAGCATGCCTGGCAAGGCGATGCTGAATAATCCTTGCCAGGACCTTTCCCGGCACACTGAGGAGTGAAATGCCCCTGTAGTTGTTACAGTCTGTGCGGTCCCCCTTCTTAAAAAGGGGGATCACCAGGGCATCCTTCCAATCCTGCGGAACCCGTCCCGTGGTCCAGACTGTTGTTATGATGTCATATAGAGCAGTCTGTGCAGAAACGCCACCCTCCCTCAGCATTTCGCTTGGGAGATCATTTCTGCCCGCTGCCTTTCCTGGTCTCAGACTCCAGATCGCCTTCAGTACTTCCTCAACAGATGGCACCTCAGCCAGCCACTCACAGGGGGTGACTTCCAATATTTGAGGCACCGCAGCCTCAGCAGGGTCATCCTCACTTTGTGCCACGATGTTTTCCTGGCTGAGGGATTTTCCCTCCTCTAGGACCTCACAGAAATGCTCAACAAATCTGCAAACCTGTTCCTGGGGGTCGGAGATTGGATCACCGTTTTTTCCCCTAATGATGGTAATAGGTGTGGCGCTGCAGGTTACTTTTTTGATGGAGTTAAATAGAGATTTGTGATCACGGGCCACTGAGGCAGACACCATCTCCTCAGCAACCCGCGACCACCACCCATCCTTGCAGCGCCTCACGGCTCTCCGAACCTCCGAGCGAAGGCTGCGGTAAGCCTCCTCATTCTCTGACGTGGGATTCTGTAGCCGATGACAGTGGGCCTGTCGCTTTTTCTCAACCATCCTGAACACCTCCTCTGTCAGCCAGGGTCTCTGGGGAGGTCTGGACCGCGTACCTAAATCAGCCATTGCAGCTGCATGAGTCACAGTCCTAAACCTCGCCCATTTACCCTCGACATCAGGAGGAGTCGGGGACGATGCCAATCCCAGCTGCAAGCGATGATGAAATTCCCGCTTGCAACTTTCATCAGATAACTGAGACCAGGCCACTTTAGGTTGGAATGGGGTCCTGGGTGTACACCCACCACCGGAGTAGAGGAATGGCAGGCGCATCTTACAGATGACTAGTCCATGGTCAGAGGTCCTGGTGTCAAGGACATGGGCTCGCATCCGCTGGTCCGTCACTATGTAGTCCAGCAGATGTTCTTGCTTGGACCCGGCATGCATCCATGATGTTGTGTGGATGCGCCGATCCTGGAACAGCGTGTTGGTAATTACAAGCCCATGGGTTGCACAAAAATCTAGCAGCCTCCTACCGTTGTTATTGAGCTGATCTGGCCCATGCCCTCCAATCACTCCAGACCAGGTGCCAGCATCATGACCAACTCGGGCATTGAAGTCACCCGACATGATGGCTCTATCCCGAGGGGCCACTTTAGCCAGCACCTGTGACAGGAGGTCATAGAAGGCATCTGACTCATCGGCTTTGCCTGCATCCCTCCACGGATGTTCATCTTCGGTGGGGGCATAAGTAACCACGACCACCATTCCTCGCCTCCGGTTGATGGGAAGGCGAGCCCAAAGTAGCCTGGGGCTTACAGCTTCCCACACCTCACCGCCACGCTCCCACGCCCCCTTCATTCTTTTGTTCAAAAGAAGAGCCACACCCTGTTGTTTGGCAGTCTGCTGCCCCGAGTAGAGGACTGTCCATCCCTCATGGTGGCAAGAGCCAGAACCGGTCCACCGGACCTCCTGAATGCCACATAGATCCAGGCGGTACCGGTCCAGCTCCCGACAGAGGAGTGGCAGCCTCTCCTCCGCAGTGAGGGTTCTAACATTCCATGTGGCCACCCGTAGTGGTTTTTCGTTGTTTCTGGCGGAGCCCCGAGGGTAGATATTCAATCTCCTGGCTTCGCCAATTGGGGTTTGGCCAGGAGACGTCATAGATGCCTGGCCCCCCGGGACCTCCGGCCAAGCTTATTAGTTATATATTTCAGTCGTAGTTTCGTGGTAATTAATTGAAGGTGGAGGGGTTACCAGCCCCTCGCACCCGTCCAGAGCCCCCGTTTAGCCCCTGTGGTAGACACATGCCATGAGGGGAGGAGCCAATCGAAATTGGACCTCCCCCCACAGCACTGTCCACGACAGAGTTGCCCATCCGGCACCGCGAGGAGGTAGGGGGTTGTTTTATACACACACACGCGCGTACACACACACGTGTTCCTCACACACGTGTACCTCACACACACGTTCACACACACACACGTGCACACACACACACGTGCACACACGTACACACGCAGGTGTGTACACAGGTGTGTACACACACACGTACACGCGCACACACGCACGTACGTGTACACACACGTGTGTACACGCACGCACGTGTGTAGACACGCACGCACATGTACACACACACGTGTACACACACGCACACACGCACCTGTACAGACGCACGCACGTGTGTAGACACACGCACGCACGTGTGTAGACGCACGCACGTGTGTACACACACGCACGTGTACACACGCACGTGTACACACGCACGTGTACACACGCACGTGTACACACGCACGTGTACACACACGCACGTGTACACACACGCACGCACGTGTACACACGCACGTGTACACACACGCACGTGTGTCAGCTCGACCCTTGTGTCACCCCCACCTCGCTGACTCCACCCCCCACCTCGCTGACTCCACCCCCCACCTCGCTCACTCCACCCACCCCCACCTCGTTGATTCCACCCCCCCCACCTCGCTCACTCCACCCACCCCCACCTCGCTGACTCCACCCCCCCACCTCGCTGACTCCACCCCCCACCCCCACCCCGCTGACTCCACACCCCCCACCCCCACCTCGCTGACTCCACCCCCTCACCTCGCTGACTCCACCCCCCCACCCAGCTTGGAGGACTTTGACCCCGAGGAGGAGGACGAGGATGTCGTCATCGAGCAGCGACGTCAGCAGAGGATGGCCATCGTGCAGGTGAGACGCCACCCTTGGCTCCTCCCCCTCCTACTCACCACCACTCCTCACCACTCTTACTCAACACTCTTACTACTCACCACTCTTACTCAACACTCTTACTACTCACCACTCTTACTAACCACTCTTACTCACCACTCTTACTCAACACTCTTACTACTCACCACTCTTACTCACCACTCTTACTACTCACCACTCTTACTACTCACCACTCTTACTCAACACTCTTACTACTCAACACTCTTACTACTCACCACTCTTACTACTCACCACTCTTACTACTCAACACTCTTACTCAATACTCTTACTACTCACCACTCTTACTACTCACCACTCTTACTACTCACCACTCTTACTCAATACTCTTACTACTCACCACTCTTACTACTCGCCACTCTTACTACTCACCACTCTTACTCAACACTCTTACTACTCACCACTCTTACTCAACACTCTTACTACTCACCACTCTTACTCACCACTCTTACTCACCACTCTTACTACTCACCACTCTTACTCACCACTCTTACTACTCAACACTCTTACTACTCACCACTCTTACTACTCACCACTCTTACTCAACACTCTTACTACTCACCACTCTTACTCAACACTCTTACTACTCACCACTCTTACTCACCACTCTTACTCACCACTCTTACTACTCACCACTCTTACTCACCACTCTTACTACTCAACACTCTTACTACTCACCACTCTTACTACTCAACACTCTTACTACTCAACACTCTTACTCACCACTCTTACTACTCACCACTCTTACTACTCACCACTCTTACTACTCACCACTCTTACTACTCACCACTCTTACTACTCACCACTCTTACTACTCACCACTCTTACCACTCACCACTCTTACTCAACACTCTTACTACTCACCACTCTTACTACTCACCACTCTTACTACTCACCACTCTTACTACTCACCACTCTTACTACTCACCACTCTTACTACTCACCACTCTTGCTACTCACTACTCTTACTACTCACCACTCTTACTACTCACCACTCTTACTCAACACTCTTACTACTCACCACTCTTACTACTCACCACTCTTACTCACCACTCTTACTACTCACCACTCTTACTCAATACTCTTACTACTCACCACTCTTACTACTCACCACTCTTACTACTCACCACTCTTACTACTCACCACTCTTACTACTCACCACTCTTACTCAATACTCTTACTACTCACCACTCTTACTACTCACCACTCTTACTACTCAACACTCTTACTACTCAACACTCTTACTACTCAACACTCTTACTACTCACCACTCTTACTACTCAACACTCTTACTACTCAACACTCTTACTACTCACCACTCTTACTCAACACTCTTACTACTCACCACTCCTCAACACTCTTACTACTCACCACTCTTACTACTCACCACTCTTACTACTCACCACTCTTACTCAGCACTCTTACTACTCACCACTCTTACTCACCACTCTTACTCCTCACCACTCTTACTCAACACTCTTACTACTCACCACTCTTGCTACTCACCACTCTTACTACTCACCACTCTTACTACTCACCACTCTTACTCAACACTCTTACTACTCACCACTCTTACTCACCACTCTTACTCAACACTCTTACTACTCACCACTCTTACTACTCACTACTCTTACTACTCACCACTCTTACTACTCACCACTCTTACTACTCAACACTCTTACTCACCACTCTTACTCAACACTCTTACTCAACACTCTTACTCACCACTCTTATTACTCACCACTCTTACTCACCACTCTTACTCAACACTCTTACTACTCACCACACTTACTACTCACCACTCTTACTACTCACCACTCTTACTCACCACTCTTACTACTCACCACTCTTACTACTCACCACTCTTACTACTCACCACTCTTACTCAATACTCTTACTACTCACCACTCTTACTACTCACCACTCTTGCTACTCACTACTCTTACTACTCACCACTCTTACTCACCACTCTTACTCAACACTCTTACTACTCACTACTCTTACTACTCACCACTCTTACTACTCACCACTCTTACTACTCACCACTCTTACTCACCACTCAACACTCTTACTACTCACCACTCTTACTACTCACCACTCTTACTCAATACTCTTACTACTCACCACTCTTACTACTCACCACTCTTACTACTCACCACTCTTACTACTCACCACTCTTACTCAATACTCTTACTACTCACCACTCTTACTACTCACCACTCTTACTACTCACCACTCTTACTCACCACTCTTACTACTCACCACTCTTACTACTCACCACTCTTACTCACCACTCTTACTACTCACCACTTTTACTACTCACCACTCCTCACCACTCTTACTACTCAACACTCTTACTCACCACTCAACACTCTTACTACTCACCACTCTTACTCACCACTCTTACTCAACACTCTTACTACTCACCACTCTTACTACTCAACACTCTTACTACTCAACACTCTTACTACTCACCACTCTTACTCACCACTCTTACTCAACACTCTTACTACTCACCACTCTTACTCAATACTCTTACTACTCACCACTCTTACTACTCACCACTCTTACTACTCACCACTCTTACTCACCACTCTTACTACTCACCACTCTTACTACTCACCACTCTTACTACTCACCACTTTTACTACTCACCACTCCTCACCACTCTTACTACTCAACACTCTTACTCACCACTCAACACTCTTACTACTCACCACTCTTACTCACCACTCTTACTCAACACTCTTACTACTCACCACTCTTACTACTCAACACTCTTACTACTCAACACTCTTACTACTCACCACTCTTACTCACCACTCTTACTCAACACTCTTACTACTCAACACTCTTACTACTCAACACTCTTACTACTCAACACTCTTACTACTCAACACTCTTACGCACCACTCTTACTACTCAACACTCTTACTACTCACCACTCCTCAACACTCTTACTCACCACTCTTACTACTCAACACTCTTACTACTCACCACTCTTACTACTCAACACTCTTACTACTCACCACTCTTACTACTCACCACCACTCCTCACCACTCTTACTCACCACTCTTACTACTCAACACTCTTACTCACCACTCACCACTCTTACTCACCACTCTTACTCACCACTCTTACTCACCACTCTTACTACTCACCACTCTTACTACTCACCACTCTTACTCAATACTCTTACTACTCACCACTCTTACTCACCACTCTTACTACTCACCACTTTTACTACTCACCACTCCTCAACACTCTTACTACTCAACACTCTTACTCAACACTCTTACTACTCACCACTCTTACTACTCACCAATCTTACTCAATACTCTTACTACTCACCACTCTTACTCACCACTCTTACTACTCACCACTCTTACTCACCACTCTTACTACTCACCACTCTTACTCACCACTCTTACTACTCACCACTTTTACTACTCACCACTCCTCAACACTCTTACTACTCAACACTCTTACTCACCACTCAACACTCTTACTACTCACCACTCTTACTCACCACTCTTACTACTCACCACTCTTACTACTCACCACTCTTACTACTCACCACTCTTACTACTCACCACTCTTACTACTCAACACTCTTACTCACCACTCTTACTACTCACCACTCTTACTACTCACCACTCTTACTCAACACTCTTACTACTCACCACTCTTACTACTCACCACTCTTACTCACCACTCTTACTACTCACCACTCTTACTACTCACCACTCTTACTACTCACCACTCTTACTACTCACCACTCTTACTACTCACCACTCTTACTACTCAACACTCTTACTACTCACCACTCTTACTCAACACTCTTACTACTCAACACTCTTACTACTCACCACTCTTACTACTCACCACTCTTACTACTCACCACCACTCCTCACCACTCTTACTCACCACTCTTACTACTCAACACTCTTACTCACCACTCACCACTCTTACTCAACACTCTTACTACTCACCACTCTTACTACTCACCACTCTTACTCACCACTCTTACTACTCAACACCACTCCTCACCACTCTTACTCACCACTCTTACCACTCAACACTCTTACTCAACACTCTTACTCACCACTCTTACTACTCACCACTCTTACTACTCAACACTCTTACTACTCACCACTCTTACTACTCAACACTCTTACTCAACACTCTTACTACTCACCACTCTTACTACTCACCACTCTTACCACTACTCACCACTCACCACTCCTTACTCACCAGTCCTCACTCCTCACCACTTCTCAACACTCTTACTCACCACTCACCACTCTTACTCACCACTCACCACTCTTACTCACCACTCTTACTCACCACTCTTGCTCACCACTCCCCACTCTTACTCAACACTCTTACTCACCACTCACCACTCTTACTCACCACTCTTACTCACCACTCTTACTCACCACTCTTACTACTCACCACTCTTACTACTCACCACTCTTACTACTCATCACTCTTACTACTCACCACTCTTCACTCAAAACTCTTACTACTCACCACTCTTACTACTCACCACTCTTACTCAATACTCTTACTACTCACCACTCTTACTCACCACTCTTACTACTCACCACTCTTACTACTCACCACTCTTACTCACCACTCTTACTACTCACCACTTTTACTACTCACCACTCCTCACCACTCTTACTACTCAACACTCTTACTCACCACTCAACACTCTTACTACTCACCACTCTTACTCACCACTCTTACTCAACACTCTTACTACTCACCACTCTTACTACTCAACACTCTTACTACTCACCACTCTTACTACTCACCACTCTTACTCAATACTCTTACTACTCACCACTCTTACTACTCACCACTCTTACTCACCACTCTTACTCACCACTCTTACTACTCACCTCTCTTACTACTCAACACTCTTACTACTCACCACTCTTACTCACCACTCTTACTACTCAACACTCTTACTACTCACCACTCTTACTCAACACTCTTACTACTCAACACTCTTACTACTCACCACTCCTCAACACTCTTACTCAACACTCTTACTACTCACCACTCTTACTACTCACCACTCTTACTACTCACCACTCTTACTACTCACCACTCTTACTATTCAACACTCTTACTCACCCTACTACTCACCACTCTTACTACTCACCACTCTTACTACTCACCACTCTTACTACCACCACTCTTACTACTCAACACTCTTACTACTCACCACTCTTACTACTCAACACTCTTACTACTCACCACTTTTACTACTCACCACTCTTACTACTCAACACTCTTACTACTCACCACTCTTACTACTCACCACTCTTACTACTCACCACTTTTACTACTCACCACTCTTACTACTCACCACTCCTCCACTCCTCACCACTCTTACTACTCAACACTCTTACTCACCACTCACCACTCTTACTCAACACTCTTACTACTCACCACTCTTACTACTCACCACTCTTACTACTCACCACTCTTACTACTCACCACTCTTACTACTCACCACTCTTACTACTCAACACTCTTACTACTCACCACTCTTACTACTCACCACTCTTACTACTCACCACTCTTACTACTCACCACTCTTACTCAACACTCTTACTACTCACCACTCTTACTACTCAACACTCTTACTACTCACCACTCTTACCACTCTTACTCAACACTCTTACTACTCAACACTCTTACTACTCACCACTCTTACTACTCACCACTCTTACTACTCACCACTCTTACTACTCACCACTCTTACTACTCAACACTCTTACTACTCAACACTCTTACTACTCACCACTCTTACTACTCACCACTCTTACTACTCAACACTCTTACTACTCACCACTCTTACTACTCACCACTCTTACTACTCACCACTCTTACTACTCACCACTCTTACTCAACACTCTTACTACTCACCACTCTTACTACTCAACACTCTTACTACTCACCACTCTTACCACTCTTACTCAACACTCTTACTACTCAACACTCTTACTCAACACTCTTACTACTCACCACTCTTACTACTCACCACTCTTACCACTACTCACCACTCACCACTCCTTACTCACCAGTCCTCACTCCTCACCACTTCTCAACACTCTTACTCACCACTCACCACTCTTACTCACCACTCACCACTCTTACTCACCACTCTTACTCACCACTCTTGCTCACCACTCCCC